>NC_140598.1:34981329-35201329 GCF_057381915.1 Diplotaxodon limnothrissa
CATACAAGATGGAAGAGCAGTCAGAGACACCATATGTCACAATCATTTCTTTTGACCCATCACCTCAACATGTTGAAAGAAGAATAAACAGATTTTTTGTTCAACTGGCTTTATTGGTCGCCTGTATTTCCTGTACACAAAGTATTAAAAGATGTAAACCTCATAAAGTGTCTCTGTTGCTTCCTCCTCTGTAACAGCTGTCAATGTTTCTTCATTATTTTCCTGTAGTAAAGAAATAGACAACATTGCTGTTCTACTGTAAACTCATATAATCTGTGGAGTATTACTCACAACTGCATGTTGGTCTGGCTCAACAGGAGGCTGCACCAGATGCAGTACACCATCACCATCAACTGATAGAATATGAGGTTTATACAGGTCACTTATAACTTACAAGGGACCAAATGGCAATTAACAAACATACCAAGCACCTTACACTTCATTGTCATTATGCTCTCAAAGACAACCAAGGCTGAGGGAAGGCAAAATCAGTCGGAAAATAACTTCACTACAAAATAATTCATTATGGTAAAGAGTTTATCAAATGAATGTGTCGCACTGCAAAGGTGACTGTGAAGAAAGGATGTATGCACATCATGTATTATTTTGAATTTACCCCTTATGTAGGCACTTGTGTCTTGCGGGGTTATTGCCTCAGAGGATGTCCCCGCAGAGATGCCTTCGGCCACAGGGCGCCCACTGTTTTGGCTGAGGGCCAACTGCTCAGCCTCTGTGAGTGGTGGTGGTGGAGGACCCCCACCTGTTTTTCGGGCCTCCGCTTTTTTTCTGTTGGCTATAACGGGCCACATTTGAGCATACAGAGTAAGCAAATATGTACTTGTAATGTGCTCAGATAATTTCAATAAGTGCTTACAGAAAGAAAATTAATGTAGCCTCTAACTGCAATTGATTTACATGGGACAAACAGACCAAGCACTATGGCTCATAATACAATTACACCTTACCTGTTTGGACTATATTTTTATATTTCATTTTTACTTGCTGCCAGGCACGTTTGGGGCCTGTTGGGTTGCACCTGCGCTCACATCACATCACAAAATAAAATGTATAAAATAACAAATAAAATAACATATGATAAAATAACGTGTTAAATGGGTGGAAATCCCTCGATCAATGTTTAAATTAACACTCACGCATTGACTCTGTCGGCTATGTTTTGCCATGCATGCTTTTGCAGCTGTGGCTGTGTTACTTTTTTCCGCGGAATTTGCATGTTATCGGCATATGCTGCCATCAGAATTTCGGCCTCAAGCGCTGTGAAATACATTGACCGCGCCTTCTTTCCCTCCGTCTCCATGGTGACTCGCTTAATCTGTGCTCCGCTTATCAGGGCTTTATGTATCCTCGTCCGCGCGCTTCACTTGGGGTTAAAGCAACTCCGCGTTGACTGAACTAATTGTTATCAGCCTTTCTGAAACGGAATATTCCGAGTTGGACAGTTCGGGGTTACTCAACCGTGAGTGTCGTTTTTCACTCTGAGTTTTCCAAACCGGCTTCCTGAAACAGGGCCCTGAACTGGAAGAAAAAACCCTGAGTAGAAGCTCACATCAAGAAAATAGCTCCTCAGTTCACAGTAGCATTGCTCTGCTAACATGCTAACAACACATTTGAGCTACTCACCCTTCCTGTGTTGAATCGTAAGCGTAGGCAAATCACTCAGGACTCGCTCACCCCCTCCCTCCTGTGCTGAATCATAGAGCGAGCGAACGAATCACTCACCACCTCCCTCCTGGCTCACAGCTTCTTCTTCTTCTTGGTTGGCACCAATGTTAAGGCGCATTACCGCCCCCTGGCTCACAGCTCAGTGGACATTTAGATGAGAAAATATATATTTAACACAGTTAAGGAAAATACTAATAAAATAAAAATAAACAAAATAAATGTTTATTAAGCAGTTTTGATAGGAAATTGCTTAATTTTAGAAATGTTTTTGCTCTTTTTTGCTCTATAAAATAGTTGGTTTTTTTTAGAATCATTCATCTTAGCAGTGGGATTTACATGAAAGGAGAAACAAATTAAGTTTGAGTGAAAATGTAAATTTTTTGCACTCTCTGGTCAACTGACTCAGTGAATCAAATGACTCAAAAAACACGATTCACTTTGGTGAGTGACTCATTAAAACTCGATTCAGTAAAAAGAATCAAATTTACCATCACTACTTCCCATGCTCCTGTTAGTGATCCTCCATCTGGATGGATGAGAACAACCTTCTGAACAATCTAGCAGGAGATGGCCCATATCTATGGGACTGATTTGTGCTAATAACGCCCATTGTATGGACTGATAACAGCCGAAGCGGGTGAATAAAGTCACCCAGTAGCTAGCTGTGCCATTACCCAGCATACACCACTCCCTCCATAAATGCAATAAACGATACAAAAGTAACAGCCTATAATTAATGTATCTGCTGTATCTGCTGTTTCTCAGGTAGTTGTTTACATTATATAATTTATTGTGTTCTGTATACGTCACTACCATGTGATTTTGGAAATATATAAATATACGGACAACAGGCTCTTCCGCGGCAATCTCTTGTGGTCAATAAGCAACGTTTAGGGAGCTCTATAGTATTCAATGAGAGGACCGTGCACGTCAATTCTCGACGCGAGGGGGGTACCCTGCGCGATAAGTGAAGCAGAGGGAGCCTGACCATGCGTCACATGTTTGACGAGATGGGAGTGAGAACGTGTTGGTTAGACCGTCCCATTTCACAAGCCTCTCACTTCAGGCCTTAGCAGTCTTTGAGTATGCGGCCCTTGTGGACCGTTAAGGCTGCAGACCGTGAACTGGATACAGCCACTGTGCAATTGCCAGTACTAAAATGGCCTCATGCCTCCTCCTACTCATGTGTCCCTAAAGGAAAGCAACCCAGAAAAAAAATCACTTGACCACACTATCCAAGCTAACCACTAGGAGATGCTAAAGTGCTAAATGTGCAGATAACATTACATGATCATTACTGGAGCAGTCTTCAGGTTCTCCATATAGTAACATGCCATTTTTGCTCCTCGTAAAAATGTTTTACTCCTGGATTAAAATATTTCTGTTGGATTTAATTCAGAGTCAGCTTTTAAAATAAGAACAGCGCATTTTTACATCAGGGGATAACAACGAGTGAAAAATTGATTTCAAAATATACTAACAGCTCTCCAAGTAAGACTTAAGCTTCATGCCTGGACGTTTTCATTTAACTGTAATCTCAACAAAACCGATTTGTTCTGGAACAAGTAAAACACTGAAATAAACAAGACATATTTTGCAAATATGTGATGTCTTGATAAATCAAGCAGATATTTGAAATTTACACATCTACAGTCTCACCTGAAAATATGTTTATTTTGTGTTGCAGAAGCAGTAATATTTCAAACTTTACTCATAGTATTAGCCGCTATCCTCCACCAATGGTGCATTTGAGTTTTGGACGAAATGCAATCTGGGATAGTTGGTTGCACAGAAGTCACAGATCACCCACTTTGCTAGGAAATGTTTTGCAATGTTTCTAGGATTAACACTTTCTTGACACAATGTGCAACAGGCTTTTTTTCCCCTTTCCTTTGGTGGATGCCAAAAATGATGTGCAGATACGCCCGACTGTAAAAGTACAATGGATATTGGGCATGACACTTTAAAGAAAGAAGAAACTCTTGTTTTTATGATAATGCAGGAAAGCCAAAAAAAAGAAAAAAGTGTTAAAAGACCAGTATGACCCAGTTCATCACCTGCTATGTTGCCCTGCTGAATGCCAGTTACGAGTCTTCATACAAAATACTTTGCTTTTGTAATGTCATCCCCAAGAGGTCTACTCTTACTTTGGAAGAAAAACAGAATTAAAATAATGTTTTATCTTTAGTCATTATTTATTTATTACTGCAGAAGGAAACATGTAGCATGTTTGTCCACATGGTCTCACTTTAACATTATAGAATGTATAGGACTAATAGGAAATCCAGTTCCTGTTTACTGTTACAGTGAACCAGAAAACAAAAAAAGGCCTTCTAATACTGGAAGCTGATGACACAAAATCTGGTGGGTGCAGCAACTCTTTGCATCGGCTCAGCATCATTTACAGAGTAAGGGCACACAGGGATGGACGTTGAGCGGAACACTTTACATCATTCCATTTGCCTCCTGTGACCAGAAAAAACACAGGAGACAGTTAGAGCAACTGTAGACCTGAAACTGGCAATTGCTTTCTTTGTTTTAAAGAAAGTAATGCAAATGTAATAAATGTTGATTTTAGTATTATTAATAAACAGATAATCGTAAAGTCTATAAACTCAACATAGTCAAGAGGTCCAGTTCATTAACCATAAACAATAAGAAATCATTATTTTTTAATTAGGATATAGATTATCTGCATTAACACAAAGCAGCAAATAATTTGTGTTAAGAACTTTTTATATTTAAATTATTTGAATTACTCGATGAATCGTTGCAGCCCTACTCTATATCAACTTTAGGTCCTCTCACATGGAGCTTCGGAATGTGTCTACAATAGGGAATTCAGTTTATTGCTATGCACAGTAAGGAGGTAGAAAGCACAGTTTTCAACAAAACTATTTTACTTTTTCATTTAAATTTCAAATTTCATTAAACAAAAAAAAAAAAAAAACAAGAACAAAGAAAGGAAGAAAAGTTCCCAAAATGTAAAAAAAAAAAAAAGATATCCAGTGATCAAAATTACGATCATTATTCTAAGCTAATAACGCTAAAGCTTGTTTTTTGTTTGTTGTTTTTTTAATCATATTTTTTTATTTAATATTAGTATTCTTTTTCTTAACCCATTTCCTCTCTCTGTTCCCGATATCAACAATGAACATTGATTTTGATGGTATTTTGCCAAGAATCTTAAAGGTCAGACAGGTTATTATTGCAATCATAGCTGGACTGGGCCGATGGTGATTTTTCGTTTTTTGCGGCCAATGACTTTTTTTTTTTTATTTAGTAACGGTATAAAAGATGAAAGATGGCGGATTGGCCAGATGCTGCCAGATGTGTAAAAAAACCCTCAGTTGTTTGGTGGTGGCAATGGTGGAGCTTCTACAGAGGCCAGCAGGTGGATGAGGGAAAGGGGAGGCAGGAGGAGAGACCCGAGGCGGCCGCAGGTCCGAGTGTCAGGTGAACTGAACTGAACTATATGTGGGTCAGATATAAACCAACTTTAGGATTTTAGGAGTTTATTTTGTTGTGCTGACACTCAGTTACAATAACTCGTACTGCTACTAGCTAGCATGACGGAGTTTCTATACAGCTGGGTAGGTGCTATGGTGTTACTGATAGTGAACTTTATTTTATTCATAAGGTTAGTTAGTAGAGTTGCCAACCATCCCATAAAAAATGGAATCGTCCTGTATTCAGAAAAAATATTACGTGTTTCATATTGAGCTGAGAAGGAACACAGTTTGTCTCGTACTTCAGCTAGAATGAAAAAAAGACAGGAAGGTACACTTATTCTGTGTCTTTACACTTTCAGCTGCCTTTTCTTTTCTTCTTTTCTCTCCCTTCCTCTCCTGTTGCTACTTCAATCATGAAACTGATCAATGATCAGCTAATCGGCTTTTCTCTCTTGTTTGTTTATCGCGCATTTTGCACCAGAAAGAGGAAACCAGCGGATGTCGCGCTAAACAACAGCAGCACGTTTAAGCTTGATCAACTGTTATTAGAATTTATTTAATATTATCTTCTAGTATCAGCTGATGTTTGCTGGAGCCACAGCTGTTAAGCTGCTGGTCATGATGTCGGTTTGGTTATCTGGTGAGAGGGAAACATGAAGATGAAACCAGGAGATGTCCTTACTGAATCATCAGAGCTGAACAGGTGATGACATGTAGCTGACAGCTGGTAACTGTGCAGGGGCGGGTCTAGCAAAGTGTTGCCAGGGGGCCAGGTAGGGCATTAACAGGGAAAGGGGGGCACAAAGAAATACTTTTCTTTCTTATTCTCATTTAAAATGTCTCGCTTTTAACAAATAATTATCTGAATCTTACAACCAAAGTTTTTATCTGATGTAAAATGCATAGAAATCATACATATACCAACAAGACAGTTTACATCCCTGTCACAACAGCGTGTGTTTTCATTTAAAGGCTTTATGGCTTTTCCGATAATACCTGGTGGGCCGGTCTCTAGTCAAAATGCCCGGGCTGATTTTTTTGTCCCAGTCCAGCCCTGATTGCAATTTTTAGTTTGCAATGTTCCTAGTATATGTTATTGGCATCAGCAATTTTATTTATTATTAGTAGGATTGTTGCTCAACACTTTCAATTTCTCTTTCACCTGCCACTGTGACCACAATTTTACCCGTAAGTGATTATTTTACCCTCAAAATGTAACTACACTTGTCTTCTTTCCTCAGCCCAGTGGGTGTATCAGAGTATCCTTCCATTCTCTTGTGCTTATCAAATCCAGGGTCGCAAGGCAAACACAATATATTCAATATAAATTCATGTGTATATTTAATATACACATACATACATACATATAGACGTTAAGTAATTGTACATTCCAAATTCCTGTAATTTTAAATATGTTTATATTGTCTATTCTGTAAAATAGTCAGATGTCTATTCATATTAATGTACAGAATTCACCTGCTTGCTTCTACTACTGCACATTCACCCAATGTATATACTATACATATATATATAATGTTCTTCCTCTACCCCCCCCCCCCCCCCAATCTTTGCACATGTCGAGGAGCATGTCAGGCTACATTTCACTGTGTGTTATACTTGTATAACTATGCATGTGACAAATAAAGAACCTTGAACCTTAAGTTGTTTTATCCTCTCTCAGATATAATGGACGGTAACGTGTATTAATCACATATTTAATCATATCACATTAGTTATAGTAATATTACTTTCTGACTTTACCATAGTAAGAGCAGTCCTGTCATTAGTTTACATGCATGTGGACCTGATCTTCCATTCCACCTTTCTTGACACATTCAGGACTCATGTCTTATGTGTATTTCATCTGATCATGAAGAAGATGAAGATATTGCATAGTTTAAAAAATATGTTTAGTTGTTCACAGTGCAATATGTATATCCAGTTACCAGGGTTGAAGCTTAAATCTAAAGATTTTTGAGCTTGGTGTAGCTGCCAATTTATCATAGATGAACCAACAAACAGTCCAAAAAACAACCGTTATCTGTGTCCTTCCTGTAAAGTCTGGCAACACCTAAAAACAATCTGGGTTTTGGACAGTGTGTAATCTACAGGTTAATGATTTGCAAGTGTTCTGCAGACCCAACTTTCCGTAAATGACAAAATTCAAATACATTTAAAGATTGCACAATGATACCACAATGTTATTTATAAAAAATGCTAAACCTACATCTGGTTGAAAATCAGTCATTAATAAACTTTTGGAAAACAAACAAAAATAACAACAACAACATAAAACATGATTAGCAGAAATCTTCTTGAAGCCTTGTCGGCATTCAAGTATTCCTGCCCTGAAACACTAGTTTCTTGATTATTCCTGACCTTAATATTAATAGGCATTCCAAGCACACACCCAGGAGCCTACATACATACATACATACTATAGCATAACATTTTAAGACATTACCCGAATAAAGAATTAATGGCATCTGATGGTGAGTTTACGGAGTGCAACCAAGTGTTGGGCTTAAAGGCCCCATAGTACCATATCACCTCAGACTCACTATCCAACATTTGCAACCTTGTTATATAGTCCTTGTCTCAGGCCGCCTCCGAACAGACCTTCCAGCTCTTCTCTTCCTTTGTCTTTGACCAACAATTTCCACCACCATCCTGTTGTCCAACACTAGAAGAGGTTGCAATTAATCTGGACCCCAATCAATCCAGTATTGGATTGATTGGGGTCCAGTTCCTCCACTGCATAATGTATGTGGTTGTATAAAATTTGATGGTTTTACACTGAATATGTTTAAAATGTTGACCCCGGGATGTTAAATGATGGCCCTGATGAAGACCAAAAGCCAAAATAGCAAACCACCATAGCAAAAAATACTATATACTATGCACAATGCAACATAGAGGACTCTGTAGAAGTGTAGTTCACAAGGCCCGATGACCATGGAGAAATCATCTGAAGTGACAACAGCTTGGAATAGGTCTAGGCTGCTGGGTGCTTCCAATCATGCACTTAGTCTTTGTTCTTCACTCACCTTTATCACTCACTACCAATCTGCATTTCATCATTTGTCATTATTAATCTCAAACAAAACTGAGTGAATTGAAATGTAATTTTAATGTACAATAGCTCATATATAATTTGACTAAACTTGTCCAGGTTTTCCAAAGAATTTACATTAGGATATGCATGAACTTTACCTGGAACATGTACAGTGGGGCAAAAAAGTATTTAGTCAGCCACCGATTGTGCAAGTTCCCCCACTTAAAATGATGACAGAGGTCAGTAATTTGCACCAGAGGTACACTTCAACTGTGAGAGACAGAATGTGAAAAAAAAAATCCATGAATTCACATGGTAGGATTTGTAAAGAATTTATTCGTAAATTAGGGTGGAAAATAAGTATTTGGTCACCTCAAACAAGGAAAATCTCTGGCTCTCACAGACCTGTAACGTCTTCTGTAAGAAGCTTTTCTGTCCCCCACTCGTTACCTGTATGAATGGCACCTGTTTGAACTCATCATCTGTATAAAAGACACCTGTCCACAGCCTCAAACAGTCAGACTCCAAACTCCGCCATGGCCAAGACCAAAGAGCTTTCGAAGGACACCAGGAAAAGTATTGTAGACCTGCACCAGACTGGGAAGAGTGAATCTACAATAGGCAAGCAGCTTGGTGTGAAAAAATCAACTGTGGGAGCAATCATCAGAAAATGGAAGACATACAAGACCACTGATAATCTCCCTCGATCTGGGGCTCCACGCAAGATCTCATCCCGTGGGGTCAAAATGATCATGAGAACGGTGAGCAAAGATCTCAGAACCACACAGGGGGACCTGGTGAATGACCTGCAGAGAGCAGGGACCAAAGTAACAAAGGTCACCATCAGTAACACACTACAACGGCAGGGAATCAAATCCCGCAGTGCCAGACGTGTTCCGCTGCTGAAGCCAGTGCATGTCCAGGCCCGTCTGAAGTTTGCCAGAGAGCACATGGATGATACAGCAGAGGATTGGGAGAATGTGATGTGGTCAGATGAAACCAAAGTAGAACTTTTTGGTATAAACTCAACTCATCGTGTTTGGAGGAAGAAGAATACCGAGTTGCATCCCAAGAACACCATACCTACTGTGAAGCATGGGGGTGGAAACATCATGCTATGGGGCTGTTTTTCTGCCAAGGGGACAGGACGACTGATCCGTGTTAAGGACAGAATGAATGGGGCCATGTATCGTGAGATTTTGAGCCAAAACCTCCTTCCATCAGTGAGAACTTTGAAGATGAAACGAGGCTGGGTCTCCCAACATGACAATGATCCAAAACACACCGCCCGGGCAACAAAGGAGTGGCTCCATAAGAAGCATTTGAACGTCCTGGAGTGGCCTAGCCAGTCTCCAGACCTCAACCCCATAGAAAATCTGTGGCGGGAGTTGAAAGTCCGTGTTGCTCGGCGACAGCCCCAAAACATCACTGCTCTCGAGAAGATCTGCATGGAGGAATGGGCCAAAATACCAGCTACTGTGTGTGCAAACCTGGTAAAGACCTATAGTAAACGTTTGACCGCTGTTATTGCCAACAAAGGTTATGTTACAAAGTATTGAGTTGTATTTTTGTTATTGACCAAATACTTATTTTCCACCCTGATTTACGAATAAATTCTTTACAAATCCTACCATGTGGATTCATGGATTTTTCTTTCACATTCTGTCTCTCACAGTTGAAGTGTACCTCTGGTGCAAATTACTGACCTCTGTCATCATTTTAGGTGGGGGAACTTGCACAATCGGTGGCTGACTAAATACTTTTTTGCCCCACTGTATATGTGTCTCTTTGCTATGGTTGATGTTCATTTGTTGGGGTCTGAAGAGACACAGCAAGCTTACCTGCAATCTCCACAGTCACTCTGCTGCTGACAGTATAGAGGTCATCAGGACCTCTGAGTGTACAACCTGGATGGAGATCCAGTCCAGTTTTCTATGAGCCTGGGCCACAAAAACCAAACCATAATCGGGCCAGATGTGGCATAGAACTAGAACAGATAAAATACAAATAGTACAAATAAATAAATGAAGCAGACAGAAAAGGGCACAAAATATTAAAGTGTGAAACAGAGATGTGTGCAAAAGAGCTATAGCTTAATATGCTGGCTTTATATGCAGGGTAACCTGATGTGCAAAAAATTATTATTACTGTTCAAAACTAGGTCAGCTGTACAAGAGTCTGATGGCAGTGGGGAAGGAGGAGTTGTTGAGTCTGGATGTTCTGGATTTCACACTTCTGAACCTCCGCCCCAAGGGCAGAAGTGTAAACAGTCTATATACATATACAAGAACAAAGTATAAAATACTAAGTAAAGCACAAAGAGAACTCAAAATATGACCAAAGCCAGAATTGCACCAACGAATGTTACACACAGAATAGAAAACATGAAGACAGATTTCAAGGAGAAAAAACCCTAACAAAGGTAAGCAGTGAACAAAAGATAACTATATATTATGACTATATATAACTAAATATTACATAAGCAAGACGATGCATAGCAAACTCATGAGTACTAAGGAAGCAATTTCAGTTTAAGAGGACTCAATGTAGATATCCTTGATAATGAGATATAATTTCACAAACGTTACTGTTCCATCTCTGAAGTTTAACACGTTAGGTAGTTGATGTAATTATGTAGGAAAGCGACGTCAGCACCTCAGCACATCCAGCACCAGCTGACATTCAATGGTCATGTAAAAGTTTAGACCCAAATCCACTATGAGGAGCCTGGCATAGGCATCTTGATTTTGTTAGCTGATACTGTATCAGGTAGGAAGTGGTAACAATGTTTATCAGTATGTTCTTCCTTATCATAATCATGATAATCCTTAGTGATAAAGACAATTAATTAAAACATTGTTCACCTTACATTGTGTTACGCCCCGACTCTGCTAGGTGACAGGGGAGGTAACATAAAGGAGCCCAGATTAAAAAAACTGAAGGTTTATTACCACAACTGAAAACTGTTATTGAAATGACTCACTAGGCCAGTGGTTCCCAAACTTTTTTTGCTACACCCCCCTTTGTTTTACAAGAAAAATGTTCGTGCCATCCCCCCGCGCACGCACACATCCTCCAAACACACACACCCATATTTTGCTCCATTGCGGTTTATTTCACACCTCAAACATTTAGTAAACAATTAAGCAAATACAAGTAATCTGCAATAAATTACAGGTAGTAAGAAAATAAACTACTAACTCTTTTATGCTGCGTTCACACCTACACGGGTGTTTTTGAAAACACAGCTGTTTCGTCCACACATAAACGTCATTTCGAATCACCGAAAACTGAGATTTTTTTAAAACTCCTTTTTTGCGTTTATGTTTGTTTATTCATAAGGAACCCCATTAGCTTCCACAACAGTGGTTGCTAGTCTTCCTGGGGCCCAAACCATCAAATACCACCAAATAAAATGTTACACAATGAGTTGGATGCAAAAATGTCCACATAATTTGGCTCTTACAGCCACAATAAGGTTTTACAATTTTGAAAATGTAAACATGTAAATATTAAAAATTATAAGAAAAACACTCAAACAAAATACACAATTTCCATTACAAGTGACATTACCCTCTACAATTTTTACAAATAAATTAAAAACTGCCTAAATAGGCTTTTAGGTGATTTTTAAAGTTATGAATAGAAGCCAATTCTCTAATTGCATAAGGCAACTTATTACACTGAAAAGATGCTCTAAATATAACAGAGTTTTTCAAAAAGTTACTTTTAACTCGAGGAGTTACTAAATTGTGGTTAGTTGAGAATCGTGTAGCATGATTACGTATTTCATCTGGATACTGTAACTGAGCATAAAAAAAGTGTGGTGTGTTTACCAGTATTGCTTTCTTTAAAAATACAAGTAAGCCATAGTATAATTTAGCTTGTACAGAAAGCCAAGAAAGTTTATCGTGCATTTTATCAATACTTGTATAATATGAACACCTTAACACTAATCTGGCCGCCCTATTTTGGACTAACTGAAGTCTGTTCAGATCTGTCTTATTAGCTGCTGACCAAATGATTGAGCAGTACTCTAGATGAGATAATACTAGTGCATTAATGACATATTTCATAATTGAAGAAGTAATATAAAAAGAGCATTTCCTAGCTATAGCTATGCCCTGTCCCATTTTCTTAATAAAAGAGTTGATGTGCTGAGACCATGAAAGGTGGTGGTTTATGGTAACACCAAGTAATTTAATCTGGGTGACCTGTTCTAATACCGATCCAGCTATGGAAAGATTTAGTTGTGGGCTGTTGACTAAGCGTACTCTACTTCCTATTAACATGGATTTGGATTTAGACACGTTTAAAATCATGTTGTTTTTACTTATCCAATCAAAAACGTTCGGCAAATCTAGTTGTAATACGCTTGTCAATTCAGAGTAGCTACTGGCTGAATTAAACATGGTGGAGTCATCAGCATACATTACAAGATGAGATTTATCCAGGACGTACGGCAAATCATTTGTAAAGACTGAATAGAGAAGTGGACCGAGGCAGCTGCCTTGGGGTAGACCACAGTTCATTTCACAGCCCTCTGAGAAATAACCATTATAATAAACCTTTTGCCTTCTTCTAAACAAATAACTTTCCATCCAGCACAAAGCAGCTGGTGAAAATCCATAACATTTTAGTTTATCTATCAAAAGATCATGATTTATCAAATCAAATGCAGCACTAAAATCCAAAAATACCACCCCGGCCAGATTCCCATTATCTAGATATTTATACCAGTTATCTGTCATGTGAATAAGAGCTGAACTGGTGGAATAACCAGGTTTGTAGGCATGTTGAAACTGAGTGAGTAACTGATTTTCTGTTAGGTAATGTTGAATTTGTTCATAGACAATCCTCTCCATAATTTTACTTAGAACGGGGAGTAGACTAATAGGTCTGCTATTGACACCATTAAAAATGTCATTCTTGTTTTTAGGAATGGGAATTATTTTTGATTCTTTCCACTGCAATGGAAATAAGCTGCATGCCAAAGATCTATTAAATATGTGACATATAGGAAGGGACACAAACTTGGCTGCAACTTTGAGCAGTTTACTGTCTATGTTATCAGAGCCAGAGGATGTATCGTCAGGAAGTGATATCAATAAGCGCTCTACCATCTCCACATTCACTGCCTCAAACTTAAATTGGCATTGCTTATTATTCATGATAACATCCTGTATAAGACACTGTGATAAGGTGGGATCGCCTCTGCTCATATTAGATTTTAAATTTGTTATTTTATTGCTGTAATAATTCACAAAATTATTGGCTATGTCCTTGGCTTTATTTATAAACGTACCACCCGTGTAGATGTGAGACACCACCGGAGCAAGATCTCTACCCATCATATTATTTAAAACTTTCCACACCTTTTTGCTGTCCTTATTGGCCTCCTTGAGCTTGAGTTGATAATATTCTTTCTTCTTGCGCCTATTCAATTTAGTTACTTGATTTCTTAACTCGCGATATCTTGCCCACTCTTGTGGCCTGACAGACTTATGTGCTTTTGCTTTTGCTATATCCCTTTCTGACATTGCAGCCTTAAGTTCATTATCTAACAAAGGTGCGTAGTTCTTTTTAACAGTAAATCTTTTTAAGGGGGCATGTTTGTCAGCCAGGTAGCAAAAGTTTTCAATAAACATAAATAATGCCATATCAGGGTCACTCTCGAGGCAGATGTCAGTCCAGTGAATTTCTTTTACGTCATTAATATACTTATTTGCATTGAAATTTTTGTATGATCTATGAAAAATAATCTTTTGTGCAGTTTTCTGTGGTTTCATTTTCTTGGTCAAACCTACAAGATTATGGTCACTATAACCAACTGGAATAGAAACAATATTAGAGCAATGCTCAGGAACATTTGCATATATGTGATCAATACATGATGATGACCTATGACCTCCTGCGTTGACCGTGACCCGGGTGGGAATGGTGATCATCTGAGACAGGCAACAAGCCGACGCTGATGAACTTATCTTTTTCCTTAAAGGACAAGAAGGAGCTGACCAATTGAGATTAAAGTCTCCTAATAAGAACATGTCTTTGTTTTCCTCAGTTACTCTTTCCAGCATTTTACAGATTCGTTCTACATACAACATATTACTACTTGGGGGTCTGTAGCAGCAACCTGCTAATACAGGCCTGCCATAGAGCGGGTGTAACTGAACCCACACAATTTCCAGGTCGTCAAATATTAAGTCCATACGTAGTTTGCTTGCCATATTATCATTAATGTATAGGGCTACGCCCCCTCCAAATCTGTTTCTGTCCTTCCTATACAACTTATAGCCGTTTATTTCAAATTCATTATTCTCAAAGGCAGCATCTAAATGTGTCTCGGAAATAGCCAGCACACTTATCGTATTTGTTGACAACAGTGACTGAATTTCCTGAATCTTATATTTAAGGCTACAAATATTGAAATGAGCCACTGAAAAATCTTTACTGGAGAATCCGGGAATAAGTATAGGATCAGACATTTGCAGACCGATCGATCTCAACAGCTACAAATGGCAACATTGCTGAAGTCTAAATATTAATTCCGGCGTTCTGTGACCTCGGTTTAACAATTAATTTGTCATATTTCAGGACGGCAATATCACCTCTGTCTCTGGCCGCTCTCAGCTGTGGTAACAGTTCTTTCCTCTTCTTCCTGATGGACTCTGAAAAATCCGATGTAAAGATTGGTACCTTTCAGTTTTTTGGCAGATGAGAAAATGAATTGTTTATCTTTAAATCTTTGTAGTCTGACCACAATCTGCCTGGCTCGTCCATTTTCCTTGTATGGACCGACTCTGTGGGCGCGTTCAATTTGAATGCTGTCACTATCCAGGCCCAGCTGGTTCTTCAGCATATGTCGGACTTTCTCCTCTGATCTTTCCCACGTTTCTGCTTTTTCATCTATTAATCAATCCAACACAATGTTGTTCCTTCTCGATTGATTTTCTAAATAGTCCATCTTGGTTGTTAATTCTCTGTGTTCCTCGCGTATGCTGCTGACCGCCGATTCAAACTCTTTTAGTTTGCTTTTAATGCGCCTCTCTTCAGTTTGCAGCTCGGTGACAACCCCATCAGTGAATTGCAGGCTGGATTTAACATCCTGTACATCCCTTAGAATGCTGTCCAACCTTTTGTTAGTTCCATCCATGATTAATTGGACAAATGTCTTAAAGTTATCTTGCTGTTGGTGAATCAGATCTTTGTAAAACTCCCATTGCTGTTCCTGTCGTGGTCTGGGTGGTTTTCCACAGCATCGGCAATCATACCAGCAGTATTTATGACCGGTGCACTCAACTGGTCTTCACCAGATTATCTGCCAACTTTAGTCAGTTCTCAGCCTCACGTCTGTTCCTTGGTGACTCATCGTGTGTATTAACCTTATTTCCTCTGTTGTAAGACAGCTCAGTGTATTATCCTCAGATTCACTCGCAGCCCTCTGTGGGATTCCCCTGACTGCTCTCTCCTCTGTTTCAGTGCCCTGGCTAGCCACAGTTTCCCCTGCCCAGTACCTGCACCCAGTTATCCCTGCCATCTAGTTATAGTCACAGTGGTTTCTCTCGCCTCAGACATCTAGTTTATGTTCCTTAATTCTAGTCTGCAATTTCTGTTAGCCTCTGAGCATTGTAAATAAAGTCTCTTTTCGTTACACCACACCTCTGGCCTCCGGGTTTGAAACTGCACTTGAGTCCATCCCATTTCCACGGGCCACTGCGCCATGACAGTTCCAGCATAGCGTTCAGCGTGCTAACACTGACATAGCTGTCATCCTCTGCCGGTAGCGCCTTGACGGCCTTCGGGGGCATATCGACCAGATCGTTTTGCCCCCCCACCCGTGAAGATCGCTTCGTGTACAATGGTGTTCACAAAAACGTATACGTGAATCAAATTATACATGATACGGTGCGATGTTCTTTCTTTCCACGCTCACCGCTTGTTGAGAAAAGAATGTGATGTGTCTAGGTATGTAGGGCCAGTCCGTATCTAGCGACCTAGTCCGATGTGACTATGTGTGAACGAGGAATACAGAGTTCATCACGCAACGTCAAAGGTATGTGCCTTTTTCACGTCACGTGGTGCGCCACGTTATTGTTTACATGAGATGAATTGCAGAATAGCAGATAGAGACAAAATACTGTTAATCTTACTATCTGCAGGTTTTACAGGCTTACACATACACACACGCAGTTACTGTCCCTCCATTTAGAAAGGCAGAGGCGTCACGGTGTAATTATTTTACTGTAGTTGTTGTTTTTTTCCTATGCAATAATATTCAACACTGTTATTAATACATTTTCAAAAAATGCCTCTCTGTGCAAAATGGGTTCAAAAACATGAACAACTGTGGGATACTGTTTGTCCATGATTTAGACAGGGGGAACAAATCGTGGCAGGATCAGCCTGATATTATTTGTATCCCGCTGTAACTTTACTGTATAAAGAGCTAACATCTCCAAAATGTCAGGAGTAGTTAGTCATTACAACAAGTGTTTGTGAACTAAAAATCAAGAATGTGGGATACTGTTTGTCCGTGATTTGAACAGCCCAGCGCTGCTCTCGACACAGGGAAAGGAAGGGAAAAGCAGTTATGCAGGGGAGACCTACCTCGACACTTGTGCAGGTGAAGCCAAAGGGAAGATATGCTTCACCTTATTTTCTAGTCTTTGGCTTGGAATGAAGTTGGTTTGAAAACATATTCAGCGATGCTTCATCTTGCGTTTCTGTGGCCGCCCCGCAGTGTCCAAGCCTTTTTGTTTTTCCCCCCCTTTTCCCCCCCTGCCATGGCTCTGCACCCCCCCCCCCCCCCCCCCCCCCCCAAAGGGGCAGGCCCCACACTTTGGGAAGGTCTGCACTAGGCATTGAGGCAATTTAAATAAACAAAAAAAACAAACAACTAATATATTCAAATAACACAAGAACACTAATAGAACACTAATCATCTCACAGGCAACAACTCAAAAACAGAGATTCAAAAGCCACCAGCACAAAGGCAGAGGCAGGAGGGACAACCTACACAGTCTGTTCAAACCAAAGACTCCTCCACGACTGAAGAATCCTCAGCTTTTTGTACTCCCAGTGTAACAGCAGTCTGGCGAGGAAGGAGCGGCTAGCAGGTCCCGCGGGCATGTGGTGTGGAGGTTAGCCAGATAACTCGAAGCCAGTCAGTTAAATTAAACAACAGACCTTTATTCCTTGTAGCAACATAAGACCATACAAGCCAGGTCTCCACGGCTCTACACTGTCCGTACATACATGTGCGGGGATCGGTAGGCGCCGGCGCCAGGCCGTTACAATGGTGAGGTCTATCCTGAGAACAGAACACGAGCAGCATGTAATGGCTGCCACGCTATTCTCACACACACCCCTAGGAGACTCCCCCTCAGTGGTGATGTAACACAATAAGGGTTGTTACACCAGGTAAAAGCAGGCAGCCACATCATTGGTCCACTGCGTCCGAGGATGCAGCAGCAGCCAATGGTGTGTGTGGACTGGCACACTCCAATCTGCATGAAGTTTGGTGGGCATAGGTCCCTGGCCAGCCAATCACCTGTGATTCCTGGCATACTTGATTTTCCATACAGGAAGGCGGACCGACATGAGACCAGGGGTCGCAACACATGGCTGACTGCTGTTCTAGAGCTGAAACAACACCCTACCCGGAAGTGGCTGATGCCTCACTTCTTTGGAGTGATTCAATATTTGTTTTCGTTTGTTCAGTTCACTTCAGATATAAAATACATAACTGTTTTGCTACAAATTTAGCTGGACATCATAAAGGACACTGAGGTGCTTTTCTTCTGTTCACCATAACAGAAATGTGAGTAGTTCTCAGAACCATTATGGCACAGAGAAGTTCAGACACAGGCTGTATCCCAATTCAGGGTCTGCAGCCTTAAAGTACGCAGCCTCAACGGTCCTCAAGGGCCGCGTACTCAAAGACCGCTAAGGCCAGAAGTGCGAGGCTTGTGAAATGGGACGGTCTAGCCTCCGTCGCACTGCCCAGGTCGCCTAGCAACCATGATAGCTGGAAACGTGTGGTTGACAGAAATGAAGGAGAACATATTTTGTTCATTTGTTTGTTTCTACACAAGCTTTGTGTGATTTAATAAGTATCTGAGGCTGAGACCACAGGACTGTAAAACATGATTGTTGGGCTTCATTTCTGTGCTGAACAGTCATTTAAGATTAGCTAGTAAATAACAGTTAGTTAATGTTGTTCATGAGACTAAAGTCAGTGTCTAAATTCTAAAATTCTAAATTTATTTATTTATTGTCATTGTCAAGAACAATGAAATTGCGTTTGGGGCTTCCATACAACCCAAAAAAAAGAAGAAAATAATAAATACCCCTTAAAACCCAAGTGTACATATTTAACCCAGTGTGACTCCAATGCAATAAGACAATCCTTAGCAATAATGTTCGTAGAAATTCAGACAAAGACCTGAGAAACATGACAAAATACAACAATGCAACCCATTCAATATTATTGTACTGTGAGATATGATATCAGATATGATAGTTATCTATTTAAGAAAGAGGAGGGGGGGGGGGGGGGGGGGGGGGCAGGAGGGGGAAGAGAATAAAGATATGATGCACCAATGCAGACCAGTTCATTGCTATTAAGAAGTTGGATATGGTTATTGTCCGTGAGAGGGGGGCAGAGAGTTCAGGAGCCTCACAGCCTGTGGATACAGGCTGTTGGCCAGTCTGGATGTTCTGGCCTGTATAGACCTGTACCTTCTCCCTGAGGGCAGCAGATGGAAAAGGTGGCGCGCAGGGTGATGTTGGTCCCGCAGGATACTGTGCACCCTCCTCAGACAGCGAGTGGGGAAGATATTACTGATCTCTGGCAGACTTGTTCCAATAATTCTGCCAGCTTCTTTCACCACCCGCTGGAGTGCTTGCTGATCGGCCTTGGTGCAGCTGGGGAACCACACTAGAAATCCATACGTCAGAACGCTGCTGATGGCACAGTTGTAGAAGTTCAACATCAGAGATCTGGGAATGTGTGCGCTCCGCAGTCTCCTCAGGTAGTAGAGGCGCTGTTGGGCCTTCCGTACAACTGAGGTGATATGGTTGCCCCAGGACAGGTCCTCGGTCACAGTTACCCCCAAGAATTTAAAACTGCTCACCCTCTCCACCGCCTCACTGCCAATGAAGAGAGGCAGATGGTTGTTATGACCCCTCTTCCGGAAATCTACAATGATCTCCTTGGTCTTTTTGGTGTTTAAGACCAAGTTATTGTCGTGGCACCATGACTCTAGTTGTTGCACCTCTGTCCTATAGTTTGTCTCATCATTGTTGGATATAAGTCCGAGCACTGTAGTGTCATCTGCAAACTTAACAATGAGATTGGACGCGCAGGAGGAAATACAGTGTAAATATGATATGGCCAATATTATAGTTATTATATTAAGATAAAAGTGGATAGGATTTGCTGAGGTTTTATTGGATCCAGAGCTTCGTTCCCATCAAAGTTTCAGATACCTGCAAGACTACAAACTTTCTTTTTTCAGCGGTAGGACAACAGTTAAACAAACAGAACAGGTCCCAATGATCCATCAGTCATCAGACATTATTCATTCATACATATGACTCAGAGAAAAGCTGTATGTGCGCACTTTAATTTAGTTTGTTATTTTTTTTTTGGGAGGGGGATATTTAGCATTTTATTTGATTGTTTTAAGTACATTGATTTGCAGCTGCTATGTGTCAAATATAACAATTTGTGCACTGTTTACCCTGGTGTGGTCCTTCCTTATTGATGTTTATACCTTGGCTTCCTGCCAATCCTAGATCATCTTATAATGGCCTTTTAGGGCTTTTCTTGCTAATAAACCTTCAGTAGGGTTACACATCAGTACAGCTGAAATGGGCTCGCTTCTGATTTAATTATTTCCAGTTTTTCCACAAGGTGACGCTATAGTACATGTTTAACACATGTTTTGCTGGTTGCTACAAGGCAACATAATGTAAAATTTGGGGGGGGGGGGGTTGTTTGTTTGTTTTTTGTTTCTAGTTTGAACATTAATATGAGTAAATCAGACTCTCAGGTTTACTGTTACGGATGATTTCTTTTTCTTTTCTTTTTTTTGAAGGCTTAAACAGTTGGAGTCCTGCTGTCTAGCCAGAGCCTTACTTTTGCATTATTGATGTGATATTTTAAGACATCAACCTCAAACATGATGCAAACCTTTTCTTTTTAACTTTTGTTTAAGAAAATTAAAGAAAGCAGGAATGCCAAAAAACATAAACATCTTAAATTATTTTAATAATGTAGTAAGATTAAGGCAACCTGATCTCCTTAACAGAATCAATTGTTGATTGCTATACTGAGAGAAGACACCAAGAGTGTAGTAAGATTGAAGGAATTTAAACCACTCGAAGTTAGAGAAAGAACCTTTGTGTGGTTATATTGCAATTTCTACTTTGATACGGTAAGTCACTGAAGAGCAGGCGGTTGTCATTCTGATATTTTGCTTCCCTCTAGTGACATCATTACTCACAGATGCTCAACAGTGTTCCTACCACAGCCACAAACTACCAGAACACGTTTGCCTGGAAGCTTTTAATTCAAAATGAAGGATTTTAGTGGCCATTAAAATATGTTCATAATTTCCAAATAAATAAATAAAAATCATGACACAGTGCTCTCCTGTACAAGCTGCCTTTTTTGGTTAAGAGTATCAGTATTGGTACTGGCATCAACAATACTGCCTCTGTATTTTCTTGGTATCAGATCAATACCAAAATCTGTAGTATCACACAGCACTGTTTTTGTGTCTCTTGGCTGACTAAAACACATATGTCCTATAACTAGGACTTTACACTTTTAATCTGGAGGGCTAAGAAATCTGACCTTTTATCTGCACTTTACTGATATCTAGCTAACATTTAACACTGACATTTACTGACATAAATACAATAAAAATACAATATATAAACACATACTAATATGTACTTAAAAGCACATACTTTTAGAACCATATATAACCCTATGTTCATACATATCCATTAAGATTGGAAGACTGGGTATAAGAATATTGTATGTTTGAACTGAAAATTAGTTATTTCCAGGTTATACACACACAACTGGGGTCTTTGATCATTCTGCACTTACTGTGTGTGTGTGATAGAGAGTGAAGATGTGAGATGCTGTGTTTGCTCCAGTAATACGTGGCAGTGACAGAGTTCCTCTGCTTGTGTTTCCAAGAACAGAAAAAGAAACCTGGTGCTGGAGCAACTGGGAACAGGATGTTCTAAAATAAATAAATATTTGTGTATACACATCTGTTGTAAATAGTAACATCCTCAAGGTAATTTATTTTACAAGTTTTACTCTCTGGTTCAATTTATTTAAATGATTTCCAAATGTGTCATAGGTTACACATATTCTGCTGAACCTAATCTGTGTTCACAACCTAAATGCAAAGACATGTTTATTTTTGATAATGCAAGGTAAGGAGCTGCTTTTCACTGTAGATAACTCTACTCTAAGAGATTATATTTTAATGGGAGTAATCGTCAGATGTTATTTCTAAAAATCAACTTTAACCAACACGGTAAATTAAACCTCGAAACAATTAAATGAACTTTTTCAAATCATTCCGCCAAAGATCATCTGCAGTTTTGAGGGTAACTGTTTACTATAATGCTGTTTGGCACTGTTGCTGCATCCTGCTACACTGACCAACAGACACCCTCATATCAAATACTGGATATGCAAATATGGGTGGAGAAGTTTTTGTGGGTAGGGTGACACAGGGTAGTCAGAAAAGCTGTCAAGTACAGTTTATGCAACACGGGGACCATAAACACACAAGTCATGACTGTGACATCTGTTATTATAAGCATTGGCTACAAACATATTGTGTGTAATTCACAGTGGAGAGAAATACACAGTACATGCTCATAGTTTGTTTTTGATGTGCAGTGTTATCAGAGTGGTTTTCTGGTTGATTGCAATAATAAGCCAGACTAGCGAAAGACAGGGTAGAAATAGAAAAGAGGGAGAAAACATTTAAAAGAATGGAGTTGGAGGAAAAGGTCAAAGATAAAGTAAACAGACATGCAGGGTGTCTAACTGCTGCTTTTTTTAACAAAGAGTTTAAATAATAAAGCCTCTTTGTGGATGGTAGGGCTGGTGCTGGGTCATGTCTCATATTCAAACACAAATCTATCACATTTCTTTACTGATAAATCCTTGAATAAACATGAACATTATAAACTGAACTTTGCTTGTGCTGGAGAAAAATCAGGTGATCTTCCGGCAGTTCATTGACACAGGATAAGGGCGTTTATGTGCCAGTAAAAGCCCCGGTTCATTTTTCATGCTAAATTTATATTTGCTTTTCTTTCTTTGTGTGTTATGAGTATGTATGACCTCTTTTCTTGTTTCCCCCCCTGTGAATAGGCATATTTAAGACCAGCAGTCTTCAGCTCCCCACACAGGATCTGCAGACTGAGACCAAGAAAGAAGAACAGAAGGTAACATTGCAAACGTTTTTTTTCTTTTCATTAAAATGAATGTTCTCACCACTGGTTTGTAAACCCAATGTAAATGAAACCCCCTTTAGGTCTTTATCAGAGGTTAAGGCTCCGTGATGAAGGCGCTTACTGTGCCTCTGCTTGTGTGCACCATGATGGCTCTTGCCCAAGTTTCTTGTGAGTATTTAAAGGCAAATGTGTAGATATTTTTAGATTTTACATACAAAACGTGATTGAAAAATAGCAGATTTTAGATGTTTCAATCAGTCTGATTTTTTTAAGTGTTAATTGTTCATGAGCATTTTATCTTTGTGGTACTGAATTTATGATACTGTGTTAACTCTCTTGTTTATTTCTTGTCTGTGGCTGAAGCTGTCCCTGCAACTGTTCCAGTTTACAGTAATATACCCTTGACAGATGCTCCTCCTGTACCAGGTGAATGTAAGATGGTTATTTTAGGATGAATATCTCGATGATCCACCTGTAAAAAATTAGAATAGCACATGCTCTACATTAGTAACTGCAACCAAAAACATTTTCAGCCCATGCAGATGCAGACATTTGGTGAATGAAACCATTTACAACAGATGCAATATAACAATATTTATTTATTTTAGTTTTTTCCCGTAAAAGCCAAAAAATGAAGAGTGACAACAGATTAACTATTCACTGGCAGCTCAATATCAACATTTCTTGTCCATTTGTCCTCAGAGGACCCTTTTGGTGGCTGGGTTCCATCTTGCCCTGATGGATGGAGTATGCACAGTCAACAGTGCCTCCTCTTTGTTCCAAGATACATGACCTGGGCTGAGGCTCAAGTAACAAAGATATTGATTTTTACACTAAGTATACTATGAAAGCTTGGAGTACATTAATGATGTAAAATTTCTTGGTCACTTAATTCTGTCTGTTTGTCTGCGCTGTAGAGAAACTGTCAGTCTCGTGGAGGACAGCTTGCATCTGTGTATAGTGCCAGTCAAGCTTACGAGATTCAAAAGGAGGTGCAGCGTGCTGGACGTGGCTATGGACAGTTTTGGGTTGGAGGCCATAATACTCCAGCGGTAAATAGCATGGTGTCTAGCAGTTTATGAAACAATTGCATTTTTTATTAATATGAATTAGCAATTATTTTGCTTTAACAGAATCCTTCCTGGTCCTGGAGTGATTACATGGGCGTGTCTGCTTTTACTGAGTTTTGCAGAGGACAGGAAGCTAAACATAAGCACCACTGTTTGCAGATAACTTTTGGTGGTAAGTCTACCCCCCAACCCCATCAAAAAAAAGAAAAAAAACTGCTAGATTCAAGAAGTTTATTGTCATATACACTGCAAAACACAAGTGGTGATGCAGAGCAATGAAATTCTTACTTTGCAGGTTCCCTTCACACAACTAAATAATCAACTAACTAAAATAAAGAGTAAACTTAACTCTGAGCGTAGAACATAGCACAGAAGATAATAAAGTAAAGCAAGAGCTTTGTAGCTTATCTGTGGGTGTAGACGGAATTTAGAATAAAGTGCAAGTAGTTGCAACACTGTCACAGTGGTGATAGTTACAGAGTATGCAATATTAACATGTTTATATTGTATGAAGTTGTATTGTATTGATTGTGTATGTACAAAATAGCAGTTTTTCAGGTCAAAGATAATCAACAACAACTAGTCAGTGATTCAGTAGACTGCTGGCCTGTGGATAGAAGCTGTTCTTTAGTCGGGTTGTCGTTGCTTTCACACTCCTGTAGCGTCTGCCAGTTTTCTACTGATGAAGTGTGCCTTTTTAATGACACGCTGGAAAGCCTTCCTGTTGTTGTAGTATCCTTCCAGCTTCAGTCTGTACTGTCTCTTGGTTTCCATGATGTATCTACGCAGATCATATCTGGCCTTTTTGTTTCTATCTGCATCACTAGAGGCGAATGCAGCGGAGCGTGAATGTAGCATGGCATGTACCTCACAATTCAACCGTGGCTTCTGGTTTGGATACGTTTTGTAGCATGACAATATTGTCAATGCATGTGCTGATGTAGCTGGTGAACACTGATGCATATTCCTCTGAATCCACAGAACTGTCCTCTGCTTTTAACTGTGTACACATGCATCAATGATGATATAGCCAAATGTAATTAATTAAAATAAGTGGACAAATATTGTATTTAGTTGTGTCTTAGCAACTAGCTACACTCATTTTTTTGCTAAAAATTGTCCCCTCATTTCAGAAAGTTTTTGTTACATTTTATAAATTTTGATGAAAGA
Source organism: Diplotaxodon limnothrissa (assembly GCF_057381915.1). Lineage (NCBI taxonomy): Eukaryota > Metazoa > Chordata > Actinopteri > Cichliformes > Cichlidae > Diplotaxodon > Diplotaxodon limnothrissa. The sequence goes on from NC_140598.1 coordinate 35,006,262, forward strand.
GGATCGTTGAGTCATAGTGTCACTGTTTGAGACCGATTCCTGTTTTATTTTTTGTGTGTTTTTTGCAGAAGGAAAGGCAGGATGCTTGGATGACATGAAGTGTGACACTAAGCTCCTATCTGTCTGTGGTAGCCTTATCATGTGATCTCATCGCTAATGCAAACCTACACTTCATCAGTAAAAACACTGACGTGTTTTTCAGCTATTGAGTCTTTATTGGTATTTCTGTTCTGTTGCTACAGCATAAGGGATCAAACGACACATACAATAAACTGCAGAAGGATTTTATGTTTGGAAAGGCTTTAAAAATAAAAGAATGCTTTCACACAATGTACACATTTGTTTTGGAAAGTGGACTGTATTTCATATTCTTATGTAAATTAAAACACTAAAGCATTGAAAGAAACTAGTGGTCTGTTGCTCCATGTTACAGCTATAGTTCTACTATTGTCATGGCTAGACGGTCCTCACTGATCGTCTTGCCAATTTGTTGTGGTGTTTGTGTGTACTGTGTCGTGTTCTCCTCTCCATCCTGGGCATGTGTTTTTCTGCTGGAACGTGTACTTCCGGAAGCCGTGGCACGGAACGGCAGTTGACCGGAGGGGAGTGTCCTAAGCTAGAATCATCGCACCTGTGCAGAATTACCTTGCCAGCGCAGACCTATTTAACGGGGCGGTTGAGTCACAACCAACGCTGGAACGTTGAACTAAACCGGGGTTCAAGGATTGGAGGAGGAGCCGGCACCAGGAGTTGTTGTGGATTATTACTGCACTGTCACCGTGAGGAGAGGTCGCCGTATCACTGCACTGCCCTTTTTGGATTATAGACTCGAACTGTTACTCACCTTTTCACTGTAAATAAATCCACTGTCATTCTGCAAGGAGTCTCGCACCTGAGTCCTTTAATCCAATTCACCATGACAACTATATTCAAAGCACAACATGAAGTAAGTAATTTTTAGTGTACACCTATACAGCTGGGATAGGCTCCAGCCCCCCCTGCGACCCTGAAAAGGATAAATGGCCTGTATTTGTATAGCGCTTTACTAGTCCCTAAGGACCCCAAAGCGCTTTACACAACCAGTCATCCACCCATTCACACACACACATTCACACACTGGTGATGGCAAGCTACATTGTAGCCACAGCCACCCTGGGGCGCACTGACAGAGGGGAGGCTGCCAACACTGGCGCCACCAGGCCCTCTGACCACCACCAGTAGGCAACGGGTGAAGTGTCTTGCCCACGGACACAACGACCAAGACTGTCCGAGCTGGGGCTTCGAACCGGCAACCTTCCGATTACAAGGCGAACTCCCAACTCTTGAGCCATGATCGCCCCCAAGCGGAAGCAAATGGATAGTTTTTAGAGTAAGGCTTGCAGGAGTGATAGTGAAGAGGAAAAACTACATTTTCAAATGTAAAAAAAAAAAATGTCAATCAGAACTGACTCAAATAAAACGATTCCAGCTATAATGTAATTCATTGCTCTTGTGAAACATCATTTTTATGGTAGCACATGGAAAGAGAGTTTTTGTGGCTATGCACTCTAATATTTATATTACCCTCCTATGCTTTACATGTGCTTTATAAAATGAGTCATAATCGCCACCAAGTCCTGTCGTCACTGCTCATGTTGTTTTTGTTTTCTATCCCTTAGTTAAATCTTGAGTTATCAAGGACTGAAAACTGCTATCCTTTCACTGTGACCAATATTGTCATAGTGACACCTGATGGTGATACTGGAAACTTCCCAAATTATACTTTGAGTAACTGCACCACTGAAAATGAGTTTGTTTAAAGTGTGATAAATGTCTGTCATGGAGGGAAGGGAGGCTCCAATAATCTTCTCATCCGTTCTCACTATCCTTTGTAGGGTATTGCTAAACGATATGGTGTGGTTACCCTACTAGACAGTGATGCAACGGCTCAAGACGCTCTCAATAGTCCCTCTGTAGAAGGTGGTGAGAAAGAATGGAGGGGGATGGACTGTTCTCAGCTTCCACTGGAATTTTTTAGATGCTGTTGGGCCTTCTTAGTTATGGAGCTGGTATTGAGAGAAATTCTCTGCCAGGTGAACACCACGGCAGTGTTGGGGAGCAGTGTTGGTCAAGTTACTTGACCATTGGTCATGAAGTAATCGGTAACTAATTACTGATTACTCCCCAAAAAAGTAATCCCATTACTTTACTGATTGCTTATTTTCAAAAGTAATTAATTACTTAGTTACTTTTAAAAACACGATTTACAACCTGAATAAGTGATAAAGTGATAGATCTTTCAGCCCAATTCTACTTTTTCTGCATAATCCATCATACAAAATGTAATCAAATGGAAAAGTTTCTTTTTAAAACTTGTTTTATTAGTTTTAATCTTTTAACTTTATGCATAATGCAAAAATCAAATTATATGCAACATTCTCTGACTGGAGAAAATTTGTTTAACATTTAAACCTATTTTCTGCACATTACAGCACATAAAATATTTTTTGTGTTTACACTCAGGCTTTCAAATAGATGCAAGTAAAACACAGTAGAAAATAAATAAAATGAATTACTCAGCGGTCCTGTTGCTCTATTTTCACCTGTAAAGCAGGCGAATGTTTGCCCTGGTGCAGGTGTGTCGCAGCGGTCGGTGGAAGAATCCGCGAGTTTCTCTGTGGATTTCCCATTACGTCGTAGCGTTCTCGGTGCTTGCTCGGAAGTTTAGGGGTTTTTTTTTTTCGCTGTACAAAGAAGTTTTCTTCCCACGCAGTGAACAGCGGACGCTAATGTTTTTGTCACCTTTTACGGAGTCAAAGGTAAGGTCAGTACTTCCACGCTTTAAACACTGCACGCTCATACTCTCTCCCGCACTCGATATATTATCCATTGTTGATCTGCACACAGCTGTTGTCACGAACGTCGCACTCGCTTACGTCACTGTCATGAGACACACTCGCAAAAAAAATCATGGTTTTAGTAACGCAGTAATGCAGTGTGCTTACAGGAAAGAAACAGTAATCTAATTACCTTTTCTGCAATAGTAATCCCTTACTTTACTTGTTACTTGAAAAAGGTAATCAGATTACAGTAACACGTTACTTGTAATGTGTTACTGCCCATCTCTGTTGTGGAGTAATAATAATAATAATAATAATAAATTTTATTTATGAGCGCCTTTCAAGTCACCCAAGGACACTTTACAATAGGATAAAACACTTAGTAAAACAATGGCAGAATAAGAACAATAAAATAAAGCACAAGATAAAATGAACAAACAGTGGATTCACAGTGAATATGCAGATTTGAACAGATGAGTTTTGAGTTGGGATTTAAACTGGGGGAGAGAACCAATATTTCTTATTTCAGGGGGCAGAGAATTCCACAGCCTGGGAGCAGAGCAGCTGAAAGCTCTGCTTCCCATGGTGGTGAGGCGGAAGGAAGGTACAGTAAGCTTGACAGAAGAAGAAGAACGAAGTGAACGGGCAGAACAGGTGGTGGTTAACAGGTCAGAAAGGTAAGAAGGAGCGAGGTTATGAAGGGCCTTGAAGGTGAGCAGAAGAAGTTTGAAAATTATCCGGAATTTCACAGGGAGCCAGTGAAGTTCCTGAAGAACAGGGGTGATGTGCTGGTAGGAGGGGGTTCTGGTGATAATGCGAGCAGCAGAGAGTAACGAAATACATGTAATGGAGTTAGCTATTTAAGATACAAAATACGAGTAACTATATTCCGTTACAGTTACTGCTTAAATGGGTGATAATCAGAATACAGTTTCTTTGTTGCAGTAAACGGAATACACAACAGTCATTTCCTGCTTCATATCCTAGGCCATCCCCTCTTTACCCCTTCTCCAGTTTTGGTGATTAAACACCATCATGCAATGGTTTAGCTCATTTGGATGAGCATGCAATTTAATTGCACATGGCTGGAATTAATCCAGTTTATCAGATTCTGATTGTGATTGAACTTATCCTCAGCAGCAGAGGTGACGCTTGGTCTTCCTTTGCTGGGGCGGTGCTCGTGTGAGCCAGTTTCGATGTATAATATGAATTATAACAGTTGTCAAATAGGGCTGTCAGCTGCATACCTACCTGACTTCTGCACAACACAACTGATGGTCCCAGCCCGTACAACCCGATTAAGAAGGCAAGCAATTCCACAAATGTACTCTGACAAGTCACACCTGTGAAGTGAAAACCATTTCGGGTGACAACATCATGAAGCTCACTAAGATAAGGCCAAGGTTTGACACATTTTCAACAAAACAAAAAGTGGCTACTTTAGGAATCTAAAATATAAGACATATTCAGAGTTATTTATACTTTATTTCTTTGTTACATAATTGTATATGTCTTGCTTTATATATTTGATGTTTTCAGTATGCATCTACAATGTAGAAAGTATTAAAATATAGAAAAAAAATTAAATAAGCCTCCAAGCTTTTGATATACTCCCCAACTCACTCAGAAACAAAAAACAAAACTATGTGTTGCATAACTGCATGATTTACAATCAACAGTCTGTGGCGATTACATTAGCACTCACTGTAACTTAATCATCATCACAGCACGGAGCTGTGTTTCTACAAACACACACATACACACAGTACTCACCATAACAGATTAGATTAGATTAGATTAGATAGAACTTTATTAATCCCTCGGGTGGGTTCCTCTGGGAAATTCGATTTCCAAAAAAGCACAGCACCGACAGAAGTTACAGAGTTGCAGAATATTATATATATATATATATACACACACACACACACACACATATATATAAATACAGAGACAATATAAATAAAATATACGAAGGGGATAAATAGAATAAATAGGAATAAAAAATAAAAATACAAGTGAATTGCACATTTCAAGTATTGAAGTCTATTGCATCATTGACTATTAACAAAAAGTATTGCACAGTGAGGTGAAGAGGCACTACAGCTTAGTTGTTCCCCCCTCCTTTGTCCTCCTGTTTCCCCTCCCTCTCCCCTCCAGAGAGGAGTTAAACAGTCTGATGGCGTGTGGGACAAAGGAGTTTTTAAGTCTGTTAGTTCTTGTCTTTGGGAGAAGCAACCTGTCACTGAACAGACTCTTCTGGTTGTTAATGGCCGTGTGCAGAGGATGCCTGGCATTGTCCATAATGTCCATCAGTTTCTTTAATGTCCTTTTCTCTGCCACTGTCACCAGAGTGTCCAGCTTCATGCCGACCACAGAGCTAGCCCTCCTGATCAGTTTCTCCAGCCTGGATGAGTCCTTCTTTGCTGTGCTGCTCCCCCAGCACACCACAGCATAGAAAAGTACTCCAGCAACCACCGACTGGTAAAACATCCTCAGGAGCTTCCTGCAGATGTTAAAAGACCTCAGCCTCCTGAGGAAGTACAGTCGGCTTTGGGCTTTTTTATACAGGTGCTCTGTGTTGCATGACCAGTCCAGTTTGTTGTCCACCCACAGCCCGAGGTACTTGTACTTGTTGACCACCTCCACCTCCTCCCCCTCTATCTGAACCGGCAGTGGACCTGCTCTAGACCTCCCGAAGTCCACAACCAGTTCCTTAGTCTTTGAGGTGTTGAGTTGCAGGTGGTTTGTGTGACTCCATGCGACAAAGTTCCTCACCAGACTTCTGTACTCCTCTTCCTGATCATCCCAGATACACCCCATGATGGCTGTGTCGTCTGCAAACTTCTGAATGTGGCATAATTCAGAGTTGTAGCAGAAGTCAGAGGTGTACAGGGTGAAGAGAAGAGGGGACAGCACAGTTCCCTGTGGTGCTCCTGTGCTGCTGACCACAACATATCCCACTGTAACTGACATTTCATGCAGTTCCCCATCAAACTTACAATGTTTATATTCATGTTTATATTTTTTCATAGTACAACATACTACTGGCTTCTTACAATCACTCCTCCCTTAACGAAAGTACATGCAGCAGTAGCGTGTAAACTGACAGTGTTGCATACAGTTATGTACAACTATGTACTCTGCATCTTTCTGTCAGTCACTCAGGATTACCAATGAGAGAGCTGATGTATACCTTTTGTGGGGAATTTAAAAACAAACAAACAAAACAAATATTCTTATGCCAAAACATTGTTTCTGTTCATCTGGTTAGATGGTGTTGTGGAAGTTTTCCATTAAATAAAGCCTGCAGATGAGCGGTGAGCAGTAGCTAAGATTCTTTAATCCAAACACACAAAAACAACAGACAACCAAGCTTGTGGAGAGCCTGCATGATCGCGGGGCAGATCAGCAGAGGCTCTCTGAGCCTAGCATGGCTCTCAGTTAAATACCTTCTCCAGGAACGAAAGGCAGTACACAGCTTAAGGTTCACACTCCCTTGCTACCTCCCAGAGTCCTCAAAGAGACAAAAGACTCTTCCTGTGGCGTGGTCTGCTTCCCCCAACTTCCTTACTACACCCCCACCATTTGTCTTACAGTATGGGTGTCAGACATGTTAAAATCCAGTGGCACCAAGGCATTATACAATAAAATAATGTGATTAATACATAAGTAAAATAAATTCCTATACAATCCCACCCTTTGATTTTTAAATCAAAGAATCACATTAATACCAGAATTTCTTTCCTGGCATTCTGTATATCACATCAACATTATTGTACACTTAAAGGAGTTTCACACTGTGTATCCTCACTTCACTGTTCTCCCACCACCCTTTGTTCATCTTTAATCTTCCCCACAATCTAAGCTCTCACATGCAAATGGCAACAACAATGATACAGAGGAAAGGCCTTCTCCAGAGTGTCAAAGTACTTTGCATGGCAAAGTGAAGCAGCATTTGGTGGTCATTCTCAGTCACGGTCATGGCTCCTGGTGTCTGTGCCGTTTACAGAGTCATAATTCCAACGCTGATCTCCCTTTGCGCTGTCACCGTTGGAGCTTGGCACGCTCTCTCCATCCCTCGATTTCTGTTCCAACGCAGCTGTAGATTAGGAGCAGAGCAAGTCGTACACTCCTGTAGTCTTCCTAAACGTCAACGTAGAAACTCTTTCATTTTATTTTAAGATTTTGCTGTTCAAAACCTCCTCGTGACAATCCTTTGGAAGCCCAGTGGTGCAGCCCACTGTCGTTTGTCTGCTGTCCTGCAGATGGTCCCTGCTTCTCACTGGTCCTCTTGGAGCCTTCTCTCCTGGTCATGGTCTGCATCTGCACCTCAGTCAATCCTTCCATATCTCTCATGTCACGGTCTCTGCAACCCTCTTTTGCCCTCTGTCAGCTTAGCACAATTAGACATGCACAATAAAGTTATGCATTGTCTCTTAAAAATTCCAGGGATTCTCCCCTGGAGTAGTTTCACTCCAGGCCCTGTCTTAAGAAGAGGTAAAACATTAGCCAGCGATGTGTCCTGCTGTAAATCATGTGATTAGATCATATGATTAACCCTCTGCTGTGGAAAAGGTGATATAGATGTTAGCGCAGCGCATCTGTATGCACACTTTCTCACAGTGACATTTGCATTGTAAACAATACAAGGTCATGAATAACACACTGCTGTTAAATTCACAGACACAGAAAGTGGCAGTTAAAAGGTTAAGTCAGCATGGCCCAAAAGCCCAGGATGTTGCTGTCACCCAGGATGTTGCTGTCACCTTTCTGCTCCTGTAAAAAGAAACATACATCATACATACATACAGTGTTGGTCAAGTTACTTGAAAAAAGTAATCAGTAACTAATTACTGATTACTTCCCCAAAAAAGTAATCCCGTTACTTTACTGATTACTTATTTTCAAAAGTAATTAATTACTTAGTTACTTAGTTACTTTTTAAAAACACAATTTACAACCTGAATAGGTGATAAAGCGATAGATCTTTCAGCCCAATTGTACTTTTTCTACATAATCACAAAATTTGGGCTATAATGGTTGTATTGATGTATAGCAACTTGAAATGCTCCCAAAAATGCACTACAACATGTAAAAATATAATATAAGCTCTGGCGGACTTGGTTCTATGGTAGGTCTTAAAGAGTTAATGAGGTTTTTCAGTCTGGTTGCATCTACATTCCACGGAAACAGTTGTTTTTTAAAGGTTTTTAATGACATCCTTCTAGCAAATGATCCTGGAAGCTCTGTGATTCTTGTGCTTTTAGATCTTACTGCAGCATTTGATACTGTGACCACATTATTCTCATCTCCCATTTGGAAAACTGGGTTGGCTTCATTACTATCTGAGTGACAGAATGTTTAGTGTTTATGTTGAAAGATGTTTGTCCACATCAGCCCCCCATTCTTGTGGGGTGCATGAGGGCTCAATCTTTGGTCTTCTTCCTTTTTCATTGTACTTGTTCCCTTTGGACTCTATTCTTAGAAAACACAAAATATCCTGTCACTGCTACACAGATCTATGCCATATTTACTTGCCTTTATCACCTAATAATTCAGGCTCCATCCAATTCCTTTTAAACTGTTTTGAAGATGTCATGGCTTGGATGGCTCTGAACTTTTTGAGCTTGAATGAAAGCAAAACAGAGGTAATTATACTTTGGCCTAATAATATCTCATGCAACCCAGTTATTAATTATGGTTGGCTTAGGTCAAACAGCATGTCACAAATCTGGGAGTCATTATGGACTTGGATTTTAAACTGAATAAACAAATCAGTTCTGTGTTGCAGAAACTCTTTTTTCCAGTTTAGGCAAATAGCAAAGCTTAAACCAGTTTTGTCAAGGCATGACTTGAAGGAAATAATACACGCCTTGATCTCAACTAGGCTTGAATATTGCAATGCACCTTATACTGGAGACAGCCAAGCATGCATCTCATGTCTTCAGCTTGTTCAAAATGTTACAGAAATAGAAGACCTGCTACAAACTTCCAGAATCTCTTTTCTCTTTTAACCGCCTGTCACTTCAGGTCTTGCTTTCCACAGAGATAACATCAGCATGAAGCTGCTGATTGTGTCTGCACTTCTTTGTGCAATGATGTCTTTGACAGCTGCTATTGGTGAGTACTGGAGTATAATATGCATCATATGTGTAATTAATCATACAGATGAATAACACAAAGTAAATCTTGTGTAAAAATACAAAAAAAAAAAGGAAAACTGATGATGAAAGTCAAATCAAATCACTTTTATTGTCACATCACATGTGCAGGTACATTGGTACAGTACATGTGAGTGAAATTCTTGTGTGCGAGCTTCACAAGCAGCAGAGTTGTGCAAAATACAATAACGTAAACAAGCAAAATACAAGAATGGCTACATCTGAAACTAATAAATATATGTACAATATATAATAGTATATGCATTTCTGGATGTGTATACTAAATATTTTTCTACGTGTGTGTGTATACACATATTTTACAAATTAAATAGAGTAAACAATAAAATAAAATATATAAAAATATACAGAGTTGAGACATGTGCAAAACAGTGGCATTACTGTACAGTGTGTAGTGCATAATGTTGAAGTTCCAGTAGTGAAGGTGAGGTGTCTATGATGTGTTCAGCAGTCTGATGGCCTGGTGGAAGAAGCTGTCTCTCAGTATGTTGGTTCGGGACCGGATGCTGCAGAACCTCCTTCCTGATGGAAGCAGTCTGAACAGTTTATGGCTGGGGTGACTGGAGTCCTTGATGATCCTCCCCGCTTTCCTCAGGCAGCGCTTCCTGTAGATGTCTTGGAGGGAGGGAAGCTCACCTCCAATTATCCGTTCAGAGCACCGCACTACTCGCTGGAGAGCTTTGCAGTTGTAGGCGGTGCTGTTGCCATACCAGGTGGTGATGCATCCAGTGAGGATGCTCTTAATGGCACAGTGATAGAAGGTCCTGAGGATGCGGGGGCTCATGCCAAATCTTTTCAGTCTCCTGAGAAAGAAGAGGCGCTGCTGCGCCTTCTTCACTGTTTTGTTTGTGTGTACTGACCACGTAAGATCCTCAGCCAGATGTACACCAAGGAACCGGAAGCTGCTCACTCTCTCCACAGCAGCGCCGTTGATGGTGATGGGGGTGTGTACTTCTCTGCACCTCCGGAAGTCCACTATCAACTCCTTTGTCTTTGCGACGTTGAGGGTGAGATGGTTGTCTTGACACCAGTGGGTCAGGGCGCTGACCTCCTCCCTGTAGGCCGTCTCATCACTGTTGGTGATAAGACCCACCACTGTAGTGTCGTCCGCAAACTTCACAATGATGTTGGAGTTGTTAGTGGCCGTGCAGTCGTAGGTGTAGAGTGAGTACAGGAGAGGGCTCAGTACACACCCCTGTGGAGCACCAGTGTTCAGTGTGATGGGGGATGAGGTGATGCTGCCCAGTCTGACCACCTGGCGTCTGTCAGACAGGAAGTTAAGGATCCAGCTGCAGAGGGAGCTGCTCAGTCCTAGATCCTGCAGTTTCCTGTCCAGCTTCGAGGGAACGATGGTATTGAATGCTGAGCTGTAATCTACGAACAGCATTCTCACATACGTGTCTCTCTTCTCCAGGTGTGACAGGGCAGTGTGTAGTGTCAGGGCTATGGCATCATCAGTGGACCTGTTGTGGCGGTATGCGAACTGTAGAGGGTCCAGTGAGTCGGGTAGTGCAGAGCAGATGAAGTCCCTGACAAGCTTCTCGAAGCATTTGCTTACGATGGGGGTCAGGGCTGCAGGTCGCCAGTCATTCAGTGAGGAGATGGTGGAGGATTTGGGTACAGGGACGGCGGTGGCTATTTTGAAGCAGGCTGGGACTACAGACAGAGAGAGGGAAAGGTTGAAGATGTGCGTGAACACTCCAGCCAGCTGAGCCGCGCATGACTTGAGGACGCGGCCGGGAATCCCGTCCGGACCAGTAGCTTTGCGTGCGTTCACCTTCCTGAAGCACTTCCGCACATCCTCCTCAGACACAGTGTGCGCACTGACGTCATCCGCGGTGCGCACACTGTCCGGTCTCATGGTGTTCGCTGTGTCGAATCTAGCGTAGAATACGTTTAGATCCTCACACAGAGAGGCCGTGGTCTGCGGTGTGCTGGTTTTCCCTCTAAAGTCTGCGATCGTGTTTAGTCCCTGCCACATCCTCCGAGGGTTGTCAAACTGTTGCTCCACCCTGTCCCTGTACTCACGTTTGGCTGCTTTGATCGTCTTTGATCGGAGTTGGTAATGTGCGTGTTTGTAGTCCGATGTGTTCGCGGAGCCAAAGGCGGTGTTCCATGCCGCCAGTGCCGCGCGAACATCTCCGTTAATCCAGGGTTTTTGATTTGGGAAGGATTTAACTGTTCTGGATGGGACGACATCTTCCACGCATTTCCTGATAAATCCGCAGACTGAGTCTGTGTACTCATCAATGTCCCTAGCAGCCACGTGAAACATTTCCCAGTCCGCGTGATCAAAACAGTCCCGCAGCGCAGACTCCGATTGGTCCGTCCAACGGTGCACCGCCCTACGGGTTGGAGCTTCCCGTTTCAGCTTCTGCCTGTAGGCCGGCAGGAGCAGGATGGAGCGGTGATCTGATTGGCCGAATGGGGCGCGGGGGAGGGCTTTGTACGCATCCCGGAAAGAGGTGTAGCAGTGGTCAAGTAGCCGGTCTCCACGAGTGTTGAAATGGATGTGTTGGTGGAGTTTGGGTGAGACTTTCTTCAGGTTTCCCTTATTAAAGTCTCCGGCTGTGATAAACGCTGCCTCTGGGTGTGCGGTTTCCTCACTGCTGATCGCGCTGTACAGTTCCCTGAGTGCTCGGTCAGTGTCGGCTTGTGGGGGAATGTAAACAGCCGTAATAATCACTGCTGTAAATTCCCTCGGTAGCCAGAATGGCCGGCACTTAATCATCAGGTACTCCAGGTCCGGTGAGCAGAAGGATTTGACCGGGTGCACGTTCGCATAATCACACCAGCTGTTGTTGATCATGAAACATACACCACCGCCTCTGCTTTTCCCAGTAAGATCCTGTGACCTGTCCGCGCGGTGCACAGAGAACCCCGGTAGTTGTATTGCGGAGTCCGGTACCTTGTCCGATAGCCAGGTTTCTGTGAGGCAGATCACGCAGCAGTCCCACATCTCTCGCTGGAATGAGATCCGTGCCCGAAGCTCGCACAGCTTGTTCTCCAGAGACTGCACATTAGCCAGTAATAAACTGGGTAACGGTGGTCTGTTAGTGCGCCGTCTCAGTCGAACCAGAACGCCAGATCTTCTCCCTCTGCGTCGGCGTTTGCGGCCTCCAGGGACAGAGAACAAAGGCGTCTCAGGTGAGATGAATGGGGGGTCTGCAAACGGAGCGTCCGTGTTGCAAAACTTGAACTCTGGAAAGTTATAAGAAAGACCGTCTTTTATGTCCAATAAGGTTTGTCGGTCGTACACAAGGAGACATGTGCTACTCGTGAAAAAATGAAGGAAAAGTAAAATTAAACACAGAAAAAAGCTGTTGCTTGGGGGAGCTCGCGACAAGGCTGCCATACTCTGCGCCATCTTAGATTTCAACATCTCTTTGAATATATCCAGCTCTTGAAGATGAAGAGGGCAGCAGTGGGACAGAGGAACTATTGCTTACAGCTCTGTGGAAAATTTCCAGAATATCACTAAACGTAATTATAGTTCTGTCATTCTGAACAGAAGAAGTGCAATGTCCAGCAGGACACACAGCTAAGGTTGTGGTACAAAAGAAGTGTTATGGGTTATGAGAGAAAAAAAAATTAGTCAAAAAATAAAGCAAATCTACATCTGTGGATCTGAAAAGTCTAATCATGTCCTAGACACTGAACGAGCAGAGGTGCTGTTAGAGTCAAATTGTTAAATGTTGCCATTATTTTACTTAACTTTGTAAGTCTTAGTTCAAACTGTATAATCAAAGACATTCCTTTGTTTCTGACCCCCTCCCCAACCTGTTGAACGGTGGGAGAGCCTGTAGTATTTTATTATAGGTACATCCTATGTGAAGGTTCAGTTTTCTTGTTTAGTAAACTTCCTGCCTTCATTACCCTTTTGGTGAGCAGGAGGTCACACAAATGCACCCCCAAACACAAAAACACGCACTCGCGTGCACATGCATACACACGCACACGCACACACACACACACACACACACACACACACACACACACACACACACACACACACACACACACACACACACAGTGGCTTGCAAAAGTATTCAGCCTCCTTGAACTTTTCCACATTTTGTCACATTACAGCCACAAACATGAATCAATTTTATTGGAATTCCACGTGAAAGACCAACACAAAGTGGTGTACACGTGAGAAGTGGAACGAAAATCATACATGACTCCAAACATTTTTTACAAATAAATAACTGAAAAGTGGGGTGTGCTCACAGATATTGAAGCTTGCACAGAGAGAGAGAGACAGAGATGCCCCTGAGACAATGCAGCACATAACAGCAGGATAAAAGATGCTAGCAAGCAGGGCATACATGGAACGTCATAACCAAATGGCCAGCATAGTATACCCTAGTGGCCTGGATACAGTAGGGCCTTGAAGTCCCGAGGTCAAAATAGGAGACGCGCCCTAGGGTGGTGGAGAATGACCGAGCTAAGATCCTGTGAGACTTCCAGATAGAGACGGACAAAATGGTGGTGGCTAACCAACCGGATATAGTGGTGGTAGACGAACAGAAGAAGACGGCCGTAGTGATCGATGTAGTGAATCGAATGACACAGACATGAAGATGAAGGAATATGAGAAGCTGGAGAAATACCAAGAGCTCGAGAAGATGTGGAGGGTGAAGGTAACAGTGGTCCCAGTGATAATTGGAGCACTCGGAGCAACAACTTCCAAACTAGCCAAGTGACTCCAGCAAATCCCAGGAACAACATCAGAAATCCCTGTCCAGAAGAGCCCATTCCTAGGAACAGCTGAGATACTCTCAAGCTCCCAGGCATCTGGTAGAGAACCCGAGCTTGAAGGATAAAGACCATCCACAGAAGCGAGGGGATTTTTATTTTTATTTTTTTGAAGAGAGAGAGGAAGAGACTCATATTTGTTTCACCTTACTTCAACTGTACAGAGACACCTAAAAAGTGGCTGTTCTATTAGGAATACTGTTGATAGAAGCCACAAACTATTCAAAAAGGTGATCAAACTGTCATGCCCATGTAAACACATTTTTTTAATTGTCCAAAGTCTTCGAGTAGAAGGACATCTAATTAAGACTGATAATAGAACCAGCAAATGCAGATAAATATTAAATTCCCCAGTTTTAATACATGCATATTATGACTGCTGAATATGTATATGCCTTAACACAAGAGATGTAACACAGATAGATGCTTGACTGATAGCTTTAATGTTGCATAAAAAAGCAAAAAATAAAGAGATAAACAGAAGAAGCAACAGTTTTGTAAGATCAATGCTGTGGTAACACAATCAGTCTGCTCTTGTTAAAGACACAAGGCCTAAAAGACAATGCAGTTTTTGTTGATTTGTCATTTGGATGTTTAGATTGGGTGCTACCAAGGAAGGGAAAAAAATGTAACTAGAAAATGAAAGAAGAAGGAGCAAGCATAACACAAACACTATTATACATCAGTTTGTGTTTTTATGGGAGTTTCATGCTTCAGTGTCAGCCGAGGAGTGTTGATTTTTTCTTGGCACATACAGATGGCCGATGTAAGCCACACTCCAGATCATCCCAACACTTGGAAGCTGCAAAGTTCAAAAACAGAAATTAGTAAATTCATTTAAAATCATTCACATATTAAGTATTCATGTTAAATATTAAGCTCTGAATTACGGGTATAATTTATCTGGAGACAATTCTGGTTGCCACCACTAGGCTGTCCTGGGCACCAGTGTGTATAGTGAAAAGAGCTCCCATCACTCCACAGCCAAACTTTTTCCTAGAAGACAGAGATTGGTAGCATCAGTTCAGGCGGGCCTAAAGATCATGCCTAGCCAAAGTCTTGTCAAATCAGCTTTATTTAATTGACATAACGAATGTAACCAGCTGGCAAATCTCCCATATTATTCATAATATTATTTAAGCTGCTTTTATCTGTCAGTGGCTTCTGTATTTTCTTTAATGACATATCTGTCATTAAGAGAAACAGAAAGGTATTGATAAAAAAAAGGTACCTCGAATTCATAAGTTCCTCCAATCCAAGTTTCCATGTAGTCATGATCACTAGTGAGCTTCTGAATGTGACGGTACTCGTTGCTGCTGTGCACAGATGCAAGGTGTCCACCCATTGACTTGCAGTTTCTCTTCAGTAAAGAGTTACACAGAGAGGTTTTCAAAGTCACAACTAGGCTAGATGTGTTTTAATCAAGTTTTGAAGACAATACAAATCAGAGAAACTTACCTCAGCTTGACCCCAACTCATGGATCTTGGAACGTAGACAAAACAGCGATGATTGAAATAAGACCAACCATGAGGACAACCAGAGGACATGTTGAACCGGTAACTCCTTGCTAGTGACAAATAAATAGCTGTATGTACATGTGTCTCCAGCTGATATTATATTTTGTTTTATTTTCAATCACGACATATGGAATATTGAAAAAAACAAACAAACAAACAAATATCACCTCGACAATTAAATATTATGTAGTTTAAGTGACTGAAAATGTGCAGGGCATTTTGATTCCCTTACAGTTATAAATTGTAATTATATGTATGCAGCTGCAATCTTCTTTTAGTAGTTATTAATCTTTTCACTCTAGTAATAGGCAGTAAAATTTCCAAACACAAAGTTTCATCAAAAATTATAAATATAGGAATAATCATAAAATCAATAACAAAGAGAACTGAACAGAACAAAACATGATCACTGTTAGGTATTTTGATACCACGGTAAGCATTTACAGGATATTGTTTTATACAGGAAAACTGTTACTCAATAAGGCTCATCTACTAGTTGTTTTTCTCTTTCTCTGTGACCCAAGAATTAATGTGTAGGACTCACAAGCTGGTACCTCAAGGTCGAAAACACCACAGAGATGAGACCACTTCCCTACTCCCATCCTCCCTTCCTTATCTCTTAGAAAAAGGCTCGTTAAAGGCTAGGTGGTTTGTTTCAGAATTCACTAATGAAAGAACTCTGTATTTTATGTCTAGGAGTGTATTTTGCTGGGATGATCATAAATTATAGCTGAACTGATAAACTACACAAGGGATACTTTGCTCAGAAGGCAGGAAGACGTTTCCTTATTTAGTCTGTACCGGTTTGAACTGGGAAAGCTGACACACGAACCTTTTTTTTCTCTATATAAACTGCTGTGTATCAAATAAACCTTTGAGTTGATTCTGGGAAAGCAATCTGAACAGTTTCTGTATCACTTTGTTCTCCTAACTGCTCCCGATATCGTAACTAACCCCGCTGAACGGCATACCTGAGTGTTACTTTGAATAATTAGGAGTCTTATAAGGAAAGGACAAACTCTGCTTATCGCTCACGCCACGGAGGAAACCCGGGAAGGCAATTTCCTTCAATTTTGGTGTCAGAAGTGGGATTCCTGACAGAAGGTAAATATGCGTCTTTCATATTTATATAAAGACCTATTATACCTCTCTCAGTGATCGATCCATAAAGAAACGGGATATGCTGACGAAGTTTCACTTAGTGATCCAGAGAGATACACTGACTGACTTCCTCAGTCCCCGAATCCATAAAAAAAACGGGATATGCTGACGAAGTTTCACTTAGTGATCCAGAGAGATACACTGACTGACTTCCTCAGTCCCCGAATAAAGTAAATTAACCCTTGTGTGGTGTTGGTGGACACAGGAAGTTGCCTGTTGTCTTGAATATTTTAATTTTGTTTAAAAAATAATAATAATTAATTGTTTAATTAAACGTACGCTAAAAAGTGAGAAGTTGCTCACTTAGAAAAGTGACACAGAAAGTTGCCTGTTGTCTTAAATACTTCTCGTTAAGTGAGAAGTTGCTCACCAAAGAGTGACACAGGGAGTTGCCTGTTATCTTGAAACGTACGTTAAAAAGTGAGAAGTTGCTCACTCACAGAAAGCTAGTAAATAATTAAATTTAATTTTGTTAAAAAAAAAAAAAAAAACGAAAGAAAACTGAAAACGGGTCTCACAGACCCGATTACCATACAAGGGTTAAAAGCAGTAAATTAAAAGCAGAAAGACACAGGAAGTTGCCTGTTGTTTTACGAGAAGTTGCTCGTCAGGCGAGAAGTTGCTCGCTAAGTGAGAGTTGCTCACACAAACAAAAAATTGCTAGCAATAAATTTAAAGTAACCTCAGCTGTGCCGCAGCGAAAATACTAACATAAATCCTTCAAGCGTGTAAACCCCTCTGGAAATCACTGAACATGGGTCAGAATAATTCAAAAACCACAGACAAGTCCGATAAAAAATCAAAATTACCTGTAAAACCAACAAAAATTAAATTTAAAGTCTCAAACAACAGCTCAGTACGACTCCCATTTCCGGTTACGTGTAACCCACGTCCACGAATCGGCGAAGACTTCCATGATTACGTATCCAGAACATGCGGGAGTGCTTATGTGACTGACTTTGTTTACAACTTACGGACTATAAGTTCAATGCATTCTAATTTATTTCCGGAGCCTTATCCCGAACGATTATCGCCAGAAAACAGGTCAGTAGAAATGTTGAATATCATTTGTGATAAGAAAAGTAGTCTGCTTAAAAAGTCCTGTAGAAAATATATGATAGAATGCCGCGACGTGATGCATCAAATGTTACCACTATGGAAAAAGGGACCGGAACCAGGTGTAGATACTTTTACATCAAATAAAACTAGTGCAGGCTCCAGCATAGAAAATAAATCTACCGCGGGAAAAGCTAGTCTTGCATGCTCAGCCATTCAGCCCACAGCCCCGCCGCCTTACGAAGATGAGACCGAATTAATAGTTGCTGCAGCAGCCGCATGCAAACAACGTCAGCGCTTAGATCCAACCAGCTTAAAAGACAGTGACACAAAACCTGAATCACATGCAACGGGTCTCAGCCACCTAATTGAACAAGATCAGGAAAAACAATATATACGCCGCGAGGAAGAATTAGCAGAACATAGAAAGAGAGAAAAACTTTTGAAAGAAGAATGTGAGGAACTTATGAAAAACAATTTAGACGTCTATGAAGAAAAACTTTTGCATCAGGCAGTGTCCACAATAGACACCCACATGAAACGCCACGATATCGTAGCTAGAGGTTTAGAGGTAGCTAAAGAAATACCTGTTACCCGAACTTTAATAAAGACTTATCTAAAAGAAAAAAAGGAAAAACAAAGCCGGAATGACAAAGGTCCTCACGCCAACACTCGCGGTAGTAAACAAACAGACCCAAAATCTAGTGACGTCAATGACGCCTACCCCTTTATGATAATAGGAGATCAGTGTTGTATTCAGCCCCCTAAAATCTCAGAATTAGTGACAACTATTAAAGAGCTTCCCAATCCTCTTAAAAATCCTACAGCCTTTGTCTCTGCACTACAGAGAAGTACCAGATATCACCATTTGGGTGGTCCGGATTACAGGTACATATTGTGTCAATGCATTCCTGGAGTAACCGAGTCACAACTCATAGAAGAGATAGGTGAATTAGACCCAAAGCATGATAAAGCATCCACAACTGCAGAGTTTTTGTGGGTAAATAATGACAAAGTCGCCGATTTCTTTAAGAATCTAAAGAAATTCCTGCTCACAATGTCCAGAGACAAAATTGACTTAAATGCAGTAACTATGTGTAAACAGAAGCCTGATGAATCTATCCTAGTATTCATAAAACGCTTTATGCACTGTTGGACTGATGAGGCATGCATGCCAGAGTATGGTAATGATCAGATTTTCATCACCACCTTTTTGAACAATATCCACCCCGAATGCTCTCAGTTGCTAAAAGTGACAGCTACTAATAATCTCTACGAATTGAGTAAAGATGCTTTCTTAAAGCTTGTACAACTGAAGGCCAGTGCAGACCTTTTTCCTACTATCACAAAAGCTAACAGTGTTAAGATGATGTTGAATTTTGATGTTCAAGGCTCAGAGGAAAGTGAGAAATTAATGTATGCAGGACTACCCGCTCCAGCACAGCAAGGAAGTTTCAGAGGACGGAATGGTAAGAATAGAGATGTTTGTTTTTACTGTGGAAGGACAGGACACTGGTACAGAGAGTGTCGCTTTGCAGCCACCAACAGGTCACACACGCCTCAACCACAGAACGCAGTACAAGTTCCCGCCACTAGGCGTCAGCAGAGCTCTTCCAGTCAAGGTAACTGGCAACCACAAGAAGCATGCAATAATGGCCCCACATCTAGGCCGCAGCCTTACAACCCACATTATAACCCACAAGGCAGACAAGCTAGAGGTGCAAATTTAGCTCAGTTTTCCAGTAACCGCAGACACCCAGAGCATGAATCAGAATGGGAAAGGGTGCGTTACAATTCTCACCATGATCTTTTCCCATCACCTGATAATCCCCGGCTGGGTCGCTACTAGGGAGGCCCAGGTGAGGATGAGGGACAGCAGTGTGAAGCACTACACACGATGCTGCATCTGCAGCTGTCCCCTAACACAGAACATTTGCCCATGCTACAAGTAGAAATAGATGGTAAAAAATACCCATTTTTAGTGGATAGTGGAGCCACTAAAAGTTCACTGTCTGGGAAATTCTATAATGGGCCTGTGTCCTCTGTGTGCATCAACACTATGGGAATTAATGGAACTGTAGTGCAATGCCCTAAAACTCATTCTCTAAAGACACGTTGGGGCTCTAAACCAGATGAAATCACATATCATCCATTTGTAATTATTCCAAACTCGCCTGTGAATTTATTAGGCAGAGATCTAATGGCAAAAATGAATTTGTGTATTTCATTTAACACAAAAGGTGAAATGTTTGCTGATACTGATAACAGCTATGTTTTCTCTGCCTTATGTACCATGGAGAAGGAACAGCCTCTGTGTCAGCTGGACGGCTCAGCAGAGAATGAACTCAACACCTTTTTGTCTGGTATTCCACGACACACACTGTGCCAAAGACGTGTTCAAAAACCACTGCCAGGTAATCCCATATCTGGGAGCCACACTTTTGTTTCTCTCACACTGTTCAACAACATGATAACTGCTCACACAAGTGAAGGCCAAACAGTGGTTTTGTCACATAACTCAGACATAGGTTATGACATAACTACACCATGTCGTCACATAGATCTAGCCTATCCTATCCACTGTACTATTTCTGCACTTACGTTGCCAGCTGAATACCAGAATATGACATTGTGGTCTAAAGGTGAGAATGATGTAGGATTTATTGACTGTATACCTTATCACGCACAGCTAAAAAACAACACGCCAGTATATGTCAAGCAGTATCCCATTTCTGTCGAAAAAGCCTCAGCCCTAGATGTCATCATAGGAGATTTATTGACTACAGGAGTGATAAAGCCTACAGTATCTCCATATAATACTCCTGTCAATCCTGTGCCAAAGCCTAACAAACCTGGCGTATGGCGTTTTACACAAGACTTAAGACAAATTAATGCAGTCATTATCCCTTTGCCACCTCTGGTTCCGGATGTCCCCAGCATATTGACATGTATTCCATCCACAGCCACACATTTTACCGTGGTGGATTTATGCTCTGCCTTTTTCTCAGTGCCTGTGCATGTAGATACACAGCCGTTATTTGCATTTACACATAGAAATAAGCAGTACACTTGGACTCGTCTGCCTCAAGGCATGATAGACAGCCCTGCTGCTTTCTCAATGGTGATCCGTGCTACCCTGGACAGCTTCGCTCCTCCTGAGGGCTGTACTCTGATCCAGTATGTGGACGATCTCCTCCTCTGTGCTCCGAGTGAGGAATTGTGTCAAACTGCTACACACATGCTTCTCCAGCACCTCCAAAAGACTGGCCACAAAGCATCTGCAAAGAAAATGCAGTACTGTCAGACTTCTGTTCAATATTTGGGATTTACACTGTCTCACGGAAAACGTTCCATGACTGCAGACAGGGTCAAAGCTGTGACCTCCGTCCCTCGGCCTACTACACAGAAGGAAATGCTGTCCTTCTTAGGCATGGTGAACTATTGCAGACAGTGGATACCAGACTGTTCTTTTCATGACCACATTCTGCGTGAATGCTGCAAAAAAGACAAGCCTCCTCGAATACTGTGGTCCACAGAAATGACTGCCTCTTTCAATGCATTAAAGGGAGCGCTGACCTCCGCCCCTTGTTTGGGTCTGCCTGACTACCACTTACCTTTCCATCTGTACGTTACAGAGAACGGCATGACCTGCACAGGTGTACTGGCCCAAGAGCATGGCAGTGGCTACCGTCCAGTAGCCTTCTATTCAAAGGTATTGCCAGCAGTAGTTCAGGGGATGCCGGCCTGCCTGAGAGCAGTAGCAGCTTGCTCTATCATGATAAGGGACTGCGAGAAGCTTACACTCTCACATGACACTATTCTACACACCAATCACCAGGTCACGACCATTCTAGCAAACATAACTACACAACACATGACTGCACAACGTCGCTCAGGTTATGAAGCTACACTGACCTCCACAGCAAACCTCACCATAAAAGCGAGCAGCACACCCAATTCGCCAGCACATTTATTGATCCATATGCTGTGTTCTTCTGACCGACAGGATGGCTCAGACATGCTTGATGATCATGACTGCATGACACGAATACACGAATCCACAGCACCACGTCCAGATTTAGAGCAAACACCTATCCCAGACTCAGCCACGGTTTATGTGGACGGGTCCTGTTCAAGGCCGAATGACAACTCATTTCTTTGTGGCTATTCAGTGGTGACATTGCCTGACATCATACTAGAGGCTCACTCATTACCATTTCAATCAGCACAAAAAGCAGAGCTCATGGCTTTAATACGCGCCTGTGAGCTCCATTTGGATAAGCGTGTGACAATTTACACAGACAGCCGCTATGCGTTTGGCGTCGTACATGACTTTGGCACATTGTGGAGACAAAGAGGATTTAGATCTGCTGATGGAAAACCGATTGCTAATTCTGATCTTGTGCAGAGACTTTTGCAGGCTATACAGCTGCCATCGGCCGTTGCAGTTGTAAAAACGAAAGGACACAGTACAGCTGACACAGACGAAGCAACAGGTAATGCCTTAGCAGACGTGACAGCCAAAGCTGCAGCTGCATCACAGCTCCCACCTCCACAGGAAGTATTATCTGTGCCCCTACAGCTGCCACTTGTTACACTCCCAGACTATTTCGAAACAAATGTTGATTTAAAATTCATACAAGCGCAAGCATCTGCCTGTGATTACACCTATTGGGAGAATAATGGCTGTACCTTAGATGACAGAGATGGCCTATATAAAAACCTTGAGGGTTTGATTGCCCTCCCATCTTCCCTGCTGCCAGTCCTTGTCCGACATTTTCACGGTGTGAGTCATGTCGGACAAAGAGGGGTAATAGGAGCAATAAAATCAAGATTTGTAATTGAGAAAACATTGCATGCAGTAAAAAGCATATTAGCAACCTGTCTAACATGTGCACGAACTAATGTAGGAAGACCAAAAGCAGAACATCAGCATTTACCACAACCAGATTTTCCATTTCATACATTACAAATTGATTTCACACACATGCCAGCACAAGGAAGCATCAAGTACTTACTGGTAATAGTGGATCAATTTAGTAAATGGGTAGAAGCTTATCCAACATCAAAAGAAACTGCAGAAGTAGTCTGTCAAAAGTTGTGCAATGAAATAATACCCAGATTCGGAATACCTCACCAAATTAACAGTGATAGAGGACCTTCATTTACATCAGAAGTAATTCAAAAGTGTACTAAAACTCTAGGAATAGACTGGAAATATCATGTGCCATACCATCCTCAGAGTTCAGGAGTTGTAGAAAGAATGAATAGGACCATAAAAAATCGCCTGACTAAAGCAATGATAGAAACAGGAATGACCTGGATCAAACTACTTCCTCAAATCCTCTGCGAGATTAGAATGACTCCATCCGCAGCAACCAAATTATCTCCATTTGAAATAATCATGGGAAGACCATTTCCAACACCATGGTCAGCTTCCAGAGGGGCACCGCTATTGGAAGGGGACATAGACACTGCATTGTCCGACTATGTCCACAATCTGGTAGAAACACTGAATAATAACTATCAGAAAGTTTGTCTCTCCCAGCCTCTCCCCTCCACAGATCCAACCCACAAGTGGAGACCAGGGGACGCGGTACTGGTGAAGTCACTAAAACCAAGAACACTCGGGGAGGCCGCGTTTTCCAGCCCCCAGACTGTACTGGCAGTGACGAGAACCAGCATCCTTACGGACGGACAACCTCAGTGGATTCATGCCAGCAGGGTTAAGACCAGCCCAATCGGACCATCTCAGGCGTCGGATCAAGCAGACGACATCTCCGGCGAGCCAGCGCCCGGAACTAGAGCAAATAAACACACACGGGTAGATGACATCTCAGGCGAGCCAGCGCCCGGATCCAGTGCACACACACAATCACTGATTAACACACAACGTCTGAAAGAGCCACAGCAAGGTACTCGAACATCCAGCAGGAATAGAAAGCCAAAAGTACCACATGATGTCTAACCTGATAAAGCTAGACTCACTCCATCCTGATAATGGAGAAAATGAAATGCCCATTGTCATCATACGGCGCTTATTCAATGTCTCTCAAACCTGGGACCAGGCCAGAAGACGACTGAAGAACTGTTTTTCTTATATATTTAGGTTATTTATCATACTTATCGCATTAACCTTAGGATTTTTCTTTGCTATTTTGTATTGTAAACTGCAACCATGTTCACATTTTTGCAGGTCATATTTTGCTGACGATACTTCATGCTCTATTTTGCGAGACACCTACTTAATGCACTCCTCACGCTCCCTAAAATCAGTAAATGGCAACATAGACGCCACTAATAAACCATTTTATGCGCCCTCTAGAGCAGGAGTCAACTCCTGGTATGAAAATGCTAGAACAGCTGCTCGTGATTTAGGAAACAGCAATTGTTATGTCTGTTCAAAGGGTAATCCAGAACAGGTTATAGTGGGATACCCAATCTCAGGTTTTCCCCTGACAAAGATGCTATTCAAAAATGATGAAAAGGGGCCCTTAACAGTAACCCTGATTGAAGCGGTGCGAGTGGAACTAAGTCCTTTAGATTGTCTACTCATATACACAGGACAAGTCTCTAGTAAGGATGTTAGCATGATTAACGACTCTACCCACCCCTGTAACCCAATGAAGCGCCCCGAAGACCGCACTGAACCTCTCTCGCCCCCAAAACAGGTGCGCCATCACCCAAATATCTTGATGACATGCATACACCGACCAAAACTTGAAAACATAAATTATGACGCGCAAAACTATACATTTTTTTCTGACTCTCCAGGAGCACGTTGTAATGAAACATGGCTAGCAGCGAGTGTTGACAGGACACAACATAAACATATGTTCTTTTATCTATATGCATATATAAGTACGCATTCAGATAACTCCACAATCCTGCATTCGCCCAACACACTAAACGACTCGTACTGGGGAGGCATATTAAAAGGCTTTACAGCTTCGCGCCTGACCAGACCAATCCCACATGCTTATTGGATGTGCAATAATACCCTTAGAGTGGCTTTACCTGTTAATTGGACCGGTACCTGCGGTCTAGTAACTTTAGCTCAAGAACTACTAATACAACAAACCTCAGATCTGCCTGTATCCAGCAGACGTACAAAACGCTCCGCTTACTCACATAACGTTTACATAGATGCTATAGGGGTTCCACGCGGGATACCAAGGGAATTGAAGGCACAAGGGGAAATATCTGCAGGGTTTGCCTCACTAATACCGCATATACAGGTAAACAAAAATGTAGCCTGGATCAATTATGTTTATTACAATCAGCAAAGACTTACTAATTTGACCAATACGGCCCTTAAGGCCCTAGGAGAACAGATGTCGGCTACCTCTTTAATGACCATGCAAAATAGGATGGCCTTAGACATGCTGTTAGCTGAGAAAGGAGGTGTTTGCGCGATGTTCGGAGATGTTTGTTGTACTTTCATTCCCAATAATACCGCCCCTAACGGTTCATTCACACAGGCTATGAATAAACTTGAAGCATTGCAGATAGAACTAAGAGCCAATGCAGGTCACGGTCAGTGGATAGACAAGTGGCTGCAGGACACGTTTGGAAAATGGAAGGAACTAATTGTAGCTTTTGTAACCATTGTAGCATGTATTATTTTGTTTTTGATGATTATTGCCTGTTGTGTGGTACCCTGTGTACGTTCAATGATAACCCGTATAGCTACTACTACAGCTACTTCAATGTATTTGCAATTGACACAAATTGACCCAGATTATGTGTCAGATGTCATCAATGATGATCCTGATGTCTGTATTGAGCATTAGATTGTGAATTACTCAATCGTCAAAGAAGAGACTGACGTTTTCTTCTTTTTCTTTTCTTCTTTTTAAGATTTTGATATTAAGCTCACTCGAAGGCACATTTATAATTTGTTTCACATTTATGATTTATCTTTATATTATGTTATTACATTTGTGATTTTTCCTTTCTATTTGAGTTATTATTTTTAAAAATAATAAAAGAGGGGAAACTGTTAGGTATTTTGATACCACGGTAAGCATTTACAGGATATTGTTTTATACAGGAAAACTGTTACTCAATAAGGCTCATCTACTAGTTGTTTTTCTCTTTCTCTGTGACCCAAGAATTAATGTGTAGGACTCACAAGCTGGTACCTCAAGGTCGAAAACACCACAGAGATGAGACCACTTCCCTACTCCCATCCTCCCTTCCTTATCTCTTAGAAAAAGGCTCGTTAAAGGCTAGGTGGTTTGTTTCAGAATTCACTAATGAAAGAACTCTGTATTTTATGTCTAGGAGTGTATTTTGCTGGGATGATCATAAATTATAGCTGAACTGATAAACTACACAAGGGATACTTTGCTCAGAAGGCAGGAAGACGTTTCCTTATTTAGTCTGTACCGGTTTGAACTGGGAAAGCTGACACACGAACCTTTTTTTTCTCTATATAAACTGCTGTGTATCAAATAAACCTTTGAGTTGATTCTGGGAAAGCAATCTGAACAGTTTCTGTATCACTTTGTTCTCCTAACTGCTCCCGATATCGTAACTAACCCCGCTGAACGGCATACCTGAGTGTTACTTTGAATAATTAGGAGTCTTATAAGGAAAGGACAAACTCTGCTTATCGCTCACGCCACGGAGGAAACCCGGGAAGGCAATTTCCTTCAATCACTTAAAAAAAGTCAATGGAAATGTGTTTTAGCAACTGAATCTGCAAGTATCTCTGGTCCTGGTAAAGCTGAGGGGGCATGGTGGCAAAGTATGGTCACCTTTGGATTTAAACTTTCGACTTTTTGATAGCCAGAAGGGCTGATATGAGGCTGATATTAGGCTGGCATTTCTGGTATGTGACTTGTGCTCAAACTTAGGCAATTGTTAAACCGAAAAATGACAAACCAATATGGTATTTATAGTTATACAACTTATACTAAATGAACAACTTTAATGTATCTAAAAGGTCTTTGAACTGGCTTGTGACTGTTTTTATTTTCTTTTTTTGGGACTCTATTTCTATGTGCAATTTAAATTTCATAATATCTCTTCCTCTCTCTTGCTGTATTATATATAATTATATATTTTAAAATATTTTTTTGTTGACCTGCGTTTCCTTAAAAGATATCCTCCTTATTATAAACTCATCATGCACAACACAATTGCTTTCCTTTTTTTTTTATAAACGTGATTAACTTTGGTGAAAATATGGAAATGTCCACTGACCTGTTGGAATTAAACCTCCTGCACCACTGCCGACATCTTCATGTGGATGAAATGAACAAATTAAAACATTAGATGGTGACGAATTATTTAAACACGTACATACTGACATATATTTACATACTTTACATTATACTGCAATACTCACTAGCAGTGGTCAGAACCATCGATCCACAAAGAAGTGCAGCCAGAACCAGGAGCTTCATGGTGTCTCTGTGAAAAAACAGAAGACAATAATACTGTCAATTCTTTAAATAAAGGAGATAAGATAATTTAAGAGTTTGTACCAGACCTTTTGTAGAAGGTCTTCTTTCTTTTCAGTGTGAGCCAGTAGCTTCAGCCTTCCACCTTAGAGGTGATGAACAGCTCCGAGACTAGTGTTTATATACTCTTACATTTGTATACTTGCAAAATCAGGAAACAACTTATTTCTTAACCAAAAAAACAACAACAACCAAACAAACAAAAACCCAATTGCCTCATCCCTAATTTGATTTCATGCTGACTTGGTTTCAGATATTTACTGATAGTCAACGAGAGGTTTCAAAGATTACAAGGATCAAGGATATTAAAATACATTGTAATTAGTGTCATTATCAGTATTTAAAAAGACACAATGCATAACGTCTTCCTCCTGTTCTAAAAGTTAAGAATGTATTGCCACCCCTTGATAACGTAATTGTGACTGAAAATATTGTTGCAGTTAGTTAAATATAAACTGGAAGAAATATCATGTTGTCCTTTGAGATAAAACTGAAGATTTAAACAGTTTTAAATCCATTACACTAACAGAGAACTCTACAGCCTGGTAACATGGACTTTAAATACTTACAACTTTAAATAAATACATTAGCTGCAGGTTTCATAGATGTGTAATTTATTCTTTTCATTTAATAGAGTAGTAAGGTCTATTATACTATAGCATAATAGTGCGCATGTGCCAACCAGCATGTAGCCTGTTACAGTTAGTCCTGCTTTTTCTCATTAGTTTAGCTTTTTTTGCCTTACATGTACTTTTATCTGTTTATTGTCTTTCCCTCAATCATGTGGATTGAGAGAGTTTCTGTTCTGCTGATGGACGCAGAAGTGCTACTTTTGTCAAGGAACGGGACAACATCTATATACTGCATGGACTGTTTACTCGCTGGCCAGACCTGCAGACGTACCAGCTGAAATTTGGAGAAAAACACAACTGGGATGCAGAGGTCAAGGACAGAAGAGAAGGAAGAAGGAGACGGTGAGACAGCGGAGGCTCGAAGCAAGGAGGAGGTATAAACCATGTCTGCCGTCTATCGTATGGGAAATGTGCGATCGTTAATAAATAAAATTGATGAGCTCTCAGCGCTTGTACGGAGTCAGAGGGAATACCGGGAGTGTAGTCTTATGTCTTTCACTAAATCATGGATGCACCAGGACATTCCCAACGATAACACATCCTTGGAAGGCTTCCATATACTGTTCGGGCAGACAGGGACAGCATCAGTAGTGGTAAGAAGAAAGGAGGTGGGCTTGCTGTTTTTGTTATACATAACAATAAAAGAAAGGTTTTGTTGCCCGGATATTGAACTGTGTGCTGTTGGACTCGGGTCGTATCATTTGCCCAGGGAATTTACTCACGTCAGATTGCTGGCTGTTTACGTTCCTCCCTCGGCTAACCCCAGAGCTGCATGTGACACTACCCACTCAGCACCCAAGTGCCTTCATTCTGATCTCGGGTGACTTCAACCATGTTACATGGACAATACATTACCAGCATTTAAACAATATGTGGACTGTCCCACCAGGGGGGAGAGAATCTTAGACCTACTGTATGTTAATGCTAAGGATGCATACAGCTCCTCCTCCCTCCCCCCACTTGGAAGGTCAGATCACAACCTGATTCACCTCACCCCCCACTATGTGCCAATGGTGAGGAGGGAACCTGTCACCACGAGGAGCATTACCCACATCACCCACTGCGTGAGTATGTGAGTGGGCTGAGCAGCTCCTTTAGTCAGAGACTGAAACACCCTCGCTGCAGGAAGGAGCGCTTTCGCAGATCATTCATCCCAACAGCAGTTAGACTCTATAACTCCTCAATCACGATGTCATAAGTCACTGGACACTGTGAACATCCACGGTCACCACTTCATGCATAATGGACCTTCCATGACCTTCCAAGCTATATAGTTTATGTCTTCCATATTTCCAACTATATCCATAATCACATACTGTGTATGCTACCATTGTATATAGTGTATTATCTTACTTTTTTCATTGATTGTACTTATTTGTATTTTTGTATTTCCTTCATATATCAATTGAAAATATCAATAAAGTCTTATCTTATCTTATCTTATCCTATCTTATTAGGAGGTGGTCAGAGGAGGCCTTGGCGGAACTACAGGGCTGTTTCGAGGTGACCGACTGGGAGATACTCTGTGAGCCTCACGCCGAGGACATCAATGGGCTTACTGAGTGTGTCACAGACTACATAACTTTCTGCACAGACTCCATTGTTCCAGCTCAGACTGTTCATTGTTTCCCAAATAACACGTTGTGGGTGACTAAGGTCAAGAGGTGAGAAGGGTTCAGGTGTTACTAAAGGACAAGATCAGAGAGGCTAAGGACAATTACAGGAGGAAGCTGGAGTGGAAACTCCAGCAAAGCAGCATGAGAGAGGTTTCGAATGGCATGAAGACCATCACTGGATTCAGGCCAACCAACAGCAGGGGAGGTAAGGGAGGTGAGAATAGAGCTAATGAGTTGAATTTGTTCTTCAACAGATTCGAAACTGCAGTGACTGCTCTCACCCCCCCCCCCCCCCCCCAAAAAAAAAAAAACTCACCTGTAGTCAGCCTGGAATCCAGAACAACACCACTGTACCTCCCTCTCTCTTCACATAGCGCTGTTGTCTCTTGTGAGAGTCCTGACACCTCAATCGTGCCTACACCCATCTGGACCAGCCGGCGGGCACTGTGAGGGTCATGTTTTTTGACTTTTCTAGTGCTTTCAACACCATCAGGCCGACCCTCCTGGGTAATAAGTTAGCAGCGATGCAGGTGGATGCTTCTCTGGTGTCCTGGATTATTGATTACCTGACAGGAAGACCACAATATGTACGTCTCCCACAGTGTGTGTCTGACAAGGTGATCAGCAACACAGGGGCACCACAAGGGACTGTCTTCTCCCCCTTCCTCTTCACTCTCTACACCACAGACTCCAGCCACTGCACAGAGACCTGCCATCTTCAGAAGTTTTCTGATGACTCTGCGGTGGTTGGATGCATCAGCAGGGATGATGAGACAGAGTACCGGGCTGTGGTCGACTCCTTTGTCACGTGGTGTGAGCAGAATCATCTACAGCTCAACGTGGCAAAGACCAAGGAACTGATCGTGGACTTCAGGAAGACCAGGAAACACTTGACCCCTGTTTCAATCCAGGGGGTCAATGTTGACATTGTGGAGGACTATAAATACCTTGGAGTACACATTGACAATAAACTGGACTGGGCTAAAAACACCACAGCACTTTAAGGGCCAGAGTCGTCTCTATTTTTTGAGGCGACTGAGGTCCTTCAACATCTGCTGAAGAATGCTCAGGATTTTCTATGATTCTGTTGTGGCCAGTGCGATCCTCTATGCTGTTGCATGCTGGGGGAGCAGGCTGAGGGTCGCAGATGCCAACAGACTCGATAAACTGATCTGTAAGGCCAGCAATGTTGTGGGGATGGAGCTGGACTCCCTTAAGGTGGTGTCGGAGAGGCGGATGTTGTCCAAGATAAAGACAATGTGGGATAACACCTCCCACCCACTCCACGACATGCCGGTCAGTCACAGGAGCTCGTTCAGTGAGAGACTGAGATTACCGAAAAGCACCACTGAACGACACAGGAAATCATTCCTGCCTGTGGCCATCTCCCTCTACAACTCCTCCACCTAACACACTGTATACTGCAATAGCTACACCCTTTTTGCACATGCTCTTCTTTCTTATTCAGCTATTTATCAATAAGCGACTTACATGTGTATATATGTGCATATGCATGCATACATTGTATATATTGTGCTATTCCGTACTTAGTGTATTGTCTGTCTGTGTTACTGTTTATACTGGAGCACTGTAACCAAAATAATTTCCCCTAGGGATCAATAAAGTATTCTGATTCTGATTACCATCAGCTATATCCACTATGGGGGGAAACTAGTGAGGGAGACCATTAAGACCAAGCTGGGATTCTTGAGTCTAGAGGTTTGGAGAAACTTCCTCCCTTTCTTTCATCACAGCTGTCATGTTGACCCATTGAGAGAGGCATCGTTTCAGAAACATCAGGGAAGCCTGAAGTTTGTCGCAGGCATCACACAGGACTCAAGATCTTCACCACCAACTCCCTTACTGGGAACTCGTCAAAGCTCCACTGTAGACCTGCCCCAGAAGATGAATAACCCAAGATTTCATGAACAGCGTGATAGAGACCTATCCTCTTTGTAATTTCAGAAGTACTCAGATAATCCTCAGAGGATTCAGTCCTGCAGAAAGATATATATTCAATATATATTATCCTCTCTGGTTATTCTGGTATGAATGACTCTGAATTACGTTATGGTAAATAACACACTATTGGCAAAAAAACGTGTGAAATAATTCCAGATTATAGTTTTTACTTCAACATACATGTGAAGACCTTTGACCTAAATAAAGTTTTATTTAATGCTGCTAGAGAGAACATTGTGTCTTCTTCATGCACGTTCAGTATTTAAAACAAGCCGTGAAGATCTGAGATCAGCAGCTTTTTGAAACACCAAACTGAGATACTGTTTGAACTACTATTGCTGATATATAGTCACAGTTACATGGATGTTTAATCGCTTTGACTGTTTGTCTTTAACTTTATCAGTAAAACAGCTGCAGTTACTGTTGTAAGTCCTGAGGTCTGAATCTGAGACCAGCTTCTGTAATAACAAAGAGAACAGAATCATCACAAGCTATGAAATATAAAGTGTGTCTCTCAAATCTGAAATAAAGCTAATCCTTCCATGTCCTCACACACATCAGGATCTGAAGTTTTACTCTTACATGTTTTTCAGCTGACATTAGCTGTTACTTTATTAAAAAAAAGACTTATATACTATCAGATTATCCAGGCTAATATTTATCTTTGAGTAACTGGTGCTTTTTAAATGGAGATCTGCAAAGATGAGATGATGGAAAAAGTTTCCAGTCCTGGCTCAATCTGCTACTGCATCATGATCACCAACATAGGTGTCATAACTGGTGTTTGTGCTGCTTGGGTATTTGACAGCAAATATTAACGCTTTAAATTATTTCTCTTGAAGGATGTAAGTTGTACAGAGTACTGTTCATGTAACTTTGTGAACAATTAACAATAATTAGACTGTTTTTTAGCCTGAACATTTTAAACAAACTCAGGAAAACAAACAAACAACAACAACAAAACAAATACAAAGAGTCTGCTAAAAAAAAAATCACCAGTGGAAAACTTAACCATAAATTTTAACTTAAGCTGCCAAACGGCCGTAGTTGGTTTTAGCACATAAATATTGGACTTATTATCAATGAGGGGTTACTGAAGTGCAAGCGTGTCTTTTAATTTGGTGTTTCTGTCCTTGCAGATGTGGCAAGAGACAAATTTAAATTTAAAAACCAGCTCTACACAGGAGCAGAAAGTGTCATGATTCACTGCGATAAAGGACCCAAACGCAAGACTCGGAAAAAAGAGGGATGAACAAGAAGAGGCAGTTTCTATTGTGCTGTGAAAACTCAGATGCCAAAATACAGGCAACAGAACATAATAACTGGAAACAAGGAAACTAAACTTGGAAACAGAGAACTAAGAAACTAAGAAACTAACAAGTTACACTTAGAACCAGGAGCATGGAGGAAACACATAATGCTTGTCGTACTCTCACTAATGTAAGGGTACGACACGATAATAAGCAGGTGATGACAGAGGGCTAAATTACACAGCAGAGTTATGAGAAAATGGGAGACAGAAGGGAAACACAGCTGGGCCTAATTAGGCAGGACGAGACAAGGGAAGCAAAACTAGGCACACAACCTAAGCACACTAAACTATAAACAAAAGAGCAAAAGAGACAACACGAAGCGTAGGTACAGAGACACAAACTTAACACTTGTCATTTTGTCTCTGCACACTACCACAGTGGATTGTACATCAAAAAATCAATATGTGACTGAAGTACAGACTTTAGCTTTAACTCAAGAGAAAAAGCACAATCACAGTCACAGTCATTTTTATACACAGTCTCCCATTTTCTCCCATGTTCGTATTTCATTGGACAATTACCTTAAAAGCAGTTTCATGGCCAGATGAGGCCTACTCCCTTATTCATTCATGAAAGTGAACCAGACAGAATATCTGAAGTTGTTTTTAAAATGTTGAATTTGGATTTCATAGCTTGTTATTTCACTTTTAATGTTTTTTAAGACATGAGAAATTGATAAGTATGAGAACTACATTTTTCTTGTCATAGAAAAATTAATAAAACTTTCAAGTAAAAAGCAGAACTTTTGAAAAAAAGTATGATGAAATTTATGATGAAATTCCTTTTGTCAAACAAAACAGAAGTTACAAAACAACATTGTCTAGACATTTGTCTAGACAGCCCCAGTTCCAAGGAAGTTTAATTACAGAAAAATTGTGATTATATAAATAAATACACATAATGCAATAATTGAATGATTTCCAAACTCATGAATCCAGATTTTATGCATAACAAAGCACAGGAAACATACAAAAATGCTTGAACTGAGAAAACTTAACATGAAAAACAACAACTCGTCTTAAATTTAATAGCAACACATCTAGCTCGAAAAGTCAGTGGTACTACAAAAAACAGCTGGCAGCTAATTGGATTAATTGGCAACAGGGTAGTAACATGATATATATGATATAACATGAAGCGCCTTGAGGCGACTTATGTTGTGATTTGGCGCTATATAAATAAAATTGAATTGAATTGAATTGAATATATTCTATAATAATAGTAACTTAGAGAGGCAGTTTTCTTAAAAGTAAATCCTATTAGAAATTTTTTTCTCAATGTAATAATACAAATAGATTGAGTCTCTCATCATCTACAGTTATGTTTATCATCAATAGATTTTAAGAATCTAGAGAAATCTCTGTGCTCAAGACAAAGACCAAAAAAACAAACAAAAAAAAACTGCATAGACATGATCTTTGGGCTGTCAGGCAGTGCTACATTGAAAACATTCTGTTCACTGTATTGGAGGATTACTTACAAGGAAAATAGTGTCAGCAGATTTCACTAGGTGATCCACAATTGCTGGTTAAAACTCGTGTAAAAAAAAATCTATATGTGTACATAATCCAGAAAGGCGAATAATTTGGCTCAATAGTTAAATTGAGGCCAAATTGAAAACTGTTCTGTGGTCAGACATATCAGAAGTCGAAATTATTTTTGGAAAACAATAAAACAGGTCAAAGACATGGTTTGGTCCAATGATTTATCATTATTGGACATATGTGAAAGTTTTAGTTTGTTTGTTTTCTGTGGTGCTTTTGTGTCTACATATATATATAATATATATATATATATATATATATATATATATATATATATATATATATATAGAGAGAGAGAGAGAGAGAGAGAGAGAGAGAGTTCTTTCATGTCACCACCACAGGCCTGTTGGGTAATTAAAATCAGCCTTCTGTTGAACCTGTACCATGCTAAGACATGGATGAACTCTTGAATAGACTTAAGGAGTAGGTAGTTTTCTCTTTTAAAAAGCTATTTTTTTCAAAAAATATGTACATTTATCAGGTAGTTTATTATTTAAAATGTTTAAGACTGATGACAGTCAGTCACAATCAGCCTGAAATGTAATAGTAAAATTATCCATCTGATACCCCCAGACATTGATCCTGTTCATCTGAGAAATTAAGTTTAATCTTACTTCAAAAATGCTGAAATTCTGTTAATTGCTGCTACAATCAAAAGTCGTGTCGTTTTCTTATTATCAGACAACTGAAACTGGGCTGCATTGAAGGGTAGTGTTTAAGGAAGGTACCCAAATTTGTTCATGACAAATCTGAGCAGCTTTTCCTATCGCGACTGGTAAATACATCTTGGTGAATTTTACCTCTGTTTATTGTCTTCTATGGTAAATGGACTGGTTCTACTCCATCTGAGCACTCAAAGTGCTTTATACAACTTGTTCATTCACCCAATCACACTTCTAGGTTTTCAGTGCTACCTAACTAACATTCATACACATTCAAACTCCGATGAATGCATCGGAGAGCAACTTGGGGTGAGTATCCTACCCAAGGATATTTGGCATGCAGACTGGAGCAGACTGGGATCGAACCAACAACCTTCCAGTTAGTAGGTGACCCGCTCTACTGCTAACAACTTATGTATCTGAATGTGACAAATGATAATCCTTTTCCCTGATAAATTTACATGTTAGACATAACACAATACCCTAACATTAGATTAGATTAACTAGATTCTGATTCTGAAGATGAGCGATACTGCGAAGAGTGCTTGGTATTCTGAAGCATTACTAAAAAAAAAAGTAAAATTGAAAGGTGAATAAATAAAATGTTGGATCTACTAACAATGTGGAATATTTGGTGTTGAATTTAAAACACACAATGACAAAAAGAAATTCAAAGGTACATACAGCAGACGTCGATCAAAACTTAAATGCCAAAAGGAGAGAGGAGGATAGTGTTCCTTCCTAACGGTGAATACATTAAAATAC
Source organism: Diplotaxodon limnothrissa (assembly GCF_057381915.1). Classification (NCBI taxonomy): domain Eukaryota; kingdom Metazoa; phylum Chordata; class Actinopteri; order Cichliformes; family Cichlidae; genus Diplotaxodon; species Diplotaxodon limnothrissa. Next base: position 35,041,717 of record NC_140598.1, read on the forward strand.
TGTTGAGTTTACCTTCTATTTAGAGTTACCTGCAAGGACGGGTCTACAGATCACACACATGGCGGTCCACACTTAAGATATCAAATATCAGCAATAGTTTAACAGGGATGCATAGAAACAATACATCAGATAGCTTGAAAGGTGCCGATGAGTTCGGTAATAAATCATTACCTGTAGTTACAATATTCTGATAAACTTCAAACTGCCTACCAAATAGCATTTTTGTCATGTTTTCTTCTTCTTAATCTTTGTCAGCTAAGTAGTCTTAAATCATTTCTTGCAGACAGACCGTTTATAAATCAAAACAACCAATGCTTAAAGAAATTATCAAGAAGTTTCCAAAGGAATACAAGTACACTTTTGAAGCTATTCAGCACATTTTCATTGAACTATCCAAAATTGCTCACCAGGCTGTTATTCCTTTAAATTACAATGCAAGGTATGGACCCTTTTTTGATATGTAGCCATATTGAAAAAACTGAACATTTTGTGAACACCTCAACATTTGTGTTGGCTAGTATTTCGCCAGTATTTGTTTACTTGCTTTTTGTGTGACTTGTAATATTGGTAAAGCATTGCACATCTTGTGCAAGAGGTAGGGTTTCTCTGTGGTTGACAAACGTATCAGTAGCTAAGTTAACAACTATTTAATGCATTCTACCAAAGTCAAGATTTTTATTTCTGGTTTAAGATTTAGCTGCAAATTTGGATAACGTCCATGCAGAAAGAGCATTTTACATCTGACATTATTTGTCAACTATAAGATCATAACTGTCATGGCAGGGCAAGGGGACCCAAATGCAGACAGGGAATGAGACGGAACTCAGTTTCAAACAAAAGGTGAGTCTTTTGTTGTGGCTGATAACATGAGATCAACACAGCAGGTAACCAGGGGCAGAACTAGACTAAAACCTAAACTGAACTCAACTAAACAATGATAACTATGACCAAACTGTGACAACTATGATACCTGGCATGAACATGTTTATGAGCAGGAACATGCTAGTAGCTATAAGACAAAACAAGACTTGAAACACAGGCAGGCCCTGAAGAGACTCATGAGAACACTAGAAACCTGACATGATCTTGAGGGAAGCAAACCAGATGCCCTGACAAATATGGAACGCCAGGACTGCCATAATGAATTAATTAAATACACCATTAAATAATTAATTAAATGTGTCAATAATTAATTAAAATTGGAATTAATTAATAAAATAAATAGTTATGACACATGTAATTAATTAATTATTGACACATTTAATTAATTATTTATGTATTTCACATTTTAATTAATTATTGACACATTTAATTAATTATTGACACATTTAATTAACTATTTATGTATTTCACATTTTAATTAATTATTGACACATTTAATTAATTATTTAATGATATATTTATTAGTATTTTAGTATTTATTTATTTATTGTCATTGTTGTTATTTATTTCATTTTGGCAGTCCTGGCGCCTGGCTCTCATCATTAAATAATTTTATCTGTCAGCCTCACCCATCAAACTCAGGGGGCGGGGTTAACGCTGCCCATGCAGCTTCTCTAACATTTGATTGGTTGCCGTGCAAAGTAAGTCAAAACAGGTCGATCCTAGATAATCGATTGCTTGTGTAGACTTGGGGCAGCCAGGTATCCCAGAATGCAGATCAAATCACAGGCAGCAATGGTGGTGGTGTAGTTTTAAAATACCCCGTTTTTCTGTCACCAGCTACACTTTTAACAGTGTTTTAGCCGCGAATGTCGCGCCGTATGTCTGGTCAGGTTGTCAACATAGAACATGTTTGCAAAAGTGCTCAGATGTTTTCAGAGATTTCACTAGCTCTGCTAACAATTAGCATGCAGAGTGCACCGAGGGGGTTACGTTAACCGGTTTGTTTACATATTCCACTCTCCGTGTTCCACATGTTGCATTCGCAGATTCTCATTTTCACCGAACGATCGTCTCTTTCCGCCTGGTCTTGTGTCTCTGTGCTTCTGTAACATAAAGAACGAGCTGACATTTTTCTCACGAAACCAGCGATCAGCTCAACAGACCCTCAGTTTACCTGCATGCATCCTCCTCCTCACCTGTCAGCTGTTTAACACCTGCTGCTAATTCAAGAAACACGCCTACGTTACCTGGTGATAGTCACAGTTTAACTGGGCAGCCGGTGCTCGATATAACGCAATGTCAGCGCATTTTTCTGCACAAGATAAGTAAATATAGTTTTTCCCCGAGCGCAGAGCTGCTGGAGCTTGTTTCCTTACAGAGCACTTCATCAGCGGCTGATGTCCAATCACCGGCACACAGCTTTGAAACCTCAGCTGAGTTTTAGCTCTCAGTGGTTAAACGCTGGACTTCATTCACTCAGGTTCTGTCTGTCGGGTCACGTTTACTTCGCTGTTTTATTTACAGCTGAGCAAATCGGTTTGGCTGAGGTTAAAGTTACGTTTCATAACTGCATAGTTTCACAGACGTTTAATGGTTCACTGGCACATGTGTTAGACTGAACTATCATCTAAATATCATCTGTTTTTTAATAGTTATTCAACTGTATTCTAAGCACAGCTGTCTGTTAGAATGTGATTTTTTTTCTCTCTCTGTTGGCAGAGGTATAAAAATGCGCAGGAAAATCTGACGTGCATGGCAAACTTCACCGACGATATTTAGGGAGGAATAAACACACATCAGACATAAATGAACCATTTGCCTGTCTCCATAATTGAGAGCATTTTCTCTTCTTATGTCAACACTCTCTCTCTCTTTTTTTTTTTTTTTTTTGCTTTTTCGGTCATGTTATGTTTACCTGTCAAAGGCTTGTTACAAACTATGAAACACATTGTGCAGACTTCTGGATGTTAGAAGAAAACTAATACTGCTCATGAATGAGACTAAAGGCAGGAAGGTGTCCTTTAAAACTAAACATGTTAGTAGGACCTCCCTATTTATATCATAGTTTATGATATAGCACGTGTATTTCAGTAATAGCCTGCTGATTTCAGTGTAGTGGTGAACAGTCACACAGCTCACGTGGGCGTTATCTGTGATACTCCTTAACTATAATTTATACAAGTTAACTTCAGTTAACCATTCAGACAGTTCTTTTGCAATGAAAAACATAAACACCCATATGCTGCTTATGCAGTAACCATGGTAACCACGGACTCTGAGCGGCTGGATCGACGGAGGTCAGACAACAATTTTACACGTATGATCTTAAAACAGGACACAGCCACTATACGTGCTGGCCTCATATCAAATGTGAAGGCAGACTGAGTCTATGTTTGACGTTTGTTTATATCTAATCTTCCTTTTCAAACATTTAAACAGCAGCGAGTCTGCAGCTGAGGGAACACAAACTCAAATTGTCGGAACAGGTTTGCTCGTTTCTTGGATTCATTTGGTGATTTATTAAATGTATAACTGTTATTCTAATCTGCTGCTGAGTCTCTTACACTTTTCTTTATGCTGTATATTTTCACATCTCTGGAATAGTTGGAAGTTAGATAGTCAGCTGGGAAACTTTGTGTTAACTCATGGAGCTGAGGATATCGTGGACATGCTGACCTCGCTCCGTGGTGTACAGAGCGAGGTCAGCATGATTAATATTCACAATAAAAATATTAGCCGAACATCATGAAGTCTGTATGTGTTTCATAGTGTCGAACAACCTTTGTACAGTTAAAGCCAGCAGTTACTACATGACGGAAAAACCAACGTTATCTCTTTTATGCGTTTATACACAGGTCACGCTGATTACTGAACAAAAACCCAAAGATCAGATGTTAAACAGATTTATTTGCCCTCTCTCCTCCTTAAACATGTTTTTAATGTTAGTTATAATTCAGAATTGGCGACTGAAACACGTAGGACACATAAGAACATCAGGAAATAAAACACTGATAAATATAACCTCAGTAAAAGAAGTCAGCGGGGGTTACTACAGCTGTGTACCGGGGCCTGCGCTTTGTCGGTGGGATTGCTTGCAAGGCGAGCGGGTCTATCCCACGCTTTGCCGTGAGACTGGGCAGACATCTCCGAAATCATCGAAGCACTGTATCTTGACAAACCGACCAGACACATGAAGATTAAACCACTACATTCTCGGCTAAAAAAATATTAAAACGGTATTTGGTGACACACAAACAGGGTTTTTCAAAGTTCAGTTCTGTTAGCTTCCACATGCCGGTTGTTGTGTGCTAGAAACAATGGCCACCAGGCCAAAGCAATGGTTTTGACTCGATCAGCGTTAACCCCGCCCCCTGAGTTTGATGGGTGAGGCTGACAGATAAAATTATTTCATGATGAGAGCCAGGCGCCAAGACTGCCAAAATGAAATAAATAAATATATCATTAAATAATTAATTAAATGTGTCAATAATTAATTAAATGTGTCAATAATTAATTAAAATGTGAAATACATAAATAATTAATTAAATGTGTCAATAATTAATTAATTACATGTGTCATAACTATTTATTTAATTAATTAATTCCAATTTTAATTAATTATTGACACATTTAATTAATTATTTAATGGTGTATTTAATTAATTCATTATGGCAGTCCTGGCGTTCCATAGGACAAAGACTAAAGGAAAACACATAGACTAAATACACAGGAATAGATCAATGAAGTGGAAACACATGGGAAAACAACAAACACAAATGAGCACCATGACACCACAGAGAAACGCAACACTAAGCATACTGAACATAGAAACGAGACTTTCAAAATAACAGTACACATGACAACACTGGCTTGACAACATGAAACATACAAACCAGAAATTCATGACATACTGACAGAGAAGGCAAGGACAGATTCACACAAGGGGACATAGATGAAAACCTAAACTAGAATAAAACTCAACTAAATCCTAACTGAAGATACCAACACAAGAACTTAACAGCCTGTGACAATAACATTGTTATTTAAAGATTAATAGGTAATTTTTATTTTAGTGTGAGAAGTGGATGTATGTAGATCTGGGTCCGTTCTAGACAGGCATGTATGAGGAGGCAGACAGAAATGTAATGGGGACACATGGTGGTAACAGAGGCAGGAAAGAGGTGGTGGTGGGGTGCTCTGGAAAACTGCTTTTGTTGTGTAATCAGATTGCACTTTGTCAGGCCTCTACTCTAAGACCTGACCAGCTTGGCCCTAAGCTTCTGCCGATCTAGCTCTTAGGGACACTGAGCCACACAACCCCCCTGACCACGCTAACGTGGCAATTCCTCAGGGGAAAACTGAAAAATAAAACAATCTCTCGACAAATTATAACAACTAAAAACATGACATGTACCTTGATTGGCTGGCCTATATAAAATATATTCAAACCCAACAATACACTTCCCACTGTTGCCAGTATTAACGAAACTAATAAGGGTAGGCCAAGTTATGAAAAAAAAAAGTAAATTCACCAAGTCTTGAAAAATAAAACTGAAAAAAACTGAATGAAAAACCCCCCAAAATATCCATCCAGATCTTTACAACCATCAACATAAAATTTGTCATGGCTGTGTGCAGGACCAAAAAATGCAGGACTCACTGAGGCAAAGGTGAACTCGAAATAAACAGCTTTATTGCAGGTTGCAGATTGAGGAGACTAACTATACTGGGGGAAAATAAACTAAGAGGCAAGCAAAACAGGTAAACAGAACCCACAGAGTAGTTTGCAGGTGAGCAGACGTTAACAGTGCGACAGCGAGCAAAGGAACACACAGGGCTTATATACACAGAGACCTAATCAGGGAATGGCTAATGACTACTCCATACCATCCTCAAACAGATGGCCTGACTGAGTGCTTTAACCAGACCCTGAAGCAGATGTTGCGCAAGTTTGTGAATGACACTGGTACTGACTGGGATCAGTGGCTGCCTTACCTCCTCTTTGCGTATAGAGAAGTACCCCAAGCTTCTACTGGCTTCTCATCTTTTGAACTGTTATATGGTCATGAAGTAAGGGGGCCCCTCTCTTTGCAAAAAGAAATGTGGGAGGGTGACCGGAGAGGGGCAGGGGCTACTAATGTCATCTCATATGTTATACAGATGAGGGAGCGACTTGAGAAGATGAGAAGATGACTGAGCTTGCCCAAGCTCATATGGTAGCTGCCCAGCAACATCAGAAAGTCTGGTATGATCGGTCAGCTCGGGAGAGGTCATTTGAACCTGGACAAAAGGTACTTCCAAGTGATGACAGTAAGCTGTTAGCTAAATGGCAAGATTCAGCAGAAACTGGGAGCTACCACCTATCGGGTGGCAACTCCAGGTCACTCTCGCTCCAGTAGAGTTTTGCATGTAAATCTCCTGAAGGGGTGGGTGGAGAGGCCGAAGAGAGCAGAAGTTTTTTTGATAAGGGAGATTCATGAGGAGGAAGAGGTAGAGGAGCAGTATCTTCCTTCAGGTGTGCTCCAGCATTTGGACCTTAATCACCTTTTAGAAGAAAAACAGCTTCAGGTGAAAGAGTTATGCATGAAAAATGAAAAACCCCCCAAAATATCCATCCAGGGCCCTATTTCAGGAAGCCGGTTTAGAAAACTCAGAGTGAAAAACGATACTCAGGGTTGAGTAACCCCGAACTGTCCAACTCGGAATATTCGGTTTCAGAAAGGCTGATAACAAGTAGTTCAATCAACGCGGAGTTGCTTTAACCCCAAGTTAAGCGCGCGCACGAGGATACATAAAGCCCTGATTAGTGGAGCACAGATTAAGCGAATTACCATGGAGAAGGAGGGAAAGAAGGCGCAGTCAATGTATTTTACAGCGCTTGAGGCCGAAATTCTGATGGCAGCATATGCTGATAACATGCAAATTTTGCAGAAAAAAAGTAACACAGCCTCAGCTGCAAAAGAAAGGGAGCATGCATGGCAAAACATAGCCGACAGAGTCAATGCGTGAGTGTTAATTTAAACATTGATCTAGGGATTTCCACCCATTTAACATGTTATTTTATTATATTTTATTTTGTATTTTATACCTTTTATTTTGTGATGTGATTTGAGCGCAGGTGCAACCCAACAGGCCCCCAACGTTCCTGGCAGCAAGAAAAAATGAAATATAAAAATATAGTCCAAACAGGTAAGGTGTAATTGTATTATGAGCCATAGTGCTTGGTCTGTTTGTCCGATGTAAATCAATTGCAGTTAGAGGCTACATTAATTTCCCCTCTGTAAGCACTTATTGAAATTATCTGAGCACATTATAAGTACATATTTGCTTACTCTGTATGCTCAAATGTGATCCATTATGGCCACTAGAAAAAAAGCGGAGGCCCGAAAAACAGGTGGGGGTCCTCCACCACCACCACTCACAGAGCCTGGCCACTTGGCTTCCACATTTGTGATAATGTTGGCAGCATCACATATGATCTTCACAGTGCAGAGAACACAAATTAGCATCCATTACTATAATGAAATAATTTGTTAGTTTGAAATGCTACAGGGAACTATGTACCTGTACATTAATGCTGTGGAAAGACTTCCTGTTCACATAGTCTCCTTCATTTACTGAAGGAGCAATGATTGGAATGTGAGTGCCATCTATACAGCCAATCACGCCTGGGAACCGTGAAAATAAATGTAAAATTTAAGTAGTAGTTCAAGTATCACCACATCATAAATTAAGTTTTGTTCATCCTGATACCTGCAATTTTGTGGCATCCCTCTTTGATAAATCTTGTGGGTCTATGACCGGGGAACACCACAGACGAGTACAGGAGACGTTTCAGTGCAACTGTAACATTCCTGACTGCCCGACAGACGGTAGCCTTGGAAACGTGCTCAGCATCACCAATATTATACAGAAAGCTCCCGTTTGCAAAAAACCGAAGTGCAATACAAATAATATGTACAGAACTGAGAGAATGTCCACGATGTGTCACATGCGTAATATATGGCCTGAGGATGTTATCCAAATAACTTATTGATTGTGCTGAGAAACGGTAACGTTCGCACAGGAAATCATCAGGTAATGATAAAATGTCCATACGCGCTCTGATCACTCTCTCCCGGCGGAGAGCTCTGCGGAGTATTTGGGCTTCAAGATCTACTGGCTCTTCAAGGAAGGGACACGCCATGTCTGACACTTCCTACTGTCAGGTTTCCGACAAAGAGGCGGGGACAGTCAGGGTTAGTTGTAGTAAACCTGCTAGGGGGCAGGTTAGCTTCACGGAGTGTGTCGTCATAGTGACTCACTCAGGCTTCAGCTGAACTCGCTTTGTGAAACCGAAAACCCAGAGTTTTCGTTAACTCAGGGTATACTTACTCAGAGTTTGCACTAAACCGGCTTTCTGAAACAGGGCCCAGATCTTTACAACCATCAACATAAAATTTGTCATGGCTGTGTGCAGGACCAAAAAATGCAGGACCCACTGAGGCAAAGGTGAACGAAATAAACAGCTTTATTGCAGGTTGCAGATTGAGGAGATTAACTATACTGGGGGAAAATAAACTAAGAGGCAAGCAAAACAGGTAAACAGAACCCATAGAGCCGTTTGCAGGTGAGCAGACGTTAACAGTGCGACAGCGAGCAAAGGAACACACAGGGCTTATATACACAGAGACCTAATTAGGGAATGGTAAACAGGAGTGAGATGAAGCTGGGAGAAATAAGGGCTAACGAGACAGGGAGAAGTAAAATTGAATACACTGACGTAAGACATAGACCTTCAAAATAAAACAGGAAATGCACAGACTGGACTCAGAGATGCGGTACAGACAGAACAGAGGGAACACATGGGCAGACACAAAACAGAGGGTGTGCAGAACCAAAGGGTGTAAACCCAAACACACAGTCAGCATAAACTAGAACAAAGGATCATAATAACAACAAAATAATAATAATAATAATAATAATGACGAAATGTATTTTCATTGGATTGACTAACTCTCAAATAAATTTGCAAAATAAGGTAAGACTAAAATAAGACCTCTCAACATAACCAACCACAACGGATTGAGAACAAAACATTTTAAGTTATTCCTTTTTTGTCATGTTTTAAGCTTGTTTGTTTTGCAGGGAACTAAACTTGTTTGCAACTGAACAGCTCCACTCTCCTTTATCCTGTTAGTAATCTCACCAGTTGCTGACTTTGATGAAACCTGACACTGGGTCATTTGCATACTAACAGTGTTGGGATGTTTAGCTGGGGGTGGGGGATCTCTGCTCAGTGCTGTGTGAGCAAACACATAAACAAAGCATGGAGGAACACAGCAAACTAGAGTTTAAACTGATTAGCTACTGTGGTAAATCTTCTCAGACAGGTGGTCTGCTTATTTTTTTGGCATCTGAAGGAAAAAACTTTTATTAATAATCAATTATTTGCCACAGCTATCAGTATTTGTCTTCTAAAATTGAGATTTTGAGTTTGCCAACAAATCTAGTGCAGTAAGTGCATTTTTCATAAGTGACAGTAAGTAAAATCAAAAAAAGAACTTACCCCAGATGCTGCTTAACTGTGCCATCCAGAACATGCATGCTAAGCCAACAGCCTGAGAAGATTTATTCATTTTTGCATTTTTGTTCAGCAGGTTTTGATTTAATTTAAGTAAATTTTAATGTGTTATCAAATGAACAGCAGCAGGAGAACAATCCATAAAAAATGGTTGCAGAGTTTCTATGCACCTTTTTTTTCACACTGTTGCCACCTGCTGGAAATGAAACATATTTTTAAATGGCTGTGTGCCATACTGTAACATGATCTAAACAGGAATACAAACTTCATACTACACTTTATTTTATTTTTTTTTTTTTTGTGACCAGGATATGTCCCTCAACGCATATATTAAACGAATATGTAGGACTGCTTTCTTCCATTTATGCAATGTCTATAAAAAAAGCATCTTCACTTTAGGGTGATGCTGAAAAAATAGCTTTTTACGTCTTAGTTATTACTTCAGTGATGGACTTGTTTTAATTTCATCTTGACTAATTTGTATTATCAACCTTTCCTAAAAAGGCATTAACTTAAATGCATTTGGTTTATCTAAGAGTGCTGATAGGGACTAGAAAGAGAGAGAATCCTATATTGGCTTCTCTTTTTTGACTGTTAAATTTAATTTTAAGTTCAAAATCTAGTTTAAAATCCTTCTAATCACATAGAAGGTCTTGAATAATCAGGCCCCATCTTATCTTAAAGATCTCATAATACCATATCATTCTAATAGACCTTGTGGTATACTTGTGATATCTAGAGTATTTAAAAGTAGAATGTGAAGCAGAGCCTTCAGCTTTCAGGCCCCTGTTATATGGGACAAACTTTCACTTTTGATTTTAGAGACAAAGGCCTTCTCTAATTTTAAGATTAGGCTTAAAACTTTCCTTTTTCATAAAGTATATAGCTAAGACTCATCCACTTATTTGCTTGGTCTACTATGGTCCTACAGTTAGCTGATATGTCAACATTTCCTTTGCTGCACGTAAAGTCCTCTTTCTCTTTCTATTGTCCACCTTTGTCCTTTGCCTGCCAACGAAGTCAACGATAGTGGCAGCAACACCACTCCTTTAAAACAGCAAATAATTTATGTCTCAGACATGGATGTACTCTGCATAGTATAAAATGAAATTGAAGAAAAAAGGAGCTTTTGTAAGGACAAACTATTCAAATTTTCATTTCACAGAAAAATTAGCTTGAAAGTATTTCGAATTCAGCATGAAACAGCTCATTGCAAATGGTTTTCTATTTTGATATATACTCTTCTTGATGGTTAAACAAGTTCTCAGAAAGTCAGTAAAATAAATAACAAGAGCAAATAGGTGATGTTCAAGCTGAATAATCATTAGATTTGAGTACAGATAATCTCTAATGCTAACAACAGGCAAATCCTGTCACCGTCTTGTGACATGTCAAGGGTGCAATGTGGGTTAGCTAATCAGAAGTTTAATTGTCCTGTGGTTGTACTCTGCGGCACCTCCTTTTTGAGCATTTTAAAATGTAACCATAGTGGTCTCGATTACTGTGACTGTGTAGTTTTCAGTCATTCAGGTCATCGTAATTAAGGAGTTTGGAAAGAAAAGTGACTGGACTTCTTGAAGACTCGACTTATTGAGATCATCTTATACAAGATGTGAGTGGGCATTAAAGTGTTTGGGAAGGGATCTCAAAACTGGATTATAGATGGCAGACAGTTGGTGTCATAAACCACCTGCTCTGTTCAAGGGTAGTCGTTCATAGTGGACATAATAGTGGACTTTCAAATCAGCCTGACTTCCCACTTCCTGTATGTAAAGACGGACTACAATAGGTGACACCGGGAAGCCCATGAAAAAACGTTTTTTGTAGAAACCCTCATTCTCAAAGGGCTTTGCATTCCTCCTGAGTGTTATGCTCCATCTAAAGGTAGAACGTGAAGTCTAGTGGGATAACATTGATTCAGCAATTAAAGACATGATAAACACAAAAAACATAACTGGTGTGTACATTTTTTTTAACTAACTTTAAGTTTTTTTCTTTTCATCTCTTTTTAATTTAAATTCTCCCTTACTTAAAAAAAATGCCTGCTGACATTTGTCCATGTTCAGGGATGTATGTAGCTAATTACTGTGGCTGAGCAGTTGTAAAGATATAGATGTGGACGTGTGAAGTAATTGTCATTTTCTGTTAGGTAGTCACACAGTCATGATGTTGGAAAGTTATAGCTAATCCGTCTTTACTGAACTACTTTAGTTTTTGCTCTGATGTCATGAAGACTTCAACCTAGTCTAAAACCCTAACTCTATGTTTTTTTTTTTTATGTAAACACTTTTAAATAATCATTTAGAATGACAGCTCCCCATGCAAGCTGATTCTGGGGAACAACTGAAAATAGATTTTGCATTTTCTTAGAGGTCAGGATTAGGGGCATCACCAATGATGTCTTAGACACCTCAGGATTAAACAATAAAGTTTCTTTGTTCATGGCAGGGCTGGTGTTAGATCCTCTCCCATATTCAAACATAAATGGATTACATTTCTTTACTGGCAAAGCCTTGAATAAACATGAACTTTATAAACTGTACTTTGCTTGTGTTGGAGAAAAATCAGGTGATCTTCCAGCAGTTCATTGAAACAGGATGAGGGCGTTGATGTGCCAGTAAAATCGCTGGGTCATTTTTCAAGTTAAATTCATATTACCTTTTCTGTTTTGTGTGTTATGAGTGCATATGAGCTCTTTTCTCATTTTCACCCCTGTGAACAGGCATATTCAGAATTGTATTGTATCGTTTAAATATTTTAGTCTGATACTGTCTTGGAGAAACTGTAATGCACAAAATTTCCTTAGGGATTAATAAAGTATTCAGATTCTTAAGACAAGCTGTCTTTAGGTCCCCACACAGACAGACTGTATCTGCAGATTGAGACCAAGAAGGAAGATCTGAAGGTCATTTTGCAAAGGTTTACTTTCTTTTCAATGAAATGAATGCTCTCAGTATTGGTTTGTAAACTCACTCAAATGTTACCCAGCTTTAGGTCATTATCAAGGTTAAATGTTAAGGTTCCATGATGAAGATGCTTACTGTCCCTCTGCATGTGTGCACCATGATGGCTTTTGCCCAAATTTCATGTGTGTGTGTGTTTTTTGTTTTGTTTGTTTGTTTTTTAGATTTTACATACAAAATATGTGATTGGGGAATAGTACATCTTAAATGTTTCAATCAGTTTCGTGTTATTTTTAAGTGTTAAGTGTGCAAGACCATTTTATCTTTTAAAAATCAGGTATAAAATGAATGTTAAAAAATCAAAATTAACAAGGTGTGCAAATCAGCAGTGTTTTTAGATTCACAGTGAACAGTCAAAAACAGTTATGAGGTGTGTCATTGAGGTACATTATTTTGTTATTAAATGCATGTACACTGATGTGATATGAGACAGACCACATCAGGTTACAAGTAACGCGTTACTGCCCATCTCTGGTGGGAACACATGGGGAAACAGCTGACTGACATGAACATAATGGCAGGACAGTGAAACTAAATACAATGAACAAAGGCTGTATCGCAATTCAGGTTCTGCAGCCTTAAAGTACGCAGCCTTAACGGTCCTCAAGGGCCGCGTACTCAAAGACCGCTAAGGCCAGAAGTGCGATGCTTGTTGGCTTGTGAAATAGGACGGTCTAGCCTCCGTCCGCTGCCCATGATACTAACAGCTGGAAACGTGTCATACAGCTTTGTTTGACAGAAATGAAGGAGAACATATTTTGTACATTTGTTTCTCCATGAGCTTTGTGTGATATAATAAGTATCTGAGGCTGAGACCACAGGACTGTAAAACATGATTGTTGGGCTTCATTTCTGTGCTGAACAGTCATTTAAGATTAGCTAGTAAATAACAATTAGCTAATGTTGTTCATGAGTTTAAAGTCATCTCACTTTGGTAATGTAAATATAATATGGCCAATATTAAAGTTATTATATTAATCATTATTAGTCATTACAGCAGTGAACTTGAACTCTGTGTCAAATACTGAGCTTCAGTACAGATTCAAGTTACAGTTATTTATATTTCCTATCACCTTAAATCTTCACTCAAAGACACTCAAGTATCTTTGACAGTGTATATACAGATGTATTATATATAAGAGACAAATATTGTTCTTTCAGAATCAGAATCAGAATCAGAATCAGAATGGGTTTATTGCCAGATGTTGAGGTTTACAACATTAGGAAATTGCTGCGGTGCTTCAGTGCAGACAATAAGAATTAAAGTGCTATGTAGAAAGAAAGATATGTGCATGAGATATACATGAGATATATACATGAGAATAAGAATTATGAGTGCTACGTAGAAAGATATATACATGAGTGCAGGTGGTGATCAGTGCCAAACATGAAATGATGCAGTGACACAGCGTAGGGTCATGTGTTAGTGGCGGGGACAGTCATGTGGTTATTGTTCATGTGTCCAACAGCAGAGGGGAAGAAACTGTTCTTATGGCGAGAGGTTCTGGTGCGAATGGACCGGAGCCTCCTGCCTGAGTGGAGCAGGTCAAACAGACTGTGTCCAGGGTGAGAAGGGTCAGCGCTGATCCGGGCTGCACGCCCCAGTGTCCTGGAGGTGTACAGGTCCTGCAGAGATGGGAGTCTGCAGCCAATCACCTTCTCAGCAGAGCGCACAACACGCTGCAGTCTCTGTTTGTCCCTGATAGTGGCTCCAGCGTACCACACGGTGATGGAGGAGGTGAGGATGGACTCGATGATTGCAGTGTAGAATTGCATCATCGTCCGTGTTGGCAGGTTGAATTTCTTCAGCTGCCTCAGGAAGTACATCCTCTGCTGGGCTTTCTTGATGACGGAGGTGATGGTGGGCTCCCACTTCAGGTCCTGGGTGATGGTGGTACCCAGGAAGCGGAATGAGTCCACAGAGGTGATGGGGGTGTCAGTCAGGATGATGGGGGGGAGTGGGGCTGTGTGCTTCCTGAAGTCCACAATAATCTCCACTGTCTTCTGGGCATTCAGCACCAGGTTGTTGTGGCTGCACCAAGACACCAGACGTTCAACCTCCCTCCTGTAGGCAGACTCGTCCCCGTCCGAGATGAGCCCAATGACGGTGGTGTCATCTGCGAACTTGATTAGCTTGACAGACTGGTGGGTGGAGGTGCAGCAGTTGGTGTACAGGGAGAAGAGCAGAGGAGAAAGAACACAGCCCTGAGGGGAGCCGGTGCTGATGGTCCGGGAGTCCGAGACATTCTTTCCCAGCCTCACGTGCTGCTTCCTGTCCGTCAGGAAGTCAGTGATCCACCGGCAGATGGGATCAGGCACATTCAACTGGGAAAGCTTGCCTCGGAGATGGTCTTCAGTATGTTGGCATTACTAAATTTGGCTCGATGCTTATATATATTTATAAAAAGAAAATGTACGAGCTGTGATAACTGTTTCTGATAAAATGAAGAGTAGAGTATATTAAATATCCCTTTATTGGGTGAGAAAATCAGACCATGTCATAACTGCTTTAAGTCATACAGAATACATATCAGAGACTTAAACAGGCTGACGTCTGCTAAATGGGTCAAACTGGGCAGAAAGCATACAAACACATAACATCCTTATAGAATATGATGTAACACTATAGATCAACTTACCTCAGAATATATAAAGCATATAAACAATTACAGCAATATGATGCAACAAACACAGCAGTGCTACTGATCCAAAATACTCAAAGCTTCATAGAACTGAAACAAACATTTATTTTTAACTCCATTCTGCTGCTGATACATACTTTAGGTTTCTGAATATTAAACTTGTCTCTGCCTTTCATAGTGTGTAACTTGAAGGCCCTGAGTACTTTCTCCCACACTGAAAACACTGGAATGATAAAATTATTTGAACATTACCTAATAAGACTGATTCAAGACAGACAATTAGTTATGTTAAACTTTTCTAGCAGTCCTTCACAAACAGGGAACAGTCTGTCTATTCTCTCCATCTGTGAGCTGCTGCTGGCTCTTCCTCCTCCTCCTCTTCCTCTTCCTCACACACTGCTGAGTTTGTCCTGGTGGATCATCAGGGGTGCAAAGCCTCACAGATGATGTGCAGCAGTGGGTCCCTCAGTCTGTCCTCACTCTGGACACTTGCAGTCGTCACACATGGAAATCAAATGTGTGATAAGGTGCAGGATTCAAACAGAAGTGTAACTTATAAATAAATGTTCATACTTTTATTCCACAATCAGAGAGAAAGAAACAGAGAGAGAGTGCAGGACAGACAGACAGGTGACAGTCTCAGGTGTATACACTGCTACAAAACAGCACCAGAGAAGCAGGATTTAGTGTTTGTGTTATTACGAGTGCTAAACAAGAAGAGTTCCCAGATGGTACAGTGGACTGAATGTCCTTCTGAAAAGGATATACACGAGTGGATCCTCTGCCTTTTTCAACTTCCTTTCCTTCATGAAGGCAGTAGGAGCATCCATGTTCACCATTAAACTGTTTAAAATTCTGGACCAGAGGTCTGGCAACTGAGTCACTCATTAGAATTAGAGGGATTACTTTTGTATTGACACAAACTCCTTTGTCATTTTCCCATGTGAAACCACTGTCCTGTAGATCCACACACTCATCAATGGAAGGTTTTAAGAAACTTTACATGTGAGGCTTCTCATCCCGGAACCATAGTCCACAAAGGAGTACATTATCCTGTGTTGTTTTCAATGGCAATTCATTAATGGTGCATAAAAGGGATTTTTTTTAAAAAGTTGGCACACCATCACAGCTAAATGTTAAGCTGAGGGTTTGAAGGGCCGTTTCTGAACCACTCAAAGCTTTCTGATACAAAAAAACCATTACAAATGTCACCGAGAGAAGTTGTTATGCCTTTTGGTCAGAAGTCAGTAGTTAGTGCATAGTCTGATGAAGTTACATAAGCAAGGTGATAAATAAGTTCAAAGTTAAGAAATATTATAAGTAATTCATGCTAAAAAAAACAGTTAAAATGTCTGGGTTCGAAATTTGCTCAGAGTGAGTCATCGTTATCACAAGCGATCTTTGTATTGTATGTGCGGAAATGGGAACGAGGGAGCGCTCTAATAATTCACCTATCCAATCTGATTTGCTTTCAAAGTGTTTGTTTCCTCTTTTTTTAAACTGTCTATTTTATGGCTGTTCTTTATTGATCTGTTACCCATTTTAGGTATTTTGTTTTTTAAATACTCCGATATCACCATGAAGCACTTGGGTGTGACACTGAGACCAGTGGAGAAACATACATGGGAACAAGGGAGATAGAAAGAGAACACCGAATGCAGAGACAAGACTAAATGGAAGGGATAAGGCTGACTAAACATGGGGCATGGAAACTCCCCTGTTCCGTGCTCCATGATAACAGAAACCTACGGACTAGAAAACAAAACTAAGAAGACCTAAGAAAACAAATATAAACAGAGGGATCACAACTGTAAACCAAAACAAGGAACAGAACCTTAACCATAGAACATTAAACAACCCAGAATCAAAAGTCCAAACACATTTACACTGGGCCAAAGACCCAGGAGCGTGACATCTTTGTTGACCAGCAGTCAATAAATGAAATTAAACATCCATGAAATTCAAGCTGGGTGGAGAGAATTGCGTAAGGTTGGTAAAGACAGGGTTAGTGAAGCATGGAATCAAAACATACTTAACCCTTTAAGACCTACCATAGAACCAAGTCCGCCAGAGCTTATATTATATTTTTACATGTTGTAGAGCCATTTTTGGGAGCATTTCAAGTTGCTATACATCAATACAACCATTACAGCCTAAATTTTAATAATATGTATGCATTAAGTGCATAGTAATTACATAAATTGCAAAAAAGTGCAATAAACTACAAATAAAATTTTTAAATGGTTTTTGTTTTTTAACATATATTTCTAGTTAGAGAAATTTAAGAGGCTTATCCCTCAAAACTGTTAATACAAAAAAGTTGCACAAATAGTTTCCCACCACAGGAAATTTATTTTGAGTGTCTTCATAGTTTTATTTTTGAAATACACCAATTTCTATACACTGCATGAAAAACGAAAATAAATATTATAGTGCAAATTTGCAAAAAAGCAGCATATGCATCAAAATAAACTATTTCCAGCAGTGCAATATGAGTCCTAAGCATCCCAGAAACGACACAGAAAGTCATAAAGTCAAACATAACCTTTAAAAACACCAGTATAGGCTCATGAGGCCTTGATGGTAAAAAACTACATTTCCGCGAAAATGACGTCACTTCCGGTTTCGGGCAGGTAATGGCGGACATGCGATAGTTCGTGCTGATGGACGTAGGAAGTGTTATGAACAGCTGATCAGATCGGCAAAGTGTGTTTCTGGAATATTATGTTTTTGTTGCTGCAAGTGCTTTTTATGCATTTTTTGCAAAGCTATATGTGGAAGGAAACTGTGACCTAGGACAAGCTGATGGCATAAGATTTAAGTACAACTCCTCCGGTTTCATATGCAAAAAAACCTTATTGTGCTAGCTTACGTGGTTGCAGTGCTACCAGGACTTAAAAATAGTTACGCAAAACGGAGCGTGCCCGCTCCCACCGGCTTTAAAGGGTTAAGTATTTCTAGTTCATTTCTTCCTGGTATTGAAATGTAAATATAAGAAAGTGTATATAAGTGCTCATCTCTACATGAGGGGTGAAGCTACAGGCTGACACTTGAAAGAGGAGAAGACATTCTACAGACAGGTATGTTACAAATATGCTGAGGATCTTCTATCCTTTCTTTATCAAACTGCTAATCACTTTTGTTAATGTGTTTCTTACAGAGACACTAAATATCATCATGAAGCTGCTGACTGCATCTGCACTTCTCTGTGCAATGATGGCTCTGACCGCTGCTCAGGGTAAGTATAAAAGTATGTTACTAGTATCATACTGAATGTTGTGCATGTCAATGGGCTTTAAACAGCTGTCCAAATAATAAGATCTATTTTTAAATACATGTTTTTAAAAATAGAAATCTAAAGGAAGAAAATGACACATTTTCCAGTTGAAATTTCTTGAAAAGTAAAACTATTGCCAATAAAACACAAGTTAATGACCATGATTATAATTATTCCAGTAAAGGGGGAATTGAGTCAGCATTTTGTCACACAATATGTTTGCTTTGTCTTCAGATGAGTGCTATGTTCTCAAGAAGTCCTCATCATGTCCCACTGGTTGGACTGAGTACAACAACAAATGTTACTTCTATGTTTCTACACCCTTACCCTGGGTTGATGCTCAGGTAATAACATCAGGACTCACCAGTTACTGTGACTGTGTTTCTTTGATTCTTTAATATTTGGATAAGACCTTATAATAATAAGTTTTTAATATTATATTAAAGAAATTTATATTGACAATTAGTAAAATTTTATCAAAGCCAATGTACTGTTAAAATTTGTCTAAAATGATAATAGTATGTATTGATCATTATTAATGTTATCATTTATTGAATTTTAATAATGCTATCATTTGTTCTAATATGTATGTATGTCATATATGGCTTTAGTTTTTAACAAGTAAAAAGTAACAATATATTAGTAAACAAGAAATACAAACAAAGAAGCAAACAAACTAAAGTCTCCAGTTTCACGTTCCTACAATTTATGCCATGGATAAATCACCTGTCAATTTTTGCTTCGATTAAAACCAGTTCTTATATGTACTGTGAAATATGCATCCAAGCTTATAATAGCAAATATTATTTTTTTAATTTATAAAAATAATGCTAATTATTGCAGTAAATGGTTTAAGCCACCAACATTAACTGCATGAAATAATTCTGAATGATAAATGATTGTAAATGTATTAATCATTAGTCCTTTCAATATAATAATTATTAAAAAACTTTACTTTTTATTACTTGTTAAATGGTAAGCTATTAATAAAATTTCAGATAATTAAAATCAATAATTTTGTCAGTCAATGTAAATATTTCTTAGTATGTTTTATTATTATTTGTATGTTTGTGGTGGTGTAATCATGAAGGTTGTTTTATAAATCTTCTGTAACTCTTCTGTCTTTTTGTTTACTGTAGAGAAACTGTCAGTCCATGAGTGCAAACCTTGCATCTGTACAGAGCCTTGGGGAATACCAGCTGATTCAGAGGGTGATATCTGATGGGAGTAGAGCTAATGGACGAACATGGATTGGTGGTTCTGATGGTCAACAGGTATGCCAGTCTGCCAGTTAAAACATAAATCTATCCATTGGATATTTTACTTATTTTTCACTGTTATCTTTTTTTCCATTTCCATATAATTCCATATATCTTGTTTCATATATTTGATATCTTCAGTTTGTATCTACAATGTCGGTAGTAGTGAAAGTAAAGGCAAACCAATAAATGAGAAGGTGTGTCCAAACTTGGTAGTCGATGTATAATGTTAAAGTGTAGTTTCGTTAAAAAATGATTTCTTATTTTTAACTTTTTTCTGTTCTGTAGGAGGGTTATTGGTTTTGGATCGATGGAACACGTTTCCAATACACAAACTGGTGTCGGGGGGAGCCTAACAACTTGGGGGGCAATGAGCAATGCATGGAAATGAATTTTTCAGGTATAATATTGTGCATAATATATACAAGTGCTATTGTCATTATACATAAAACCAAAAAAACCAAAACATTTTTCTCATATATTCTATATTTTTGTGTCCATGCAACAAAAATTTCGGTTAAAGTTGATTTTTGGTGCTTACAGGAGACCTGTGTATGAATGATCAGCCTTGCCAGTCCCGATTCCCTTCTGTCTGCATTAAGAGTAAGTGATGATTCCTGGGCTGACATGAAGACACGTCATCTGAAAAAGAAAGAAATCTTCTCATATATCACTCAAAATATCTGTTTTCACATCTTTACCTTTTTCTTTTGCTGTAACGATGCATAAGGAATGAAGCGACAAGTGACACAAAATAGTGTGATTGTGTCTTTTAAAAGGAGCAATTGAAATGTGTAATGGAAAGAATGCTTTTAGCAAAAACTTAAAAACAAAACTTTTTTTCTCTTCTGCATCATTAAACTATTAAGCATTGAATCAAACTGGTCTGTGAGTATCTGTGTTTTTGTGTAACATTATGTAAGCTTTCAGTTCAGTTTTTAAACACTCACTGATTAGATTAACTCACTGATAGATTAATCCACGTATAAATCTGCTTGAAACTACACTAATTTCTCTTGAAATTACTTTAATCTTTTTAATCTGATGCTGTTTGCTTCTGTGTCCTCCATCTAATTCTTGCTTTTGATGGCATGAGCACACACGAGCATACAATTAGACACACACACACAAAAACACACACATGATGAGGTCTCTCTTTAAATAAGTCTCCCCTCCTTTGCTTCCCTCTTCCCAAAATTGTAATTTCACCTAATAGTGCTAAATTTCAGAAATAACCAAATATTTTGCTAAAGCTTTTGTACATTGTCATACTTGTTAAGATACAACCTTGCACCCTTTTCACAAACCTCTACACACAAACTGAACTTTTTTTTACAAAACCTCTGCAAATACATAATAAAACCATGCTAGGTTACTTTTATAACAACTTCTGGGTAAAAGTCGTAGGCTATTAGTTTAAATGTTGGTTTAAAAGTCGTGACTCAAGAGTTGGGTTGGCGATGTGCTGGGTTCTTTAATTAACTCCCTGGCTTGAATAGTTCTATTGGGTCATAGGTTCGCTAGCTTTGATCAAATATTGGGCCAAAATTTTACCCAATTGTTTGTGTAGAAGATACGCTTCAGAAGAAGCCACAATATTCTTCTGAAACTGGCATTTTCAACTAGACTGTGATCTGATCAGATATCACTGATTTCTCCTCTGCTATGAAATAAAACATGGTAAGCAAAAAGTGAATTCAAACACTCTAAAAATCACTGGGTTATTTTTGATAATTACACTTTACTGGTTTATTCTAGAACTTTGATTAAAGGCCTTTTTACAGACAACACCAGCTAGCTTGTGATGAAGAAAGATAAAGTTATTTCTACTTAAAAAGGCTTGATAATGTATTTTAAACTTATTATTTGAAATGAGGCTGAGGTTGCTCTGTTTGACAAATTATTTAGATTTTACTACATCTAGAGCATTTTTTGGTTTTGCATCTTTTGTTGAATAGATGAATCTCAGGACATGAATCAAATATGACCAAATTAACGAGGGCTCATTTAGCTATGATGGAAGCATAAAATGTTGCTCATTAAGGTGTATGAAATTATCTGAGAGGGAGAGTCCCTCTTGCCACTTGTAATGTTGGGTTGTGTTCAGTGGTTGAGAATAGTCGGTAGAAACCTTAGCAGGGTAGTAGGAAGGATACACGATCATACTGGTACTGTCAATTCCACAGCGTATCCTTTAATGCACATTCTCTTCATCAACCATACAAGGCCTTGCAGGAGGTCTCCTCTCTTCGGGAACTCACTCTGCAGGAGGGGGAGATACGGCAGAGGTGGAGGAAGATCTCAGCCTGGGCGTCTATTGTCTTGTGTAGTCTGGAACATGAGTGGATGACGGGTGGGTGCAGTTTTCTCTGTGGTGGGGTCGGGTGGGCTGTCCTGGGCTCTGCGGGGCCAGGCGGCGCTGCCGAACTAGGGCCCCCCTTTCCCTGGCGGGTTGCAGAGTATGGGGTTGCCTACTGGGGTCAGCGGGGGAGCTGGCCCCAGGGAGGGGTCACTTGCCCCTCCCTTCCTTCCCTCCCCATCTCCAGCTGCCTCCCTTTTCCCGCTCCACCACAATCACCCACACATGCAGGGCCTTGGGGTAAAGGTGTATCACCAGGGTGCAGGGAAGGCATCCCCCCTTCTGTCCCCTTCTGGCTGCCTGTGCCTCAATTTTAGCCCACAACTTAGACATTAACATTACTCACACTCTCATTATACATACATATAGGATCTTGGGGGTGGGCACGATACACGGAGTCCAAAGTACCATCAGGGTGTACACCCCACCCCTGGCATCGTTGCCCACCTCTCAATTTTAAATACACGTAGACATTGAGGGCTAGCAGGAGGGACCATGCGCTTACCTGCTGCTCTCTGGCAGGTAGCTCCAAGCCCTCCTGGGTTTTAAATGCACCTTAGAACACACATGCATCAACATTACAATGAGCGGGTGGAGGGAGGTTTGGAGTCTTCTCTCATCCCCATTCTCTGCGACCTGCTGGAGCAGGGGGGCTAGGACTAGGAGGAGGAGTTGGCCGTCCGACTGTGGTCTGGAGTGTGGAGCCTTCCTGCTGCTGCGGAGTCGGGGCGGTCTGCCTCCCCCCACCGCAGGGAAAAGGGAAACACCACCTGGGTCTGGGTGCAGTTCCCCCCTCCAGGGGCGGGGGCACCTAGACCCGGTTTGTAGAGTACGCTTGGGGAGTGTGATCGTGTGTACAACGTCTCTTTATGTCTGTCTCCACGTTGGTTGAGTGTGGAGTAAGTGCATATGAGAGCATGAGGGTGGGAATGGATGTTTGTATCTGTGTGTGCCTGTATGTCTGTGTCTATGGCTACGTTCACACTGCAGGTCTTAATGCTCAATTCCGATTTTTTGATCAAATCCAATTTTTTTGTCTGCTCGTTCACACTACAAATAAAATGCGATAGCAAATGCGCTCTAGTGTGAATGCTCAAAGCGCCCCGCATGCGCAAAAGAAGATGTCACACACAACGTGCTCTGTTTAGACCCAGACCAAACAGTATTGTTTGACTGATGGCCCTTAATATAATATAAAGACTTCGGACTTCACGTTTCCCAATTTTTGTTTTAAGTTATTTTGTTATTTACATAATAATGTAGATAACCTAATAATTATCCTTATTGCTGTTTTAGAGAGGAGCGGTGCTTCAAAGGATAGTTGCAGATTTCTGTCAGAATCTGCAGATTATGCAGTACAAATAAAATGTTAACATTTGTCCAACATTGTATTCCCAGCAGTTTCACCGGATGGCCAGGAAGCGTTCGCGATGTCTTATTGGGCGCTGATAATTGGCGTCTGTCTTGTGTCAGTGACGTAAAAGACGGATTTAATGCGACTTGACCATTCACACAGCAGTCGCTTTCTGAAACATCGGATATGTATCGGATTCAGTACCACTTACGAAAGTGACCCAGATTGGATTTGAAAATATCGGATTTGTGCCGTTCACACTGTCATACCATGATCGGATATGGGTCACATAGGGTCAAAAAAAATCGGATTTGATGCGCTTTCGCCTGCAGTGTGAACGTAGCCTTTATGTCAGGTTGGGTATCAGACACCACCTCTCTGGGGACATCTCAGGCCCTCCAAGGTATGAAGGCCTATCTCCCCACCACCACTTCCCCTGCAGGTGGCAGACGGCCTCAGACATCGGTGCGTTGGTGGTTCTTTGTGTCCGGGGATGGGCGTCCAGGTACACACCGGCTCACTCCTTGGTGGCTGCTTATCGGGGCCTGGAGCCTGGGGCTTGCTCGGGCCACTTCGGGGGTGGGGTGCCCCCGGCCTCTTGGCCTGGGGCTCGGTCACTCTGGCGCAGCTGGCTGCCGGTGGAGCTCACGGGCACGTCACTGCAACCCCCCCCCGGCTTCTGCTCCGCGGCTGCTGAGTGACCCCTCATCTGGGACTCTCGTCAGCTCTTTCTGGGATAGTGGCACAGCTGCCCCTCTGTTGGTCTTCCTTGGTCTCTTGTGTTCTGGGGGCCTCTGGATGTCTGGAGCCTGGATCTCCTCCATACTTGCTTCATGCCCTGGAGGACAGGGCAGTGGCTCCCCACACCCTCTAGCAGATCATTACATGAAGGAACCTTTTAAAAACAAGCGCGTCCATGCTCACAGGTGCACACACGGGTGTTCACACACACAAACTACACCCTTTTTGGCTCCTACCTCAAAGCACACTGTGCGCTGTCGATATTACATGCTGCACAATAATGTTTAATATTTAGTATTTACTGTTATATTCCCATATATCATCGTGATGTTGTTTATTGTATTGCTCTCGTTTTCTTCTGCTTGTTTTCTTTTTTCTTTCTCAACAGGTGATCCAGGTGATTGATATATGTATTTTTTTGTCTGCTTATTTAGTTGGTTTTTGTTTATAAGACCGGAAGTAAACTCTGCCGCTTTAACATCGCTGTAGTGCAGGTGCACGTGATTTCGTGCCAGTTTGCTGCATAGTCGTATTCTAAAGCGGAAGATGTCGGACTCGGCTGAAGTGCGTGGCCGTTTTTTGAAATGGACATATAGAATAGAATAGAATAGCCTTTATTGTCATTGTACAGAGTACAACGAAATTGGAGTGCCACTCCCTTGGTGCAAGTTTCAATAATAAATATAAATGTAAAATATAAAAAGTACAAAAAAACAATCGTAAGTACTCAAACAATAGTATGTACAATATATACAGGATAGCAGCATTAATATAATGACAGTATGAATAGCAGCATAATATAATGACAGTGACGGTATGGAATAGGTTCAATTGTTTTTGTGCTTATTTACTACGGTGATAGCTCTGGGAAAGAAGCTATCCCTGAATCTGTTTGTCCTGGTTTTATGTGACCTGTACCGTCGGCCTGACGGTAATAGTTCAAACAGTTGGTTGCTGGGGTGAGAGTGGTCCTTGATGATATTGCCAGCTCTGCTGAGGTACCGAGAGTTTGCAGTGACCTCCAGGCTGGGCAGAGAGCAGCCAGTGATCTTCTGGGCTGTGTTGATGACCCTCTGCAGTTCTTTCCTGTCCGCAGCTGAGCACCCTGCATACCATGTTGTTATGCCGTACGTTAGGATGCTCTCTATGGTGGCTCTGTAAAATGTCACCAGCAGCCTCTCCTCCAGGTTGTTCCTCCTGAGCACTCTCAGAAAGTAGAGACGCTGCTGGGCCTTTTTAACCACCGCTGTAGTATTTGCAGTCCAGGAGAGGTCATCAGATATCTGCACGCCAAGAAACCTCATGGAGTGTACCCTCTCCACACAGCTCCCGTGAATGTAAAGTGGGGCCGGGTCTGTTCTGCCCTTCCTGAAGTCCAAGATAAGTTCTTTAGTTTTCGTGGTGTTCAGTTGGAGGTTGTTAACTGAACACCACTCAGTCAGTCTGTTGACCTCATCTCTGTAGTCTGACTCATCCCCCCTTGAGATGAGTCCAACCACTGTGGTGTCATCCGCGAACTTTATGATGGTGTTTGAGAGATGGGTAGGGGAGCAGTCAGATGTGTAGAGCGTAAACAGGAGGGGACTCAAAACACATCCTTGTGGAGACCCGGTGCTGAGTGTGATGGTGCTGGACCGGTGGGGGCCGAGTCTGACAGACTGTGGTCTATTTGTCAGGAAGTCCTTGATCCAGAGGCAGATGGGGGTGGAGAGTCCCAGGTGAGACAGTTTCTGGACCAGGATCTCCGGGATGATATGATTGAATCCAGAAAGAGCATTCTCACATAGCTTCCTCGGTGCTCCTTGTGACTCAGCGCAGTGTGGAGCGCTATGGTGATAGCGTCCTCGGTGGAACGATTTGTCCTGTAGGCAAATTGGTGGGGGTCCAGAGTGGGAGGCAGACCGGCCCTGATGTGCTGACAGACCAGTCTCTCAAAGCACTTCATCACTACAGGCGTAAGTGCAACAGGCCTGTAGTCATTTGGGCTGGCCACAGCTGTCTTCTTGGCGATGGGGATAATGGTGGAGGTTTTGAGGCAGGGTGGGACGGTGTTTGATGACAAGGAAAGGTTGAAGATTTTAATGAAGACTCCGGTCAGTTCGTCAGCACATGCTCTGAGAACCTTTCCATGTATTCCATCAGGACCTGCCGCCTTCCTGGGATTCACTGACCTTAGAACACACCTCACTTGGTGCTCCCTAAAAGTTAGTGTGCCAGTGCTGGGGGCGGGTGAAAGTGGTGTGGCAGCTGGGGGCCTGGTCGTCTCAAAGCGGGCGAAGAAACGGTTTAGATCCTCAGCCAGTGAGGCATCAGTCCTAGATGTTGCCTGGTTATTGCTTCTGTAGTTGGTAATGTGATTGATCCCCTGCCACATTTTTCTGGGGTCGTTGTCAGCAAAGTGATCTTCAATCCTCCTCCTATAGGCAGCCTTAGCTTTCCTGATGCCTCTACTCAGGTCTGCCCTGGCCGCCCTATACGCAGCCCTGTCCCCTGACTTGAAGGCAGTGTTGCGGCTTTTTAGGAGGGATTGCACTTCGCTATTCATCCAGGGTTTTTGATTTGGAAACACCCTGACCCTTTTGTTGACGGTGACATTGTCAACACAGTTCCTGATGTACGAGAGTACAGTGTCCGTGTACTCCTGGAGGTTGTGGCTGGAGAATAAATCCCATACAGTTGTTGAGAAGCAGTCCTGCAGTTGAGAAAGGGCTCCTTCAGGCCAGGTTTTTATTGTCTTTGTCCGGGGCTTTATTTTTCTCAGCAGGGGGGTGTAGGTGGGGGTGAGGGACATACATACATATTCCCGTCTCTTCACTTTTCTGAAACAAGCAGACACGAATATTACAGTAATGTCATGGTCCTGGGTCATTTTGGCCCAGCGTTTTGTGTTTCCTTGAAGTTCATTTTTGTGCTTTGTGTTTATTCTGATTTTGTATTGGTTTAGGGTTGAACCTGTAGTTTGGTGTGTGTATTCAGCCCTACCTGTGTCTGTCCTTGGTGCTCTGTTCATGTCCCCGTGTTGTGTTGTAAATCAGTCTGTGTGTTCCTGCTTTACTTTGAAGGCTCATGTTCTGGATTTCCTATTCTATTTTGAAGGTCTGTGTCTGTTGTCATTGTGTTCAGCTTGTGTCCTCCGGTCCTCATGTGTATTAGGTTCAGCTGTTCTTCCCTCCTGTGTGTGATTACCTGATTACCTTGTGTGTGTATATTTAGTGGGTGTCGGTCTGTGTTCATTGTCGGCTCGTCTGCGTTCTATGGTGTTCCTGTCTCTGCGTCTCTCTGCCCCGCACCCCTTTTGTATGGTCTCAGTCACTGCTGCATTTTGGGTCCTCCCTTTCCTCCACACCACACGGCTCACTCCGCCAGCCGTGACAAGTAATATGTAAGCTATGTCCTGGGGACAAAAAACTATCGTCTGCTGTTAATAGCACGAGTAATCTACTGAAGCGCCTGACACAACAGCATAAACAAACACTTCTGAGTGATCCTTGTTCATCATCCGTGGATAACACCGCGGCAACTCCTGCTAAGCAGGCAAAACGTGATTTTATTTCAGCAGCACAGAAAGCATCTGAAGGTGATCTTAAAAAAATAATTGCAGGCTACATTGTGGAAGAGATGCTACCGCTGCGTACTGTAGAGTCTACGTCTTTAAAAATATTATTTATTATTTAAAGAGTTTAATTTCTATTGTTTGCCCACTCAAGGTTTATAGGGATTTTAAGAAGTATTTAGTTAAATTACTTTTTTAGTAATTAACCCTCTGGGGTCGCCGGACGCGCCGGCGCGTCAAAATCACATGACCAATTTAAGACGACACAGCTACAAGATGCAGCACGTCAGAGTCTCCATTTCAACTTGGGTCGAAAGTGCGGACTTCAAACTATATACCAGTTTTTGAATTGTGTCGATGGGCCACGTAAAACCAGAGTTATAAAATAAAAAATACACGCGATTTTTTTTTCTGAACAAAACAGTGGTGTTTACAGCGGGAAGAACGGTAAAAACTGCGTTTTCTACAGACAGCGCTAGCAAACACTCTCCGCTTGAGAGTGAAAAAAGAAAAAGAAAAAACACCCCTTCCCTATTGGTGTTAGAGTTTACCATGTAAGCCAATCAAAAAAATGATAAGGCAACATGTGACATTTGGTTGTTTAGGGAGAAGGGGAAGTTTTTAGGAGTGACCACAGACTTGGCCAAGTATCTAATACAGCGAGAGATGATAAGCTCTGGGCTGTTAAGGTTCGACAATCAGCCAGAAAATTACTGGGCCTGGAAGCAATCTTTCCACAGTTTTTAAAACTGACGTCAAGAGAGGAGCTTGATCTGCTATGTAAATGGCTGGGACCAAAGTCATCAGAGCATGCTAAGAGGATACGAGCAGTCCACATACACGATGCAGCTGCAGGTGTAAGAATGGTATGGCAAAGGTTGGAAGACTGCTATGGATCGCCAGAAGCAATTGAAGAAGCTCTCCTAAAGAAACTGGATGATTTTCCAAGAATCTCAAATCGAGAAAATCAAAAGCTGAAAGAGCTGGGAGACATTCTCTTGGAGCTTGAAGCCGCCAGAGCCGATGGGTTCCTACCAGGCCTCAGTTACCTGGACACATCTCGGGGCATCACTCCAATCGTCCAAAAGTTGCCATACTCCCTGCATGAAGAGTGGGTCTCTCTAGCATCTCGTTACAAAGAAAATCATCAAGCGTCTTACCCACCGTTCTCCTTCTTCGCAAAGTTTGTTTGTGATCAAGCCAAAACGCTCAATGATCCAAGTTTTGCCCCTCTTACAGGTGGTTGGAGGACAGGGAAGCCAGAACACCCCTTCAAGTCAAACATGAAAATACCCATTTCTGTCAAAAAGACAGAAGTCTCCTCAAACTCTAAAAGCATGCAAGCAAGCCCCTCAGGGAAGAGGAGGGTCGAACCAGATGAACAACGCCCATTCCATAACAAACCACTCCCCCTCAGAAACTGTCGTGGGTTTAGGAGTAAATCTTTGGATGAAAGGAAAGCTTATCTTAGAGAGAATAATATTTGCTTTAAGTGCTGCAATTTGTTCACTCATCTAGCGAAAGACTGCCACAAAAACGTTCAGTGCAGAGAGTGCAATCTCCAACCGGAGATTTTATGTGTATGTTGCTAACAGAGTAGCACGCATCCGGAAGTCTTCGCAGCCTGAACAGTGGCACTTTGTTAGTTCAGAACACAATCCTGCTGACCATGGTACCAGACCAGTTCCAGCTGCACTGTTGAGAGATACAAACTGGTTTTCTGGGCCATCATTTCTTGAAAACGACGAGAGAGTTGCCCTTACCCCACCAGAGTTCTTTGAGCTTGTTGAACCAGACGGGGATGCAGATGTGCGTCCACTGATTGCAACCTTTGCTACAGGAGCTTCTGAAAGACATCTTCACACAGGTTTGAGCGCTTTTCCAGCTGGAAGACACTTGTATGTGGCATAGCAAAGCTCATCCAGAAAGTCAGATCCTGTGCTAAGATTCTGGAGGGAGATTTGACAAAGGTAGATGAGCGTACACAGGCAAGAACAGTAATTGTACAGACTGTACAGCACGAGGCCTTGAAAGAAGAACTCAAGAGCCTGTTCAAAGGAGAACTTGTCTCAAAACGCAGTCCTCTCAGGAAACTTGACCCTTTCTTGGATTCAGATGGTGTACTGAGAGTTGGTGGCCGCACGTCATTATCCGCAATCTCATGGGAAGAGAAACATCCCATAATCATTCCCAAAAGAAACCACATTGCTACCTTGTTGGTGCGGTATTATCATGAGCAAGTAGTACACCAAGGTAGGCACTTCACGGAAGGGGCCATCAGATCAGCTGGACTGTGGATTCTGGGAGGAAAAAGACTTGTATCAAGTATCATACACAAGTGTGTCGGTTGAGAGGAAGTCTGGAAAAACAAAAAATGTCCAACTTACCTGCTGATTGCTTGACCCAATCTCCTCCTTTCACCCAAGTTGGATTAGATGTTTTTGGACCATGGGCGGTTTGTGCCCGTCGCATGAGGGGAGGCCTTGCAGAGAGTAAGTGCAGGCCTGTTATGTTTACTTGTTTAGTAACAAGGGCAGTTCACCTGGAGGTGATAGAATCTCTGTCTACGTCGAGCTTCATAAATGCGCTTAGGCGATTCACTGCCATCAGAGGTCCAGCAAAGCTCTTTCGTTCAGACCGAGGCACAAACTTTGTTGGTGCATGTAAAGAACTTGGTATAACCCCAGAAGATGCAACACTTCATTCTTACCTCAAAGACCAAGGCTGCACATGGGACTTTAATCTTCCACACTCCAGCCACATGGGGGGAGCATGGGAAAGAATGATAGGGATGGCTCGCCGCATTTTGGATAGCATGTTGCTCAAGATGCATTTCCCTAGTCTTTCACACGAAGTGCTCACCACGCTGATGGCAGAGGTCGCAGCCATCATGAATGCCCGGCCAATAGTCCCTGTATCGTCAGATCCAGACTTGCCGACCATACTCACCCCTGCTATGCTTTTAACACAAAAGGTGGACTCCGTGTCTGCTCCTTTGGAAGACATTGACCTCAAGGATCTCTACCGAAGTCAGTGGAAGCAAGTTCAATGCCTTGTGGATTCATTCTGGAAAAGATGGCGTCAAGAGTGCCTGACGACACTCCAGCCAAGAAGGAAATGGCAAGCAGAACAAGCCAGCCTGCAAGTTGGAGATGTTGTGCACCTAAAGGACAAGGAGGCTAAACGAAATCAATGGCCCACAGGACTTGTGGTAAATACCTTTCCGGGTCGAGACAGCAGGGTCCAGAAAGTGGAGGTGAGAGTTGTTCAAGGAGGCACCCCCAGGGTGTATTCGAGACCCGCCACTGAAGTTGTGTTGTTACTCAGAGGGACATAGTGGTATAGTACTCTATACCAGGCGGGGAGTGTGCTGCCCCTTTAAGGCAGGCATGATAATTTGGGTGGGTTTTTTGTACCAGCAGTCTTGCCATAGTACCTCACCAGTGAAAAACAGTCCTTTAGCCAAACTGTTGTGTGTTCCACTTTTTGTTCACTTTTTCTTGCTGAGCCTGAGAGAGCACATGCCTGTAAGTAGTTGCTATCTGTTTTGTAAGCTTTCCAGTGTTAGTTTTGTGTAGCAGTTTAGAGTTTTGTGTGAGAAACTCTCTTTTGTGAGGAAAAACAGCTGCGATGCTAACACGTTAGCCCGTCTATGGGATTTCTCATGTAATGTTAGCATTAAGCTAATCGCTAAACGTGTGGGCCTTATAACCAGTGAAAGGGTTTGAATATGTTTGTGTTTATATGTTATATACATTGTAGTGCATGGCGTAATGTTTGATGTTGTAAAGAAAATGCAATTACAGCAGAAATGTAGTATTTTATTTGTGTTTCTGTACCAGTTTTACAGTGTTTCAACAGTAAACATCTAAAACGTATCCGCTGACTCCTGGATGTTTATTGTGGACCTGTTAGCTATCTGCCAAGCTAGAAACCAGCTTCACACCCTAGTGAGGGCAGAATAGACGGCGAGAAAGAGAGAGAGAGTGAGAGAAAGACAGCAGAAAGAGAGAGAGTTTTGCAATGTGGGAGATTTGTGACGTTCAGCGTGTTTGCAGTGTGTAGTTAATGTGTTGTCTTGTGTAGTTAGTGTGTAGTGTTGTGGATAGTTTTGTGTTGTGTGTCAGAACAATGAGGCGACTGCTGTCTCCAGGTAGAAAACAGGAGAGTGATACAACTGCTGCTGTCAGACCTGGAGGTATCAGGCTGTGATGTTCTCCTTTATAGTGGACAGAAATATTTGGAGTGGCACTGTTGTGAAATCTGTTTATGTTGTCCTAGTAAGGCTACCATGAGGGCAGCCACTAGAGGTCGCTAGAAGACCGGTGTATATGTGTTTTTTCCAGAAATTGATGTAGCCACGTACACTGCTGCTACAACTCAATAAAAAGTGGTTCGTGCTTGAGAACCCTGCGTCTTATTGCCTCCGAACATGACATGGTGTCAGAATTGAGGACTTCACGCCGAGTTACACGACGAAATGGCTAAATTTGGACCTCCGGAGCCGTTCGACTTTACACGGCCGGCAGAGTGGCCGATATGGCGGCAGAGATTCTCCCGTTTTCGAGTGGCGTCCAAGCTAGGGATGGAGAGCGGCGAAGTGCAGGTGAACTCGCTTCTTTACTCCATGGGGAGAGATGCCGAACCAATATATGGCTCATTTGTGTTTCCTGCTGCTACGGAGGCCAGGCCAAGTCCGTAGTTTGAGTATGATCTGGTTATACAAAAGTTCGATGAGCACTTTGTCCCAAAGAGAAACGTTATCCATGACCGCGCCTGTTTTCACAAACGGAGCCAGAGGGCCGGGGAGACGGTCGAGGCTTTCGTGCGGGGCCTGTACGAGCTCGCGCAGCACTGCGAGTTCGGCGGCAGTAAAGACGAGCAGATCCGGGATCGTATCGTCATTGGATTAATTGACAAAGATGTTTCACAAAAACTCCAGCTCGAGGCGGACTTAACTTTGGATAAAGCCATTCAACTAGCACGCCAGAGTGAACAAGTCAAACAGCAAAGTGCAGACCGAGTGGAAAGCACGGTGAATGAGGTGAAACAGAGGCATTATAACAGCATGAGAAGGAGTTACTACCAACCTCATCAGGTACGTGAGCAACAACATGGTGAGAGTAAACCAAAATGCCAAAGATGCAACAGGGTGCATGACAAAAGAGAAAACTGCCCAGCCCGCAATAAAAGATGCAGAAAGTGCAATAAGTTGGGACACTTTGAAGTTGTATGCAAAACCAAAATGCTAAAAGAGGTCAGGGCTGAGGCTGTAGAGGACTCAGATGAGGATTCATTCTTCATAGGGGAGCTTTTCCTAGGAGCAGTAATTGAGCCAAAAACAACAGTCATTGAGGAGTCAGGCTCAGATGCCGACTGGGACATTGAGCTATTGGTAAATGGCAGTCCAGTTGATTTCAAAATTGATACAGGCGCAGACACCACTGTTATGACAGAAACGACCCTTAATAAGCTACAGCAGAGACCCAAACTTATCCAGTGTAAGCCAACTGTGTACAGCCCTGGTGGAAAAGTCAAGTGCATGGGTAAATTCCTTGCTACTACAGAGTACAAAGGCCAAAAGTACCAGTACTGGATTACAGTTATAAAAGGGCAATATGCAAGTAACCTACTGGGGAAGACAGTAGCAAAGCGCATGGGATTAGTCACTAGAGTTAACAAAATCAGTAGTGACTTAAAAGAGGATGTGTTCGGAGAAATTGGCCTGCTGAACTGTGAACCTGTAAAAATCGAGCTGACCGAAGATGCAGTGCCGTACAGTGTAACCACCCCACGCCGGGTGCCTTTTCCTCTCCTCCCAAAAGTGGAAAAGGAAATAAAGCGCATGCTCAAACTTGGCATCATTGAGGAAGTCACCGAGCCAACAGACTGGTGTGCACCAATGGTGCCTGCTCCAAAGCGCAACAAGGATGAGGTCAGGGTGTGTGTGGACTTAAAACGTCTGAATAAGGGAGTAAAGCGTGAACGGTACATCTTGCCCACATTGGATGACATAACTCCTAAGTTAGCAGGGGCTAAAGTTTTCTCCACTTTGGATGCCTCCAGTGGGTTCTGGCAAATACCACTGGATCCCAGCTGCCAAAAACTAACCACGTTCATAACTCCCATGGGCAGGTTTTGCTTCAGACGCCTGCCATTTGGCATAACTTCAGCACCCGAGATCTTCCAGCGGCTCATGAGCACCTTGCTCAAGGGCCTAGAGGGGACTGTCGTCGTGATGGACGACATATTGGTTTTCGGGGCTAACAAAGAGGAACATGACCAACGCTTAGGTGCAGTATTACAGACAATCAAAGCATCAGGACTTAAGCTCAACAGGTCCAAGTGCCACTTTGGAAAGAATGAACTACAGTTCTTCGGTCACATCATCAGTGCGGATGGTGTGAAACCTGATGATGGCAAGGTGGAGGCTATTGCCAGGATGCCCAGCCCCACCAATGTAGAACAACTCAGGCAGGTACTCGGATTAATAAACTATGTTGGAAAATTCCTGCCAGGCCTGTCCACGGTGCTGCACCCCCTCTCCAATCTACTCAAAAAAGAGACTGTATGGGTGTGGGGCGAGCCTCAGGAGCAAGCATTCAACAAAGCAAAAGCAATGCTCGTGGTTGCACCAGCACTTTGTTATTATGATGCAGGCCGACCAACAGTTGTCAGTGCGGACGCCAGCAGCTATGGCCTGGGTGCTGCACTGTTACAGGACAATGACGGGGAGTTACGGCCTGTTGCCTTTTGTTCTCGCACGCTCACAGACGCAGAGAAAAGATATTCGCAGATCGAAAAAGAGTGTTTAGCATCTGTCTGGGCCTGCGAACGTTTTACCCGCTACATCCAAGGCATGGGTCATGTACGTCTACAAACTGACCATAAGCCCTTGGTGCCTTTGATCAACTCATACGACCTTGATAAAACGCCACTGAGATGTCAGAGATTGCTGATGCGACTGATGCGATTCAATGTCACTGCTGAGCATGTTCCAGGTAAACAGTTAGTGGTGGCGGACGC
The DNA here is from genome assembly GCF_057381915.1 of Diplotaxodon limnothrissa. Lineage (NCBI taxonomy): Eukaryota > Metazoa > Chordata > Actinopteri > Cichliformes > Cichlidae > Diplotaxodon > Diplotaxodon limnothrissa. The sequence goes on from NC_140598.1 coordinate 35,076,338, forward strand.
ACTCTCCAGACATCCACTGCACGGATGCTACCCGTCCGAGACAGACAGCCATGTCAAGGCATATGTGAGCAACGTAGTGACAAGCAAACCTATCAAGTCACATAAGTTGGAGGAAATTCGTAGAGCTACACAGAGGGACCCAGAGCTTCAAAAAGCAATCATCTTCATCAGACAAGGGTGGCCTCGGAGAATGGCAAAGAGCTCACCACTGCAAGGCTTTTATGCAGCCAGAAGCCACCTTTCAGAATCAGATGGTCTAGTGCTCTACCACGATCGCATCGTAATTCCCACAGCACTTAGACCCAGTGTCCTTGACCAATTACATGAAGGCCACCAAGGACTAACTAAATGTAGAGAGCGCGCAAGATCAACAGTGTGGTGGCCCAACATTGGACTTCAAATAACACATAAGGTGAGGTCATGCAACTTTTGCAGAGAGCACAAGCCTACACAGCGACGGGAACCTCTCGTGACTACTCCTCTGCCCAATGGCCCCTGGCAAAAGATTGCAGCTGATCTTTGCGAGCTTGAGGGTAAGAACTTTCTTGTCGTTGTTGACTATTTTTCAAGAGACATTGAGATTGCTTCCCTCACTACAACAACCAGCAGACAGGTCATTAACAAGCTTAAACACATGTTCGTTAGATGGGGCATCCCGTTAGAACTGGTCAGTGATAATGGGACGCAGTTCACATCATCAGAGTTCCAAGACTTCAAACTGAGTTATGGCTTCACCCACACTACGTCGAGCCCTCATTACCCCCAGTCAAATGGAGCTGCTGAAAGAGCTGTCCAAACGGCCAAGTACATTCTCAAACAGCCTGACCCCTGCTTAGCCTTAATGAGTTACCGCTCTACACCAATTGCAGCAACCGGTGCAAGCCCAGCTCAACTTATGACAGGACGTCAAATCCGCACCACCATCCCAGTACTCGAAAAGACATTGCTGCCCAGTCCAGTCAATAGGGACACAGTGTGCCAAAGAGATGCTGCAGCTAAGGACTCTTACAGATTCTTCTACAACCGCAGACATTCAGCTCGTCCACTTCCTGAGCTTCTCCCAGGCCAGGATGTTGTAGTGAAGCTTGACGGGGAAAAGGGGTGGACGACTCCAGCCAAGGTCATCAGTAAGTCTAAGGAGCCGAGATCCTACTTGGTGGAGATGGCGAATGGGAACGTGACTCGCCGCAACAGACGACACCTTCAGCCTGTCCCAGGCACCGCTGATCCTGAGGAGCAGCAGCAGAGCACTGTTCCAGCTACACCGACTACTCCAACTAAAGGGGCGGCCGCTTCCCAAGAACCACCAGTAAGGCAGACATTGCCAATCCCTGTCCCGGGGTCTCCTCTCCACCCTACCACACCTGTGAGAGTGACTTCCAGGGGGCGGGAAATTAAAGTACCTCTCAGATTCAGAGACTGAGGACTATCTCCTTTCTATGTTCTAAGGGCAGAATAATCCCTTATCAGGACTGAGGGTAGTCTACCCCTGTGATGTCCTGCGTTCTGACAACACTGTTTTATGTTAAAGTACCTTTGTTAAAAGGGGAGATGTTGTGAAATCTGTTTATGTTGTCCTAGTAAGGCTACCATGAGGGCAGCCACTAGAGGTCGCTAGAAGACCGGTGTATATGTGTTTTTTCCAGAAATTGATGTAGCCACGTACACTGCTGCTACAACTCAATAAAAAGTGGTTCGTGCTTGAGAACCCTGCGTCTTATTGCCTCCGAACATGACAGGCACAAATAATTTGTGTGGCATCTTATTGATGCAGAACAGCTGATTGTTCTGTAAATAGTTTGAAATAGTTTTTACAAAAAGGGTAAAAGGTAAATGGCTGCAAGTAGCTTTGCTGTTTGCAAAACTTGTGCATAGGATTTTAAAATTGACAATTTATATTGGCATTTAAAGTTATGAAATATGATTCATTAAACATGTTTGTGGTTGTTAAAGTAAAAAATATAACTTTTTCTACTGTTTTTTTTTGTCTGATTTTAGATCAATTGTGTTAATACAGTATGTCAAAACACGTGAGGTTGTGAAGAATGATACTAAACTAGGCAAGGTAAATAAAGGTGAAATGTAGAGGAAACATCAAACGTATTTAAAAATGGCCAATTATACCCTGGACCCCAGAGGGTTAAACATTTTTTTAACCCTTTAAGACCTACCATAGAACCAAGTCCGCCAGAGCTTATATTATATTTTTACATGTTGTAGAGCCATTTTTGGGAGCATTTCAAGTTGCTATACATCAATACAACCATTACAGTCTATATTTTAATAATATGTATGCATTGAGTGCATAGTAATTACATAAATTGCAAAAAAGTGCAATAAACTACAAAAAAATTGAAAATCGTTTTTGTTTTTTTTAACATATATTTCTAGTTAGAGAAATTTAAGAGGCTTATCCCTCAAAACTGTAAATACAAAAAAGTTGCACAAAATAGTTTCCCACCACAGGAAATTTATTTTGAGTGTCTTCATAGTTTTATTTTTGAAATATACCAATTTTTATACACTGCAGGAAAAACGAAAATAAACATTATACTGCAAATTTGCAAAAAAACAGCATATGCATCAAAATAAACTATTTCCAGCAGTGCATTATGAGTCCTAAGCATCCCAGAAACGACACAGAAAGTCATAAAGTCAAACATAACCTTTAAAAACTCCAGTATAGGCTCATGAGGCCCTGATGGTAAAAAACTACATTTCCGCGAAAATGATGTCACTTCTGGTTTCGGGCAGGACATGGCGGACATGCGATAGTTCGCGCTGACGTCTATTCCAACGTAGGAAGTGTTATGAACAGCTGATCGGATCGGCAACGCGTGTTTCTGGAATATTATGTTTTTGTTGCCTCAAGTGCTTTTTATACAATTTTTGCAAAGCTATATGTGGAAGGAAACTGTGACCTAGGACAAGCTGATGGCATAAGATGTAAGTACAACTCCTCTGGTTTCATATGCAAAAAAAATTTGGCGCTAGCTCACGTGGTTGCAGTGCTATCACGATTTAAAAGTAGTTGTGCAAAACCAGTTTTGAAGGGTTAAAGTAACGCAATAGTTACTTTTCAAGTAATTAATTATTTTTAGACTCTCGTAATTCAGTTACTTTTTTGAAGAAGTAACTAGTAACTTTAATTTATTACTTTTCAAAGTAACTCTCCCAACACTGGTCTTAACAAAACAGATGTGTTATTAAAATTGTGAAAACATTTTACTAAATTTAAACATTCAGTTTATATTTTAACACGTTATCAAATGTGTGGCAAAAAATATCATAAACATTTTAAACAAACCAAACATAAACACTAGTTTAATCAGGTATCAGAAACATCAGAATTATTAAATTAAGTTAAAGTGAGTATTAAACATGATCAATACATATAACATATCTACTATGATTAAAATCAGAATGTACAAAGACACATAACATACCTATTGATGCACATTTATGTTGCATCAACAACAAAAGTGTATATGAGAGTGCGATGATAAATCTGTCTAAATTTAAACAAGCGAAAGAACTGAACACTAGGTTTAGTTTAACATAAAACTGAAAAAAAGATGAAGTAAAATCTTTCCCTCTGTTACTAATCCCTCTCCCTTTTAATAATCATACAAGGAAAGACCTTTTGATAATCAAATTCTTATCTAACAGTTCTGTTCACTGTGTGCAATGTTAGTGATCATTGTTATTAAAAAGTATAAGAGAATTTGTGCTCTTCTGCACCTTTATGCAAGAAGGAATGTGTCACACATATATAAACAAATGGATATACAGATGGTGTTTTACTGAGCATAAAGACCAAAGCATTGTAAGTGTATATTCTAAAAAGCAGGCAAAACAGAAGTCACCTTAGTAAAGCCAAGGTCACTGTGATGGATGCATGCAACCACACAATTGAGATACTTAGGTAATATTCATTTGGTCTTTTGTCTTATGTTTACGTTATGCTCTAAAGCTTCTGTGATCATAAGTTAACTAATTTGATATTTTGAGTTTACCTGTAATGCATGACAGCACTAAGCTATAGCCCAAATGGTGGCATGTAGTGATGTGACGTTCTGTATCGAGGCTTCGAAGCGTGTGTCGAGTAATGGAGGGGGCGTTTCCACGAAGCGCGTATCGAGGCTTGCTTCATTTATGGGAGGGGCTGAAAATGATGACGTCCGAAGCCTCGCTGCCCGGCTGTACCACGTGACTGGTTCAGGAAGCGGTTCGAACTTTGCCGCGAGCTATGACAGCGATATAAACCCCTCAGACCCCATTCAAAATGTGGGCGTTTGATGGAGAGCTGCGGTTAGTAAGAGTTAGAGACAGTTTGGAGAGAGTTAGAGACCGTTTGGAAAAAAAAGAAATCGCCTACGACCTGCCACAGTGGAGAAACTGTTGTTTTTAAATAAAAACCAATGATGTGTCCCCTAAACACTAATCACTGTCCTTGCCTCAATGTTACAAAAGCACAACTATGCGCTTACCTGCTGCTCTCTGGCAGGTAGCTCCATGCCCTCCTGGGTTTTAATTGCACCTTAGAACACACATGCATCAACACTACAATGAGCGGGTGGAGGGAGGTTTGGAGTCTTCTCTCACCCCCGTTCTCTGCGGCCTGCTGGAGCGGGGGGGCTAGGAGGAGTTGACCGTCCGGCTGCGGTCTGGGGTGTGGGGCCTCCCTGCTGCTGCGGAGTTGGGGCGGTCTGCCTCTCCCCACCGCAGGGAAAAGGGTAACACCACCTGGGTCTGGGTGCGGTTCCCCCCTCCAGGGGCAAGAGTACCTAGACCCGGTTTGTAGAGTATGCTTGGGGAGTGTGATCGTGTATACAGCATCTCTTTATGTCTGTCTCCACGTCGGTTGAGTGTGAAGTGCACATGAGAGCATGAGGGTGGGAATGGATGTTTGTGTCTGTGTGTGCCTGTATGTCTGTGTCTATATGTCAGGTTGGGTATCAGACGCCACCTCTCTGGGGACATCTCGGGCCCTCCAAGGTTTGGAGGCCTATCTCCACCCACCACCACTTCCCCTGCCGGTGGCGGACTCCCTCAGGTGTCGGTGCGTTGGTGGTTCTTTGTATCTGGGGGTGGGCGTCCGGGTACACACCGACTCACTCCTTGGCGGCCGCTTATTGGGGCTCGCTCGGGCCACTTCGGAGGTGGGGTGCCCCCGGCCTCTCGGCCTGGGGCTCGGTCACTCAGGCACAGCTGGCTGCCGGCGGAGCTCACGGGCGCGTCACTGCAACTCCCCCTGGCTTCTGCTCCGCGGCTGCTGAATGAGCCCTCATCTGGGACTCTCCTTAGCTCTTACTGGGACAGTGGCGCGGCTGCCCCTCTGTGGGTCTTCCTTGGTCTCTTGTGTTCTGGGGGCCTCTGGATGTCTGGAGTTTTGATCTCCTCCATACCTGCTTGATACCATAAAGGACAGGGCTGTGGCTCCCCACACTCCCTAGCAGATCATTACATGGAGAAACCTTTGAAATGCAAGCATGCTGATCCACACAGGTATGCACACAGGTGTACACATGGGTATTCACAGACGCGGACTACAGCTTTCTTGGCTGCTGCCTCAAAGCACACTGTGCGCTGTCTATCTTGCGTGCTGCACAATATCGTTTATTATTTAGTAACTATTGATATCTACGGCTAGCTAGTTTATTGTGATGGTGCTTTTTTTTTTTTTTTCTTATTATGTTGCTCTTTGTTGTTTGCTGTCTCCTCTGTTTTTTTTTTCTCCATACAGGTGACCCAGGAGTTTTGTTTTTTTTGTTTGTTTGTTTTTTTCTCTCTTCCCCCCCTTCTCACCGTCTCTTCTCCCCTTTGGTTTTCTTTCTTTCTTTCTCTCCCTCTCTTTCTTTCATTCTGTCCCCCTGTCCTATAAAAAAAAAAAAAAAAAAAAGGCCAAAACTATAATGATGAGAAGATTAAAAAATATCTTACCTCTGAAGGTTTGGCAAAAGAAAAAAAAAAAACAACAAAAAAAAAAAAACAACAAAAACAAAACAAAAGCACAACCACTGTCCACACCTCACCTCACAGTATATGATCATTTCCATTTTAGGCATTTCCAAATAATCATTTTCCATACTGCCAGCATAAATATACACAGTATACTGCCATCACTACAATATAGATGTTTTACACACTCCTTTTGTTGTTGACATTTACAGGCTGTGTGCAAAATGCCACACTCTTCAAATTCATGCCAACGAATATTTTTACGTCCAGTAGGTGTCCTACTAGAGCAAATGAAGCTTCAAGAAGCTTTGCGTTGGGGTGAACCAATTGGATGAAAAGCTTCAGTGCTTCATGAGGCTTCATCTGCCCATCACTACTGGCATGGACTTTGCTTTGCATTGTTTGTTATTTTATATAGGTATATGTTATATTGATTATATTTTTGCTCTTTCTGAGTTACCTGACCTCCGCTCCAGTCCTTCCTGGTTTGGCTGAAAGAGGGGGCTGAGGGTGGAGCTGGTTTAAATGCAGAAGCCAATAAAGTGGACTGGACCATCTATTGTGATCATGCAGGGGGAATGGGGTTCTTCTTGAATGATGGTTAGCTGTTATCTCTTTAGTTTTCACCTTTGGTGTATATAATGGTTTATTCATTTGCTATATAACTGGAGCTGTTTCTCATTTGGGCAGGTCAGTTTGTTGAGTTATGATTTTGTTAAGTGGCTTTTGAGTAGCGTTCTGTTAAGTTAACCTCTTTTATGGGCCCACTTGGTTCTTAAAAAGTTTATTTTTGTTATTTTGAATTTTTGTAATCATCTTGTCCTTTTTGGGGTATAATAAAACCCATTTTTTTGAAGATTACATTTGTGCCTGTGTATTCCTGGCTGCTTGGATCATGACAATTGGTGGCAGCAGTGGGATACAGCCAGTTTAAAAAACTACACACACACAAAAAAGGCACAGTTCTTTTTGTTTTTTCCCTCTTTTTTCCCTCTTTTTTCTTCACTCCTTATCAAACCATGCAGAGAGGAACAAGGAGTGTGAGAGTAGTCCGAGGAGATGTACCAAGCCAGCAAATGGGCTCAGAAGGACAAGTCGATGGAGAACAAGAGGAGAATGGAGCTTCTGGAGGGGTAGACAGCACTGAGGGCCAAGGTAAGGAGCCAACGATATTGGATCTGATCTCTCTTCTCCGTTCACATATGGGCCAGCAGGAGGCCAGAGAGGCTAAACAGAAGGAGGAAAGTGCAAAGCAAGAACAACGTTTTAAAGCACTTCAACACCAGTTTCAGTTGTTACAGGTAGAAGTACAAGCCCGCACTTCTCCAGTGCCTGAAGGTCAGGCAGCTGAATCACCTGATCCAGAATCTCCAGATGATGGCATTCTTCCTCAAGCTGGTCCCAGTATATCAGTTACTGGTTCATCAGGCCAGTCCCATTTTCTGGAGCCTAAGTTACAAAAACTCACCGACGAGGATGATATTGAACATTTTTTGATTACCTTCGAACGCATTGTAATGGCCTGTCGGTGGCAGAGACATGATTGGGTTTTTCACCTTGTACCGCTGCTTACGGGCAAAGCAAGAGGTGCATATGTACATATGGATGTTGATGATTCTTTGGATTATGACAAGGTTAAGGCAGCTATTCTTTATAAATATGATATCAATCCTGAGACCTATAGGCAGAAATTTCGATCTCTTGATGTAAACCCTGCAGAAAGCCCTAAAGAGTTGTATTCACGGCTGAAGGAGCTTTATGTAAAATGGGTCCACCCTGAAGATAAAACCGTTCAGGACATTGGGGAAATCATCATCCTTGAGCAATATTTACGAATGCTATCTCCTGAGTTGCAGGTGTGGATAAAAGAGCATAATCCACCCTCTGCTGCAGAGGCTGCAAAGCTGGCTGATGTTTTTGTGCGACAGGGAAAAAGGGACAGCCTTGGAGCTTCATGGCTTGGAAAATAAAGGACAGCCGGAAATCACTCCTGCAAAGACCAGCTGCCAATGTGAGTAAGGCTTCATATAGCCACCCACCCAATGGGTCTTTGAAGTCCCCGGCCAAAACCTTGGTATGCTATCTTTGTGGAATGGAAGGTCATACAAAGCCCATGTGCCCTGAAAACTCAGCTAAATTAACCCAAATGTGCTTTGTGCCTCGAAACAATGATAACTCTGAGGTAAAATTAGACAGAGGGTTAAAGATGACATCAGTTGAGATTAATGGTGATACATTAAAGGCACTAATTGATACAGATAGCACACAGACTCTTGTACACAGATAGTTTGTCCCCTTAAATAGTATTAATATGACTGAGACGATTCCTGTTTGTTGTGTTCATGGAGATGAAAAGCGTTATCCAACAGCGGACCTATACATCAAGGTGCAAGGACAGGTTTATCTCCTGAATATTGGGGTTGCTGATAATTTTCCATTCCCTGTTATATTAGGCCAAGATCTACCTGTGCTGTTTGACCTTTTGGATTATAGCCACACATGCAATGTTGCAGTAACTAGGGCTCAAGCTATGAAGCCAGAAGATGCCACTCAGACCCTTAGTGCTCTGCCATTTTATGAAGCAGAATTAGAGACAGCACCCGGGAAGTTGCGCAAGTCCCGCATGGAGAGAAGGCGAGAGAAATTTCATCATACTATTGTGAAAGCATCTCCCGTCTGTGAGCCTGAAATATCTTTGGACTTTAAAGTCCCAGCTAATATCCCTGAAATGCAACACAATGATCCGGTATTAGCACCCTTTTTTCAGAAAGCCAAAAAGCAAGGACATGAGATGGAACCAGATATTAACAGCAGTGAGGATTTTTTTCTGAAAGATGGCATTCTTTATCGCCGGCAAAGATCACAGGTACAGCTGATGGTTCCTAGTGGAGTCGGGGAGGTGGTACTGAATTTGGGGCACTCTGTGCCGTGGGCAGGACATTTAGGGAAGCATAAAACCATGGCTCGCATTAGGAAGCATTTCCACTGACCGGGCCTGCGTGCTGACGTGGCCCAATTTTGTAAAAGCTACCTTCAGTGCCAAAAGACTTCCATCAAAACCCCCCCCAGAGCTCCACTTCAGCCTTTGCCAGTTATTAGCACCCCATTTGAACGGTTGACGATGGATGTTGTTGGACCTGTTGAGAAAAGCAGGGCAGGAAACTGTTACATGCTGGTAATAACTGATTATGCCACAAAGTACCCTGAAGTTTTTCCTCTGAAATCTATAAAGGCCAAGTCTGTGGCTTTTTGTGTGGTGAAATTTTTCTCAAGGGTGAGATTCCCTCGTGAGATCCTGACAGACCGTGGGACTAATTTTATGTCAACTTTATTAAAGCAGGTCTACCAGCTTCTTGGCATCAAAGGGCTAAGGACTACTCCATACCATCCTCAAACAGATGGCCTGACTGAGTGCTTTAACCAGACCCTGAAGCAGATGTTGCGCAAGTTTGTGAATGACACTGGTACTGACTGGGATCAGTGGCTGCCTTACCTCCTCTTTGCGTATAGAGAAGTACCCCAAGCTTCTACTGGCTTCTCATCTTTTGAACTGTTATATGGTCATGAAGTAAGGGGGCCCCTCTCTTTGCTAAAAGAAATGTGGGAGGGTGACCGGAGAGGGGCAGGGGCTACTAATGTCATCTCATATGTTATACAGATGAGGGAGCGACTTGAGAAGATGAGAAGATGACTGAGCTTGCCCAAGCTCATATGGTAGCTGCCCAGCAACATCAGAAAGTCTGGTATGATCGGTCAGCTCGGGAGAGGTCATTTGAACCTGGACAAAAGGTACTTCCAAGTGATGACAGTAAGCTGTTAGCTAAATGGCAAGATTCAGCAGAAACTGGGAGCTACCACCTATCGGGTGGCAACTCCAGGTCACTCTCGCTCCAGTAGAGTTTTGCATGTAAATCTCCTGAAGGGGTGGGTGGAGAGGCCGAAGAGAGCAGAAGTTTTTTTGATAAGGGAGATTCATGAGGAGGAAGAGGTAGAGGAGCAGTATCTTCCTTCAGGTGTGCTCCAGCATTTGGACCTTAATCACCTTTTAGAAGAAAAACAGCTTCAGGTGAAAGAGTTATGCAGCTCTGGGGTGGGAGGACTGATGTTATTGAACATGACATTATATTAAAGGATGGAGCGTCTGTGAGACGTATGAGTTATAGGATTCCAGAGCACCATGACACCACAGAGAAAAGTAACACTAAGCACACTGAACATAGAAACGAGACTTTCAAAATAACAGTACACATGACAACACTGGCTTGACAACATGAAACATATAAACCAGAAATACATGACATACTGACAGAGAAGGCAAGGGCAGATTCACACAAGGGGATATAGATGTAAACCTAAACTAGAATAAAACTCAACTAAATCCTAACTGAAGATACCAACACAAGAACTTAACAAATTTTCAATATAATATCAGAGGTCACAAATACAAAAATAAACACAAAATGCTGGGTCTCAGACTCAGCCTCTGACAATAACATTGTTATTTAAAGATTAATAGGTAATTTTTATTTTAGTTTGAGAAGTGGATGTATGTAGATCTGGGTCCGTTCTAGACAGGCATGTATGAGGAGGCAGACAGAAATGTAATGGGGACACATGGTGGTAACAGAGGCAGGAAAGAGGTGATGGTGGGGTGCTCTGGAAAACTGCTTTTGTTGTGTAATCAGATTGCACTTTGTCAGGCCTCTACTCTAAGACCTGACCAGCTTGGCCCTAAGCTTCTGCCGATCTAGCTCTTAGGGACACTGAGCCACACAACCCCCCTGACCACGCTAACGTGGCAATTCCTCAGGGGAAAACTGAAAAATAAAACAATCTCTCGACAAATTATAACAACTAAAAACATGACATGTACCTTGATTGGCTGGCCTATATAAAATATATTCAAACCCAACAATACACTTCCCACTGTTGCCAGTATTAACGAAACTAAGAAGGGTAGGCCAAGTTATGAAAAAAAAAGTAAATTCACCAAGTCTTGAAAAATAAAACTGAAAAAAATTGAATGAAAAACCCCCCAAAATATCCATCCAGGGCCCTATTTCAGGAAGCCGGTTTAGAAAACTCAGAGTGAAAAACAATACTCAGGGTTGAGTAACCCCGAACTGTCCACACTGTAAAAAAAGTCAGTAAAATATACAGCAAAACACCGTCAAATTCCAACGGTAATGGAGCATAAAACCAAAAACTTCCTTTTACTGTATTAAATAGATTGAATAACCGTTAATTGTGAGACTGGATAAAACTTTGTTTTTTACTGTAATAAAATGTTGAAATTATAAATATTTTCTGTGAAAACAAATAAATATGCATACATTTTACAATTACATATTGTAATGTTGAAAATGTCTGAAAAACTTAGATTTTACGGTATTATTTGAGTAAAACTACATCTTTTGGGGTTGTGCACATTGGAATTCACAGTATAAAGCTGTAGATTTTTAAGCAAACAAAAACATTCATTTTTACAGAAACAAGATGTTAAAAAATAGGGTCCACCGTAATAATACAACCAGTACATACCATTAAAAAAAAGCAAATATCAGCAGTGAAAGACAATAAAACTGATAGTATTTTTATTTTTTTTTAAATTCAGATACTGATATACAGATTAAAAGTTAGGCCTGCAGTATATCATTGTTAACCTTCTGATAAAAAAATCAACAGCAAAAGAAGATGTTAAAAATAAAGTTTATGGTTGTGAATAAAATTGATTTCAATAATCTTTTTTAATCATTATTTTAAAACAACTTTATGTTGTTGTGTTTCACGCCATATTATCAGACCACCTTAAGTGGGTCGGCCTTAAATTTTGAATTTGTGTGATCGCTGTTGATTGGTAGCTAAACTGCTGGTAAACTGTGTGTACAGACGTTTTACGTTCGAATTGCAGAGAAAAAAAATCTGGTAGCAACATTGTGCAGTATGAGCGAACCATTTCACCAAAAAAGGGGGAAGCAAGGCAAGACGTGGCTGCAGCAGTCTGCAGACGTGACTTCTGATCAAATTCGAACCTCCTAAAGAAACAAAGAGCGACGTTACATTGCGGGATGACGTCACCTGAAAATGACCAATAGCGTGGCGCGCTGCTGAGCTGTGTGCCAACCGCTCTTTTTTTCATGCAGGAGACTCAAGTTGGCTTCGCTAACGGACACAGTTTTGAACTCGTATATTAGCGCCATTTATTGCTGCTTGGACCACAGCATCTTCGGAATTTGTAGACATCTTGGCAGCTTACAATTAGTTCGAGGTGAGGTGAGTACATGCAACTTCAAGTTATCTCTGTTATAAAAATCCACCAGCCCAGCGTTTATAGATAATTTTAGCAGTTCGTTTTTTATGAGTGAGGTTGTGAATTTAGTTAGCATTTGTGAGTTGAGTTAGCATTACTGTTGCGAGGGAAGCATTGCTCTGGATTAGTTTCTGTATATGGCGTGCTTAATTCGCTAGGGAGGAATTACCAAAGTACATGGAGTTATGTTAACGTGTAATTTCTGTGGTAAGGTAGTTCAGTCATCAATAGGGTTGCCAACCGTCCCTTAAAATACGGAATGTCCCGTATTTCGAAACAAAAGTACACGTCCCGTATTGAGCTAATAAGGGACGCACTTTGTCCCGTAATACAGTGAGAATCAAAAGTAGTCTATAAATGTTAATGGAATTAACGCTTTGTTTGAAAACATAATTCCCAGCCCCTCTCCTGCTTTGTGACCAATGAGCTGACACCACACTTATGACAATTCGAGTATGACAATTCAGATTACCGCTCATCTCATTGGTCGAGGAAAGGTCGCTTACGGAGAAAATACCGGAAGACAACAGATGACCACAACAAGAAGCATGGCCAACAGGGGAACAAACGCCGACTCTGCGGTGCAAGTCTCGGACGACAGTACACCTAAAGCTGGGCAGACACTGTGCGATTTTTTCAGTCACGTTATTCAGCTCCTGCTCAAACTGCACGATTGACTCGCAGGGGTTAGAAGTTGGTAGGTCACGATGCAGGTCTCACACTATACCGCCCGATGCTCTGATGCGACCTGAGTGCTCACACTGTGCCTCCATAAAATGAAGGTTATAACAGAAAATCTGTCGCTCTCCCTCTCCCTCTCTGTCTTTCACTCACACAGACACACCACCACCACCATCAACTTTGCTAAATTGCTAATGAAAAACATTGATCAGGCAGCTGTGATTGAGCAGCGATGTAGATCCAACTATTTTCACGGTTGTTGTGGTCGTGATCATTTTGTGAGGCCACATTGGAAAGCTCATCCGAGCCTTTTCGAAGTTCTACAAGTAGTGCCTCCATCGCTTGTGTCCAGATCACACGCTGCACTGCTGTGCTGCTCCGTCTTTTTCACCGACGTTTACGTGTTTGCGCGTGAGCAGTGTGAGCGCCTGTGGTGACACCCTCCCGACCAAGCGATTGATGATCGGGAGCTGGTCGTGAGGTGTTAATCACTTCTCGTTACCCCACGTATACTACACGACGCACGATGAAGGCCAAAATCGGTCCGATCACTCAAAAATCGGCTCAAAATGGGCCAAAAACCGCACAGTGTAAGCCCAGCATTAGAGCAGCAATGTTTGTTCCCCTCAGAGAAAGGGAAGAATGGGAAAAGGAAAACACCTGGCTGGAAAAAGTTAATATGGGCATGTGCAGTGAATATCAGCGCTATGTGGCCAGAAGTGTGATAATATAATTTATTTTGTGTAATAAACAACTGCAAGGATAGATGATTACAACAAATAGATGACTAATACATAAAAGTAATACATAGATGAATAATGATGATGAGTTAAGATGCGTAATCATGGGAACAAGTGGGTTTACAAACAGGAGCAGCTGATTAGCATTAGAAAAGCTGAAATAATACCTCAACTGAAGCCAATTGTACTAAATGCACTAAATGTGCACTGTTACAAGAATATTTTTCTTTCTATTGTTTTCTATTATTTTAAGTTAAGCAGGACAGAGTTCTTTTAAAGAAAGATTTACTTATATTCTCAAAAGTTAAGCATGACAGGCTTCTGTTTAAGAAAGAGACCTGTTTTACTGTGTTAATGTTGTCATTTTGAGCTAAAAATAAATGGCTAAATGATCATTTGTTTCACATGTGTTCATATCACAAAGAATAGAATATGCATGTACTTAAATCAACTTCAAGTCAAATGGTTAAAAAAATAATTTCACACACAAAAAAAGAGCTAGAAAATTCACCACACTGGGAAGGGTGAAGACAACTGGGTCGCCCGGCCCTGGCCACGAGGTGTCCCTTATTTATTTTTCAGGGAGTTGGCAACCCTAGTCATCAAGGGGCTGCGTGCTTCATTGTAAACTGCATCGGAATGAGCCACGTTGTTTCTTTCGGTGTATTGAAGCAGGCTGCAAGCAGACATACACCAGGTATGGCGCGTTTAAGGCTCATTTTTACCGAAGACACTCTGCCCCCACCCATGTCACTGGTGTGGTGGTGGTTTCTTCGTTTACATGTGCAATGGCGATGTGTGAACGTCAGTGTCAGAACTCTAAAGAGTTAATAGCTCATCTGAAGAGCCATATTGTGGAAGGACACGTGGTCACTTGTCCAGTAAGAGGATGCACAAATACCTTTAGAGTTAAATCATCTTTTGCTGCTCACATGTCACGTAAACACAGAGTTTTCAGACAGCAGCATTGGTGATTTATATAGAGAGTCTGCATGTCAATCATCATCTGTTCCAACCACATCAGATGACTTTGTACCCTTGATTTCCGAGCCTGCTGCACAGTCTATTACAGATGAAGATAACATGGAAATGCCCCCTGAATTCTGTGATCTTTTTCTGAGAAACGTTTTACTATTCTACTTAAAATTGCAGGGTCAGTTTCTACTGCCTGCTTCAACCATACAGAACATTGTAGAGGAAATGCAGAACATGCATGAGTTGGGACAGACATACAGTTTGGGTAAACTTGCATCACTGTTAAAAGATGACACATCATTATCAGAGGAGGACATCAATAAAGTCTGCGAGTCTGTCAAAAGCTATGATCTTTTTTCTGCATGTCATACCGGGCCATTGAGGACAGTGCACTCCAGAGCTCAGATCTTTAAAAAAGCCTTCAACTATGCGGAACCAAAGAAAATATTTTTAGGGAGAGATGAAAACAGAAAAGATAGGTTTGCCTATTATGTGCCTTTAAGAGAGACTTTGAGATGTCTGCTAGAGTCTGATCTGTGGCAGAAATCAGAAGAGCCCTCTACTGAGCCTCCTGCTGATGTTCTGTGTGACATAAGTGATAGTAAGCTGTTTTAAATAAAATAATTTTTTTGGTCAAAACCCACTGACTTAATTGATTTCTATCCATTAACATCTTACATGAAGTATGGGTACCAAATGGTTCCATTGAAACACAGTGTGCTGTCACAATAATGGTGCTGTTAGTTTGGTACTTACGAAACACTGTATAAAAGTGTAGTATCAAGCAAGATCAGCTTCATATTTTAAGACCAAAGGTACCACTTGGTGTAAATTGACCTTTATTCACATTCTTTTATCAGACATCTTGGAAATGGGGGGCAGCATAAGGAGTTCCATTACTAAGGTGCTGCCGGACCTGTCTGCCTCAATCCTTGAAATTGTACTGGAGGCACTACAATCATTAGGAGTGGAGACATCTGAGAAACAAACCAGTAAGTATTATGATTTCATTGCACAATAGCCATGAAGGGCTTTCTGTTTTTTCGATTATGCTTTGGCCAAGGTCCAAAAAGTACAATTAATCTATTGTTTGTGATATTGTTTTACAGCACCAAATATGGAAATTTCAAGCCAGGCCAGCATATCGTCTCCATCTGTTTTAAGGTTTAAGGGTGGTGGCACAGCTAAGACCCAAGAGTCTCTTTCAAGGTTAGTAAAGTAAACAGATTCAAGAAGATATTTTACACATTTCTTTGTCGTCTGTCTCTAAATCTTATTTTGTCTTTATTATGATTAAAAAGGTTTGTTTTGTTCCTGCCCTTTTCAGACACTGAATTTGAGCAGAAACCATAAGGATACTCAAAGGACCTGTGACTCTCAGGAAATGGTGAGATTTCAGGTCATAATCTTTTTTTTTTCCCATTAAATTAATTTTCCTTTTCCCCTTTACAATATTGCTGTTTTGTTTTTGTAAACGGCATCAAATGAGAGGGACCGATGAAACAGTTTCAAGACAATGGCAGGAAAAACATGCTGAAGATTGAAACAAACCTTGGCTGGAAATATTTGGTATGTGTTTTACCGTAAATCAAATTGTTGAAAAACATTCAGCTACACTGCAACACAGGGAAACTTGATTTGCACTTATTTTGTTACTTTAATTTCTTGTCTCATTATTTTTGTCAGTTATTATTGTTTATGGTGTATGCCCTTCTTGTTTTCTTTCTGAATGCAGAAGGTATCTAGCCAGTCCACAATGAAAGCTTCGTTGCACCCCATGAGTCTTCTGGCAGAAATGATGGCGGCTGTATTCTTTAGTTTCCCTAAACATCACACCCTGCCTGTTTATACGAGGCTCTTCAATTAAGTCTGCACCCAAAGATTCAATGAGAGGTAAGCAGTGGTATTATTCAAGTTTTGCTAAAGAAAGATGGACAGGAGACACTAATCTTAATCAGCCGAGCTCAGGTTCATGTCCAGGTGAGCAGTTTCATACGCTATAAAATGTAGATTGAATGATAGGTCTCATCACCATGCATTCAGCCATTAACTTCAAGATTTAAAGTATAACTATTGCCAAAACGCAACCTGGGCTGTGTTTTTTTGTTTTGTTTTTTTTTTTTACTGTATCGATTTTGATGTGCTCAAATTTATGCCCCGGCCCCCTAGTATTCCCATTCACTGGCTATTGACCACAAAATAAAATCACGGTCAATCTCAAAAACGGCTCGTTTGTCGTAATTATGCTTTTAGATATATGTTTGTCTCGTTTACAGTAAAAAAAAACAACAAAAAAAACAGCCCAGGTTGCATTTTGACAATAGCTATCCTTTAAGAACTGTATATTTTACACTTAAGAAATCATTTATCATTAGATCTGTTTTTGGCAGCACGTTTTGTTCATTTCTGTGCATTTTGCTCAAGCACTGATCAAACTTTGTCCATTTTTTTTGCTGCAGAGGGGATCCTGCCACTCCAAAGTGAACTCCTGATGGACATTGAAGTACTCCTGCAGAGCTTGTATCTTCAACACCATGCGCATTAGAAACTCCACCGAGTCCTTTCCTTCACCAAGGCAGGACCCAGTGACTCATTACTGTTGATAGGTCAGGGGCAGGTAATATTTTGTTTCATGTTTATTCATTCCTCCATGGATTACCAGCCATATATATGGACACATGCTGTATTCTCAAGATCTATGCTGTTTTGTAGGAATAGAGAAAATGATATGTTTAGTCTGTTTTCAAATGGTATGTCAAATTTTCTCATTGTTTATCAGTAATATTCTCTACCTTGGTTGTATATGAGCATCTTTAGATTTTTCTATATTTAGCGGTTGCAAATGTAAAATGTACGGTAAACCATTTATGTTCCTCATATTGTACTGTATTTTTAGCGGTAAAATACCGGCAGCTGTGGTTGCCAGGAATTTACCGTAAAATGTATCTGGTCAAAATAAAATGCTGTAATTTGTTATACAATTTCACTGTGTTTTTTACTGTCAAAGGTTTTAATAAGGTTTAACATATTTCTGTTATTTTTACAGTTATTTACAATAATAGGGTCTATCCTATTACTGTTAAATTAACAACAAATTACTGTAAATATTATTATATTATAACTTTTTTTTTTACTGCAAATATCCGTAAAAAGCTATGGAAAGTTGCATTTTTTACATTAAATTGCTGTATAATTGACAAATATATTTGTTTTTTTCTATCATGATTTTGGTAAAATAATACGTTGTCTACCTTAAAAATTAGGGTTACAAAACCAGTATACCGTATTGTCTTTTACAGATTCCACATTTTTTACACGGTATATTCCTGGCAACCACAGCTGCCGGTATTTTACCGTAAATTTGACAGATTTTTTTTTACAGTGCAACTCGGAATATTCGGTTTCAGAAAGGCTGATAACAATTAGTTCAATCAACGCGGAGTTGCTTTAACCCCAAGTTAAGCGCGCGCACGAGGATACATAAAGCCCTGATTAGTGGAGCACAGATTAAGCGAATTACCATGGAGAAGGAGGGAAAGAAGGCGCGGTCAATGTATTTTACAGCGCTTGAGGCCGAAATTCTGATGGCAGCATATGCTGATAACATGCAAATTTTGCAGAAAAAAAGTAACACAGCCTCAGCTGCAAAAGAAAGGGAGCATGCATGGCAAAACATAGCCGACAGAGTCAATGCGTGAGTGTTAATTTAAACATTGATCTAGGGATTTCCACCCATTTAACATGTTATTTTATTATATTTTATTTTGTATTTTATACCTTTTATTTTGTGATGTGATTTGAGCGCAGGTGCAACCCAACAGGCCCCCAACGTTCCTGGCAGCAAGAAAAAATGAAATATAAAAATATAGTCCAAACAGGTAAGGTGTAATTGTATTATGAGCCATAGTGCTTGGTCTGTTTGTCCGATGTAAATCAATTGCAGTTAGAGGCTACATTAATTTCCCCTCTGTAAGCACTTATTGAAATTATCTGAGCACATTATAAGTACATATTTGCTTACTCTGTATGCTCAAATGTGATCCATTATGGCCACTAGAAAAAAAGCGGAGGCCCGAAAAACAGGTGGGGGTCCTCCACCACCACCACTCACAGAGCCTGGCCACTTGGCTTCCACATTTGTGATAATGTTGGCAGCATCACATATGATCTTCATAGTGCAGAGAACACAAATTAGCATCCATTACTATAATGAAATAATTTGTTAGTTTGAAATGCTACAGGGAACTATGTACCTGTACATTAATGCTGTGGAAAGACTTCCTGTTCACATAGTCTCCTTCATTTACTGAAGGAGCAATGATTGGAATGTGAGTGCCATCTATACAGCCAATCACGCCTGGGAACCGTGAAAATAAATGTAAAATTTAAGTAGTAGTTCAAGTATCACCACATCATGTATTAAGTTTTGGTCATCCTGCTACCTGCAATTTTGTGGCATCCCTCTTTGATAAATCTTGTGGGTCTATGACCGGGGAACACCACAGACGAGTACAGGAGACGTTTCAGTGCAACTGTAACATTCCTGACTGCCCGACAGACGGTAGCCTTGGAAACGTGCTCAGCATCACCAATATTATACAGAAAGCTCCCGTTTGCAAAAAACCGAAGTGCAATACAAATAATATGTACAGAACTGAGAGAATGTCCGCGATGTGTCACATGCGTAATATATGGCCTGAGGATGTTATCCAAATAACTTATTGATTGTGCTGAGAAACGGTAACGTTCGCACAGGAAATCATCAGGTAATGATAAAATGTCCATACGCGCTCTGATCACTCTCTCCCGGCGGAGAGCTCTGCGGAGTATTTGGGCTTCAAGATCTACTGGCTCTTCAAGGAAGGGACACGCCATGTCTGACACTTCCTACTGTCAGGTTTCCGACAAAGAGGCGGGGACAGTCAGGGTTAGTTGTAGTAAACCTGCTAGGGGGCAGGTTAGCTTCACGGAGTGTGTCGTCATAGTGACTCACTCAGGCTTCAGCTGAACTCGCTTTGTGAAACCGAAAACCCAGAGTTTTCGTTAACTCAGGGTATACTTACTCAGAGTTTGCACTAAACCGGCTTTCTGAAACAGGGCCCAGATCTTTACAACCATCAACATAAAATTTGTCATGGCTGTGTGCAGGACCAAAAAATGCAGGACTCACTGAGGCAAAGGTGAACGAAATAAACAGCTTTATTGCAGGTTGCAGATTGAGGAGATTAACTATACTGGGGGAAAATAAACTAAGAGGCAAGCAAAACAGGTAAACAGAACCCACAGAGCCGTTTGCAGGTGAGCAGACGTTAACAGTGCGACAGCGAGCAAAGGAACACACAGGGCTTATATACACAGAGACCTAATTAGGGAATGGTAAACAGGAGTGAGATGAAGCTGGGAGAAATAAGGGCTAACGAGACAGGGAGAAGTAAAATTGAATACACTGACGTAAGACATAGACCTTCAAAATAAAACAGGAAATGCACAGACTGGACTCAGAGATGCGGTACAGACAGAACAGAGGGAACACATGGGCAGACACAAAACAGAGGGTGTGCAGAACCAAAGGGTGTAAACCCAAACACACAGTCAGCATAAACTAGAACAAAGGATCATAATAACAACAAAATAATAATAATAATAATAATAATAATGCCGAAATGTATTTTCATTGGATTGACTAACTCTCAAATAAATTTGCAAAATAAGGTAAGACTAAAATAAGACCTCTCAACATAACCAACCACAACGGATTGAGAACAAAACATTTTAAGTTATTCCTTTTTTGTCATGTTTTAAGCTTGTTTGTTTTGCAGGGAACTAAACTTGTTTGCAACTGAACAGCTCCACTCTCCTTTATCCTGTTAGTAATCTCACCAGTTGCTGACTTTGATGAAACCTGACACTGGGTCATTTGCATACTAACAGTGTTGGGATGTTTAGCTGGGGGTGGGGGATCTCTGCTCAGTGCTGTGTGAGCAAACACATAAACAAAGCATGGAGGAACACAGCAAACTAGAGTTTAAACTGATTAGCTACTGTGGTAAATCTTCTCAGACAGGTGGTCTGCTTATTTTTTTGGCATCTGAAGGAAAAAACTTTTATTAATAATCAATTATTTGCCACAGCTATCAGTATTTGTCTTCTAAAATTGAGATTTTGAGTTTGCCAACAAATCTAGTGCAGTAAGTGCATTTTTCATAAGTGACAGTAAGTAAAATCAAAAAAAGAACTTACCCCAGATGCTGCTTAACTGTGCCATCCAGAACATGCATGCTAAGCCAACAGCCTGAGAAGATTTATTCATTTTTGCATTTTTGTTCAGCAGGTTTTGATTTAATTTAAGTAAATTTTAATGTGTTATCAAATGAACAGCAGCAGGAGAACAATCCATAAAAAATGGTTGCAGAGTTTCTATGCACCTTTTTTTTCACACTGTTGCCACCTGCTGGAAATGAAACATATTTTTAAATGGCTGTGTGCCATACTGTAACATGATCTAAACAGGAATACAAACTTCATACTACACTTTATTTTATTTTATTTTTTTTTTTGTGACCAGGATATGTCCCTCAACGCATATATTAAACGAATATGTAGGACTGCTTTCTTCCATTTATGCAATGTCTATAAAAAAAGCATCTTCACTTTAGGGTGATGCTGAAAAAATAGCTTTTTACGTCTTAGTTATTACTTCAGTGATGGACTTGTTTTAATTTCATCTTGACTAATTTGTATTATCAACCTTTCCTAAAAAGGCATTAACTTAAATGCATTTGGTTTATCTAAGAGTGCTGATAGGGACTAGAAAGAGAGAGAATCCTATATTGGCTTCTCTTTTTTGACTGTTAAATTTAATTTTAAGTTCAAAATCTAGTTTAAAATCCTTCTAATCACATAGAAGGTCTTGAATAATCAGGCCCCATCTTATCTTAAAGATCTCATAATACCATATCATTCTAATAGACCTTGTGGTATACTTGTGATATCTAGAGTATTTAAAAGTAGAATGTGAAGCAGAGCCTTCAGCTTTCAGGCCCCTGTTATATGGGACAAACTTTCACTTTTGATTTTAGAGACAAAGGCCTTCTCTAATTTTAAGATTAGGCTTAAAACTTTCCTTTTTCATAAAGTATATAGCTAAGACTCATCCACTTATTTGCTTGGTCTACTATGGTCCTACAGTTAGCTGATATGTCAACATTTCCTTTGCTGCACGTAAAGTCCTCTTTCTCTTTCTATTGTCCACCTTTGTCCTTTGCCTGCCAACGAAGTCAACGATAGTGGCAGCAACACCACTCCTTTAAAACAGCAAATAATTTATGTCTCAGACATGGATGTACTCTGCATAGTATAAAATGAAATTGAAGAAAAAAGGAGCTTTTGTAAGGACAAACTATTCAAATTTTCATTTCACAGAAAAATTAGCTTGAAAGTATTTCGAATTCAGCATGAAACAGCTCATTGCAAATGGTTTTCTATTTTGATATATACTCTTCTTGATGGTTAAACAAGTTCTCAGAAAGTCAGTAAAATAAATAACAAGAGCAAATAGGTGATGTTCAAGCTGAATAATCATTAGATTTGAGTACAGATAATCTCTAATGCTAACAACAGGCAAATCCTGTCACCGTCTTGTGACATGTCAAGGGTGCAATGTGGGTTAGCTAATCAGAAGTTTAATTGTCCTGTGGTTGTACTCTGCGGCACCTCCTTTTTGAGCATTTTAAAATGTAACCATAGTGGTCTCGATTACTGTGACTGTGTAGTTTTCAGTCATTCAGGTCATCGTAATTAAGGAGTTTGGAAAGAAAAGTGACTGGACTTCTTGAAGACTCGACTTATTGAGATCATCTTATACAAGATGTGAGTGGGCATTAAAGTGTTTGGGAAGGGATCTCAAAACTGGATTATAGATGGCAGACAGTTGGTGTCATAAACCACCTGCTCTGTTCAAGGGTAGTCGTTCATAGTGGACATAATAGTGGACTTTCAAATCAGCCTGACTTCCCACTTCCTGTATGTAAAGACGGACTACAATAGGTGACACCGGGAAGCCCATGAAAAAACGTTTTTTGTAGAAACCCTCATTCTCAAAGGGCTTTGCATTCCTCCTGAGTGTTATGCTCCATCTAAAGGTAGAACGTGAAGTCTAGTGGGATAACATTGATTCAGCAATTAAAGACATGATAAACACAAAAAACATAACTGGTGTGTACATTTTTTTAACTAACTTTAAGTTTTTTTCTTTTCATCTCTTTTTAATTTAAATTCTCCCTTACTTAAAAAAAATGCCTGCTGACATTTGTCCATGTTCAGGGCTGTATGTAGCTAATTACTGTGGCTGAGCAGTTGTAAAGATATAGATGTGGACGTGTGAAGTAATTGTCATTTTCTGTTAGGTAGTCACACAGTCATGATGTTGGAAAGTTATAGCTAATCCGTCTTTACTGAACTACTTTAGTTTTTGCTCTGATGTCATGAAGACTTCAACCTAGTCTAAAACCCTAACTCTATGTTTTTTTTTTTTATGTAAACACTTTTAAATAATCATTTAGAATGACAGCTCCCCATGCAAGCTGATTCTGGGGAACAACTGAAAATAGATTTTGCATTTTCTTAGAGGTCAGGATTAGGGGCATCACCAATGATGTCTTAGACACCTCAGGATTAAACAATAAAGTTTCTTTGTTCATGGCAGGGCTGGTGTTAGATCCTCTCCCATATTCAAACATAAATGGATTACATTTCTTTACTGGCAAAGCCTTGAATAAACATGAACTTTATAAACTGTACTTTGCTTGTGTTGGAGAAAAATCAGGTGATCTTCCAGCAGTTCATTGAAACAGGATGAGGGCGTTGATGTGCCAGTAAAATCGCTGGGTCATTTTTCAAGTTAAATTCATATTACCTTTTCTGTTTTGTGTGTTATGAGTGCATATGAGCTCTTTTCTCATTTTCACCCCTGTGAACAGGCATATTCAGAATTGTATTGTATCGTTTAAATATTTTAGTCTGATACTGTCTTGGAGAAACTGTAATGCACAAAATTTCCTTAGGGATTAATAAAGTATTCAGATTCTTAAGACAAGCTGTCTTTAGGTCCCCACACAGACAGACTGTATCTGCAGATTGAGACCAAGAAGGAAGATCTGAAGGTCATTTTGCAAAGGTTTACTTTCTTTTCAATGAAATGAATGCTCTCAGTATTGGTTTGTGAACTCACTCAAATGTTACCCAGCTTTAGGTCATTATCAAGGTTAAATGTTAAGGTTCCATGATGAAGATGCTTACTGTCCCTCTGCATGTGTGCACCATGATGGCTTTTGCCCAAATTTCATGTGTGTGTGTGTTTTTTGTTTTGTTTGTTTGTTTTTTAGATTTTACATACAAAATATGTGATTGGGGAATAGTACATCTTAAATGTTTCAATCAGTTTCGTGTTATTTTTAAGTGTTAAGTGTGCAAGACCATTTTATCTTTTAAAAATCAGGTATAAAATGAATGTTAAAAAATCAAAATTAACAAGGTGTGCAAATCAGCAGTGTTTTTAGATTCACAGTGAACAGTCAAAAACAGTTATGAGGTGTGTCATTGAGGTACATTATTTTGTTATTAAATGCATGTACACTGATGTGATATGAGACAGACCACATCAGGTTACAAGTAACGCGTTACTGCCCATCTCTGGTGGGAACACATGGGGAAACAGCTGACTGACATGAACATAATGGCAGGACAGTGAAACTAAATACAATGAACAAAGGCTGTATCGCAATTCAGGTTCTGCAGCCTTAAAGTACGCAGCCTTAACGGTCCTCAAGGGCCGCGTACTCAAAGACCGCTAAGGCCAGAAGTGCGATGCTTGTTGGCTTGTGAAATAGGACGGTCTAGCCTCCGTCCGCTGCCCATGATACTAACAGCTGGAAACGTGTCATACAGCTTTGTTTGACAGAAATGAAGGAGAACATATTTTGTACATTTGTTTCTCCATGAGCTTTGTGTGATATAATAAGTATCTGAGGCTGAGACCACAGGACTGTAAAACATGATTGTTGGGCTTCATTTCTGTGCTGAACAGTCATTTAAGATTAGCTAGTAAATAACAATTAGCTAATGTTGTTCATGAGTTTAAAGTCATCTCACTTTGGTAATGTAAATATAATATGGCCAATATTAAAGTTATTATATTAATCATTATTAGTCATTACAGCAGTGAACTTGAACTCTGTGTCAAATACTGAGCTTCAGTACAGATTCAAGTTACAGTTATTTATATTTCCTATCACCTTAAATCTTCACTCAAAGACACTCAAGTATCTTTGACAGTGTATATACAGATGTATTATATATAAGAGACAAATATTGTTCTTTCAGAATCAGAATCAGAATCAGAATCAGAATGGGTTTATTGCCAGATGTTGAGGTTTACAACATTAGGAAATTGCTGCGGTGCTTCAGTGCAGACAATAAGAATTAAAGTGCTATGTAGAAAGAAAGATATGTGCATGAGATATACATGAGATATATACATGAGAATAAGAATTATGAGTGCTACGTAGAAAGATATATACATGAGTGCAGGTGGTGATCAGTGCCAAACATGAAATGATGCAGTGACACAGCGTAGGGTCATGTGTTAGTGGCGGGGACAGTCATGTGGTTATTGTTCATGTGTCCAACAGCAGAGGGGAAGAAACTGTTCTTATGGCGAGAGGTTCTGGTGCGAATGGACCGGAGCCTCCTGCCTGAGTGGAGCAGGTCAAACAGACTGTGTCCAGGGTGAGAAGGGTCAGCGCTGATCCGGGCTGCACGCCCCAGTGTCCTGGAGGTGTACAGGTCCTGCAGAGATGGGAGTCTGCAGCCAATCACCTTCTCAGCAGAGCGCACAACACGCTGCAGTCTCTGTTTGTCCCTGATAGTGGCTCCAGCGTACCACACGGTGATGGAGGAGGTGAGGATGGACTCGATGATTGCAGTGTAGAATTGCATCATCGTCCGTGTTGGCAGGTTGAATTTCTTCAGCTGCCTCAGGAAGTACATCCTCTGCTGGGCTTTCTTGATGACGGAGGTGATGTGGGCTCCCACTTCAGGTCCTGGGTGATGGTGGTACCCAGGAAGCGGAATGAGTCCACAGAGGTGATGGGGGTGTCAGTCAGGATGATGGGGGGGAGTGGGGCTGTGTGCTTCCTGAAGTCCACAATAATCTCCACTGTCTTCTGGGCATTCAGCACCAGGTTGTTGTGGCTGCACCAAGACACCAGACGTTCAACCTCCCTCCTGTAGGCAGACTCGTCCCCGTCCGAGATGAGCCCAATGACGGTGGTGTCATCTGCGAACTTGATTAGCTTGACAGACTGGTGGGTGGAGGTGCAGCAGTTGGTGTACAGGGAGAAGAGCAGAGGAGAAAGAACACAGCCCTGAGGGGAGCCGGTGCTGATGGTCCGGGAGTCCGAGACATTCTTTCCCAGCCTCACGTGCTGCTTCCTGTCCGTCAGGAAGTCAGTGATCCACCGGCAGATGGGATCAGGCACATTCAACTGGGAAAGCTTGCCTCGGAGATGGTCTTCAGTATGTTGGCATTACTAAATTTGGCTCGATGCTTATATATATTTATAAAAAGAAAATGTACGAGCTGTGATAACTGTTTCTGATAAAATGAAGAGTAGAGTATATTAAATATCCCTTTATTGGGTGAGAAAATCAGACCAAGTCATACAGAATACATATCAGAGACTTAAACAGGCTGACGTCTGCTAAATGGGTCAAACTGGGCAGAAAGTATACAAACACATAACATCCTTATAGAATATGATGTAACACTATAGATCAACTTACCTCAGAATATATAAAGCATATAAACAATTACAGCAATATGATGCAACAAACACAGCAGTGCTACTGATCCAAAATACTCAAAGCTTCATAGAACTGAAACAAACATTTATTTTTAACTCCATTCTGCTGCTGATACATACTTTAGGTTTCTGAATATTAAACTTGTCTCTGCCTTTCATAGTGTGTAACTTGAAGGCCCTGAGTACTTTCTCCCACACTGAAAACACTGGAATGATAAAATTATTTGAACATTACCTAATAAGACTGATTCAAGACAGACAATTAGTTATGTTAAACTTTTCTAGCAGTCCTTCACAAACAGGGAACAGTCTGTCTATTCTCTCCATCTGTGAGCTGCTGCTGGCTCTTCCTCCTCCTCCTCTTCCTCTTCCTCACACACTGCTGAGTTTGTCCTGGTGGATCATCAGGGGTGCAAAGCCTCACAGATGATGTGCAGCAGTGGGTCCCTCAGTCTGTCCTCACTCTGGACACTTGCAGTCGTCACACATGGAAATCAAATGTGTGATAAGCTGCAGGATTCAAACACAAGTGTAACTTATAAATACATGTTCATACTTTTATTCCACAATCAGAGAGAAAGAAACAGAGAGAGAGTGCAGGACAGACAGACAGGTGACAGTCTCAGGTGTATACACTGCTACAAAACAGCACCAGAGAAGCAGGATTTAGTGTTTGTGTTATTACGAGTGCTAAACAAGAAGAGTTCCCAGATGGTACAGTGGACTGAATGTCCTTCTGAAAAGGATATACACGAGTGGATCCTCTGCCTTTTTCAACTTCCTTTCCTTCATGAAGGCAGTAGGAGCATCCATGTTCACCATTAAACTGTTTAAAATTCTGGACCTGAGGTCTGGCAACTGAGTCACTCATTAGAATTAGAGGGATTACTTTTGTATTGACACAAACTCCTTTGTCATTTTCCCATGTGAAACCACTGTCCTGTAGATCCACACACTCATCAATGGAAGGTTTTAAGAAACTTTACATGTGAGGCTTCTCATCCCGGAACCATAGTCCACAAAGGAGTACATTATCCTGTGTTGTTTTCAATGGCAATTCATTAATGGTGCATAAAAGGGATTTTTTTTAAAAAGTTGGCACACCATCACAGCTAAATGTTAAGCTGAGGGTTTGAAGGGCCGTTTCTGAACCACTCAAAGCTTTCTGATACAAAAAAACCATTACAAATGTCACCGAGAGAAGTTGTTATGCCTTTTGGTCAGAAGTCAGTAGTTAGTGCATAGTCTGATGAAGTTACATAAGCAAGGTGATAAATAAGTTCAAAGTTAAGAAATATTATAAGTAATTCATGCTAAAAAAAACAGTTAAAATGTCTGGGTTCGAAATTTGCTCAGAGTGAGTCATCGTTATCACAAGCGATCTTTGTATTGTATGTGCGGAAATGGGAACGAGGGAGCGCTCTAATAATTCACCTATCCAATCTGATTTGCTTTCAAAGTGTTTGTTTCCTCTTTTTTTAAACTGTCTATTTTATGGCTGTTCTTTATTGATCTGTTACCCATTTTAGGTATTTTGTTTTTTAAATACTCCGATATCACCATGAAGCACTTGGGTGTGACACTGAGACCAGTGGAGAAACATACATGGGAACAAGGGAGATAGAAAGAGAACACCGAATGCAGAGACAAGACTAAATGGAAGGGATAAGGCTGACTAAACATGGGGCATGGAAACTCCCCTGTTCCGTGCTCCATGATAACAGAAACCTACGGACTAGAAAACAAAACTAAGAAGACCTAAGAAAACAAATATAAACAGAGGGATCACAACTGTAAACCAAAACAAGGAACAGAACCTTAACCATAGAACATTAAACAACCCAGAATCAAAAGTCCAAACACATTTACACTGGGCCAAAGACCCAGGAGCGTGACATCTTTGTTGACCAGCAGTCAATAAATGAAATTAAACATCCATGAAATTCAAGCTGGGTGGAGAGAATTGCATAAGGTTGGTAAAGACAGGATTAGTGAAGCATGGAATCAAAACATACTTAACCCTTTAAGACCTACCATAGAACCAAGTCTGCCAGAGCTTATATTATATTTTTACATGTTGTAGAGCCATTTTTGGGAGCATTTCAAGTTGCTATACATCAATACAACCATTACAGCCTAAATTTTAATAATATGTATGCATTAAGTGCATAGTAATTACATAAATTGCAAAAAAGTGCAATAAACTACAAATAAAATTTTTAAATGGTTTTTGTTTTTTAACATATATTTCTAGTTAGAGAAATTTAAGAGGCTTATCCCTCAAAACTGTTAATACAAAAAAGTTGCACAAATAGTTTCCCACCACAGGAAATTTATTTTGAGTGTCTTCATAGTTTTATTTTTGAAATACACCAATTTCTATACACTGCATGAAAAACGAAAATAAATATTATAGTGCAAATTTGCAAAAAAGCAGCATATGCATCAAAATAAACTATTTCCAGCAGTGCAATATGAGTCCTAAGCATCCCAGAAACGACACAGAAAGTCATAAAGTCAAACATAACCTTTAAAAACACCAGTATAGGCTCATGAGGCCTTGATGGTAAAAAACTACATTTCCGCGAAAATGACGTCACTTCCGGTTTCGGGCAGGTAATGGCGGACATGCGATAGTTCGTGCTGATGGACGTAGGAAGTGTTATGAACAGCTGATCAGATCGGCAAAGTGTGTTTCTGGAATATTATGTTTTTGTTGCTGCAAGTGCTTTTTATGCATTTTTTGCAAAGCTATATGTGGAAGGAAACTGTGACCTAGGACAAGCTGATGGCATAAGATTTAAGTACAACTCCTCCGGTTTCATATGCAAAAAATCCTTATTGCGCTAGCTTACGTGGTTGCAGTGCTACCAGGACTTAAAAATAGTTACGCAAAACGGAGCGTGCCCGCTCCCACCGGCTTTAAAGGGTTAAGTATTTCTAGTTCATTTCTTCCTGGTATTGAAATGTAAATATAAGAAAGTGTATATAAGTGCTCATCTCTACATGAGGGGTGAAGCTACAGGCTGACACTTGAAAGAGGAGAAGACATTCTACAGACAGGTATGTTACAAATATGCTGAGGATCTTCTATCCTTTCTTTATCAAACTGCTAATCACTTTTGTTAATGTGTTTCTTACAGAGACACTAAATATCATCATGAAGCTGCTGACTGCATCTGCACTTCTCTGTGCAATGATGGCTCTGACCGCTGCTCAGGGTAAGTATAAAAGTATGTTACTAGTATCATACTGAATGTTGTGCATGTCAATGGGCTTTAAACAGCTGTCCAAATAATAAGATCTATTTTTAAATACATGTTTTTAAAAATAGAAATCTAAAGGAAGAAAATGACACATTTTCCAGTTGAAATTTCTTGAAAAGTAAAACTATTGCCAATAAAACACAAGTTAATGACCATGATTATAATTATTCCAGTAAAGGGGGAATTGAGTCAGCATTTTGTCACACAATATGTTTGCTTTGTCTTCAGATGAGTGCTATGTTCTCAAGAAGTCCTCATCATGTCCCACTGGTTGGACTGAGTACAACAACAAATGTTACTTCTATGTTTCTACACCCTTACCCTGGGTTGATGCTCAGGTAATAACATCAGGACTCACCAGTTACTGTGACTGTGTTTCTTTGATTCTTTAATATTTGGATAAGACCTTATAATAATAAGTTTTTAATATTATATTAAAGAAATTTATATTGACAATTAGTAAAATTTTATCAAAGCCAATGTACTGTTAAAATTTGTCTAAAATGATAATAGTATGTATTGATCATTATTAATGTTATCATTTATTGAATTTTAATAATGCTATCATTTGTTCTAATATGTATGTATGTCATATATGGCTTTAGTTTTTAACAAGTAAAAAGTAACAATATATTAGTAAACAAGAAATACAAACAAAGAAGCAAACAAACTAAAGTCTCCAGTTTCACGTTCCTACAATTTATGCCATGGATAAATCACCTGTCAATTTTTGCTTCGATTAAAACCAGTTCTTATATGTACTGTGAAATATGCATCCAAGCTTATAATAGCAAATATTATTTTTTTAATTTATAAAAATAATGCTAATTATTGCAGTAAATGGTTTAAGCCACCAACATTAACTGCATGAAATAATTCTGAATGATAAATGATTGTAAATGTATTAATCATTAGTCCTTTCAATATAATAATTATTAAAAAACTTTACTTTTTATTACTTGTTAAATGGTAAGCTATTAATAAAATTTCAGATAATTAAAATCAATAATTTTGTCAGTCAATGTAAATATTTCTTAGTATGTTTTATTATTATTTGTATGTTTGTGGTGGTGTAATCATGAAGGTTGTTTTATAAATCTTCTGTAACTCTTCTGTCTTTTTGTTTACTGTAGAGAAACTGTCAGTCCATGAGTGCAAACCTTGCATCTGTACAGAGCCTTGGGGAATACCAGCTGATTCAGAGGGTGATATCTGATGAGAGTAGAGCTAATGGACGAACATGGATTGGTGGTTCTGATGGTCAACAGGTATGCCAGTCTGCCAGTTAAAACATAAATCTATCCATTGGATATTTTACTTATTTTTCACTGTTATCTTTTTTTCCATTTCCATATAATTCCATATATCTTGTTTCATATATTTGATATCTTCAGTTTGTATCTACAATGTCGGTAGTAGTGAAAGTAAAGGCAAACCAATAAATGAGAAGGTGTGTCCAAACTTGGTAGTCGATGTATAATGTTAAAGTGTAGTTTCGTTAAAAAATGATTTCTTATTTTTAACTTTTTTCTGTTCTGTAGGAGGGTTATTGGTTTTGGATCGATGGAACACGTTTCCAATACACAAACTGGTGTCGGGGGGAGCCTAACAACTTGGGGGGCAATGAGCAATGCATGGAAATGAATTTTTCAGGTATAATATTGTGCATAATATATACAAGTGCTATTGTCATTATACATAAAACCAAAAAAACCAAAACATTTTTCTCATATATTCTATATTTTTGTGTCCATGCAACAAAAATTTCGGTTAAAGTTGATTTTTGGTGCTTACAGGAGACCTGTGTATGAATGATCAGCCTTGCCAGTCCCGATTCCCTTCTGTCTGCATTAAGAGTAAGTGATGATTCCTGGGCTGACATGAAGACACGTCATCTGAAAAAGAAAGAAATCTTCTCATATATCACTCAAAATATCTGTTTTCACATCTTTACCTTTTTCTTTTGCTGTAACGATGCATAAGGAATGAAGCGACAAGTGACACAAAATAGTGTGATTGTGTCTTTTAAAAGGAGCAATTGAAATGTGTAATGGAAAGAATGCTTTTAGCAAAAACTTAAAAACAAAACTTTTTTTCTCTTCTGCATCATTAAACTATTAAGCATTGAATCAAACTGGTCTGTGAGTATCTGTGTTTTTGTGTAACATTATGTAAGCTTTCAGTTTAGTTTTTAAACACTCACTGATTAGATTAACTCACTGATAGATTAATCCACGTATAAATCTGCTTGAAACTACACTAATTTCTCTTGAAATTACTTTAATCTTTTTAATCTGATGCTGTTTGCTTCTGTGTCCTCCATCTAATTCTTGCTTTTGATGGCATGAGCACACACGAGCATACAATTAGACACACACACACAAAAACACACACATGATGAGGTCTCTCTTTAAATAAGTCTCCCCTCCTTTGCTTCCCTCTTCCCAAAATTGTAATTTCACCTAATAGTGCTAAATTTCAGAAATAACCAAATATTTTGCTAAAGCTTTTGTACATTGTCATACTTGTTAAGATACAACCTTGCACCCTTTTCACAAACCTCTACACACAAACTGAACTTTTTTTTACAAAACCTCTGCAAATACATAATAAAACCATGCTAGGTTACTTTTATAACAACTTCTGGGTAAAAGTCGTAGGTTATTAGTTTAAATGTTGGTTTAAAAGTCGTGACTCAAGAGTTGGGTTGGCGATGTGCTGGGTTCTTTAATTAACTCCCTGGCTTGAATAGTTCTATTGGGTCATAGGTTCGCTAGCTTTGATCAAATATTGGGCCAAAATTTTACCCAATTGTTTGTGTAGAAGATACGCTTCAGAAGAAGCCACAATATTCTTCTGAAACTGGCATTTTCAACTAGACTGTGATCTGATCAGATATCACTGATTTCTCCTCTGCTATGAAATAAAACATGGTAAGCAAAAAGTGAATTCAAACACTCTAAAAATCACTGGGTTATTTTTGATAATTACACTTTACTGGTTTATTCTAGAACTTTGATTAAAGGCCTTTTTACAGACAACACCAGCTAGCTTGTGATGAAGAAAGATAAAGTTATTTCTACTTAAAAAGGCTTGATAATGTATTTTAAACTTATTATTTGAAATGAGGCTGAGGTTGCTCTGTTTGACAAATTATTTAGATTTTACTACATCTAGAGCATTTTTTGGTTTTGCATCTTTTGTTGAATAGATGAATCTCAGGACATGAATCAAATATGACCAAATTAACGAGGGCTCATTTAGCTATGATGGAAGCATAAAATGTTGCTCATTAAGGTGTATGAAATTATCTGAGAGGGAGAGTCCCTCTTGCCACTTGTAATGTTGGGTTGTGTTCAGTGGTTGAGAATAGTCGGTAGAAACCTTAGCAGGATAGTAGGAAGGATACACGATCATACTGGTACTGTCAATTCCACAGCGTATCCTTTAATGCACATTCTCTTCATCAACCATACAAGGCCTTGCAGGAGGTCTCCTCTCTTCGGGAACTCACTCTGCAGGAGGGGGAGATACGGCAGAGGTGGAGGAAGATCTCAGCCTGGGCGTCTATTGTCTTGTGTAGTCTGGAACATGAGTGGATGACGGGTGGGTGCAGTTTTCTCTGTGGTGGGGTCGGGTGGGCTGTCCTGGGCTCTGCGGGGCCAGGCGGCGCTGCCGAACTAGGGCCCCCCTTTCCCTGGCGGGTTGCAGAGTATGGGGTTGCCTACTGGGGTCAGCGGGGGAGCTGGCCCCAGGGAGGGGTCACTTGCCCCTCCCTTCCTTCCCTCCCCATCTCCAGCTGCCTCCCTTTTCCCGCTCCACCACAATCACCCACACATGCAGGGCCTTGGGGTAAAGGTGTATCACCAGGGTGCAGGGAAGGCATCCCCCCTTCTGTCCCCTTCTGGCTGCCTGTGCCTCAATTTTATCCCACAACTTAGACATTAACATTACTCACACTCTCATTATACATACATATAGGATCTTGGGGGTGGGCACGATACACGGAGTCCAAAGTACCATCAGGGTGTACACCCCACCCCTGGCATCGTTGCCCACCTCTCAATTTTAAATACACGTAGACATTGAGGGCTAGCAGGAGGGACCATGCGCTTACCTGCTGCTCTCTGGCAGGTAGCTCCAAGCCCTCCTGGGTTTTAAATGCACCTTAGAACACACATGCATCAACATTACAATGAGCGGGTGGAGGGAGGTTTGGAGTCTTCTCTCATCCCCATTCTCTGCGACCTGCTGGAGCAGGGGGGCTAGGACTAGGAGGAGGAGTTGGCCGTCCGACTGTGGTCTGGAGTGTGGAGCCTTCCTGCTGCTGCGGAGTCGGGGCGGTCTGCCTCCCCCCACCGCAGGGAAAAGGGAAACACCACCTGGGTCTGGGTGCAGTTCCCCCCTCCAGGGGCGGGGGCACCTAGACCCGGTTTGTAGAGTACGCTTGGGGAGTGTGATCGTGTGTACAACGTCTCTTTATGTCTGTCTCCACGTTGGTTGAGTGTGGAGTAAGTGCATATGAGAGCATGAGGGTGGGAATGGATGTTTGTATCTGTGTGTGCCTGTATGTCTGTGTCTATGGCTACGTTCACACTGCAGGTCTTAATGCTCAATTCCGATTTTTTGATCAAATCCAATTTTTTTGTCTGCTCGTTCACACTACAAATAAAATGCGATAGCAAATGCGCTCTAGTGTGAATGCTCAAAGCGCCCCGCATGCGCAAAAGAAGATGTCACACACAACGTGCTCTGTTTAGACCCAGACCAAACAGTATTGTTTGACTGATGGCCCTTAATATAATATAAAGACTTCGGACTTCACGTTTCCCAATTTTTGCTTTAAGTTATTTTGTTATTTACATAATAATGTAGATAACCTAATAATTATCCTTATTGCTGTTTTAGAGAGGAGCGGTGCTTCAAAGGATAGTTGCAGATTTCTGTCAGAATCTGCAGATTATGCAGTACAAATAAAATGTTAACATTTGTCCAACGTTGTATTCCCAGCAGTTTCACCGGATGGCCAGGAAGCGTTTGCGATGTCTTATTGGGCGCTGATAATTGGCGTCTGTCTTGTGTCAGTGACGTAAAAGACGGATTTAATGCGACTTGACCATTCACACAGCAGTCGCTTTCTGAAACATCGGATATGTATCGGATTCAGTACCACTTACGAAAGTGACCCAGATTGGATTTGAAAATATCAGATTTGTGCCGTTCACACTGTCATACCATGATCGGATATGGGTCACATAGGGTCAAAAAAAATCGGATTTGATGCGCTTTCGCCTGCAGTGTGAACGTAGCCTTTATGTCAGGTTGGGTATCAGACACCACCTCTCTGGGGACATCTCAGGCCCTCCAAGGTATGAAGGCCTATCTCCCCACCACCACTTCCCCTGCAGGTGGCAGACGGCCTCAGACATCAGTGCGTTGGTGGTTCTTTGTGTCCGGGGATGGGCGTCCAGGTACACACCGGCTCACTCCTTGGTGGCTGCTTATCGGGGCCTGGAGCCTGGGGCTTGCTCGGGCCACTTCGGGGGTGGGGTGCCCCCGGCCTCTTGGCCTGGGGCTCGGTCACTCTGGCGCAGCTGGCTGCCGGTGGAGCTCACGGGCACGTCACTGCAACCCCCCCCCCGGCTTCTGCTCCGCGGCTGCTGAGTGACCCCTCATCTGGGACTCTCGTCAGCTCTTTCTGGGATAGTGGCACAGCTGCCCCTCTGTTGGTCTTCCTTGGTCTCTTGTGTTCTGGGGGCCTCTGGATGTCTGGAGCCTGGATCTCCTCCATACTTGCTTCATGCCCTGGAGGACGGGGCAGTGGCTCCCCACACCCTCTAGCAGATCATTACATGAAGGAACCTTTTAAAAACAAGCGCGTCCATGCTCACAGGTGCACACACGGGTGTTCACACACACAAACTACACCCTTTTTGGCTCCTACCTCAAAGCACACTGTGCGCTGTCGATATTACATGCTGCACAATAATGTTTAATATTTAGTATTTACTGTTATATTCCCATATATCATCGTGATGTTGTTTATTGTATTGCTCTCGTTTTCTTCTGCTTGTTTTCTTTTTTCTTTCTCAACAGGTGATCCAGGTGATTGATATATGTATTTTTTTGTCTGCTTATTTAGTTGGTTTTTGTTTATAAGACCGGAAGTAAACTCTGCCGCTTTAACATCGCTGTAGTGCAGGTGCACGTGATTTCGTGCCAGTTTGCTGCATAGTCGTATTCTAAAGCGGAAGATGTCGGACTCGGCTGAAGTGCGTGGCCGTTTTTTGAAATGGACATATAGAATAGAATAGAATAGCCTTTATTGTCATTGTACAGAGTACAACGAAATTGGAGTGCCACTCCCTTGGTGCAAGTTTCAATAATAAATATAAATGTAAAATATAAAAAGTACAAAAAAACAATCGTAAGTACTCAAACAATAGTATGTACAATATATACAGGATAGCAGCATTAATATAATGACAGTATGAATAGCAGCATAATATAATGACAGTGACGGTATGGAATAGGTTCAATTGTTTTTGTGCTTATTTACTACGGTGATAGCTCTGGGAAAGAAGCTATCCCTGAATCTGTTTGTCCTGGTTTTATGTGACCTGTACCGTCGGCCTGACGGTAATAGTTCAAACAGTTGGTTGCTGGGGTGAGAGTGGTCCTTGATGATATTGCCAGCTCTGCTGAGGTACCGAGAGTTTGCAGTGACCTCCAGGCTGGGCAGAGAGCAGCCAGTGATCTTCTGGGCTGTGTTGATGACCCTCTGCAGTTCTTTCCTGTCCGCAGCTGAGCACCCTGCATACCATGTTGTTATGCCGTACGTTAGGATGCTCTCTATGGTGGCTCTGTAAAATGTCACCAGCAGCCTCTCCTCCAGGTTGTTCCTCCTGAGCACTCTCAGAAAGTAGAGACGCTGCTGGGCCTTTTTAACCACCGCTGTAGTATTTGCAGTCCAGGAGAGGTCATCAGATATCTGCACGCCAAGAAACCTCATGGAGTGTACCCTCTCCACACAGCTCCCGTGAATGTAAAGTGGGGCCGGGTCTGTTCTGCCCTTCCTGAAGTCCAAGATAAGTTCTTTAGTTTTCGTGGTGTTCAGTTGGAGGTTGTTAACTGAACACCACTCAGTCAGTCTGTTGACCTCATCTCTGTAGTCTGACTCATCCCCCCTTGAGATGAGTCCAACCACTGTGGTGTCATCCGCGAACTTTATGATGGTGTTTGAGAGATGGGTAGGGGAGCAGTCAGATGTGTAGAGCGTAAACAGGAGGGGACTCAAAACACATCCTTGTGGAGACCCGGTGCTGAGTGTGATGGTGCTGGACCGGTGGGGGCCGAGTCTGACAGACTGTGGTCTATTTGTCAGGAAGTCCTTGATCCAGAGGCAGATGGGGGTGGAGAGTCCCAGGTGAGACAGTTTCTGGACCAGGATCTCCGGGATGATATGATTGAATCCAGAAAGAGCATTCTCACATAGCTTCCTCGGTGCTCCTTGTGACTCAGCGCAGTGTGGAGCGCTATGGTGATAGCGTCCTCGGTGGAACGATTTGTCCTGTAGGCAAATTGGTGGGGGTCCAGAGTGGGAGGCAGACCGGCCCTGATGTGCTGACAGACCAGTCTCTCAAAGCACTTCATCACTACAGGCGTAAGTGCAACAGGCCTGTAGTCATTTGGGCTGGCCACAGCTGTCTTCTTGGCGATGGGGATAATGGTGGAGGTTTTGAGGCAGGGTGGGACGGTGTTTGATGACAAGGAAAGGTTGAAGATTTTAATGAAGACTCCGGTCAGTTTGTCAGCACATGCTCTGAGAACCTTTCCATGTATTCCATCAGGACCTGCCGCCTTCCTGGGATTCACTGACCTTAGAACACACCTCACTTGGTGCTCCCTAAAAGTTAGTGTGCCAGTGCTGGGGGCGGGTGAAAGTGGTGTGGCAGCTGGGGGCCTGGTCGTCTCAAAGCGGGCGAAGAAACGGTTTAGATCCTCAGCCAGTGAGGCATCAGTCCTAGATGTTGCCTGGTTATTGCTTCTGTAGTTGGTAATGTGATTGATCCCCTGCCACATTTTTCTGGGGTCGTTGTCAGCAAAGTGATCTTCAATCCTCCTCCTATAGGCAGCCTTAGCTTTCCTGATGCCTCTACTCAGGTCTGCCCTGGCCGCCCTATACGCAGCCCTGTCCCCTGACTTGAAGGCAGTGTTGCGGCTTTTTAGGAGGGATTGCACTTCGCTATTCATCCAGGGTTTTTGATTTGGAAACACCCTGACCCTTTTGTTGACGGTGACATTGTCAACACAGTTCCTGATGTACGAGAGTACAGTGTCCGTGTACTCCTGGAGGTTGTGGCTGGAGAATAAATCCCATACAGTTGTTGAGAAGCAGTCCTGCAGTTGAGAAAGGGCTCCTTCAGGCCAGGTTTTTATTGTCTTTGTCCGGGGCTTTATTTTTCTCAGCAGGGGGGTGTAGGTGGGGGTGAGGGACATACATACATATTCCCGTCTCTTCACTTTTCTGAAACAAGCAGACACGAATATTACAGTAATGTCATGGTCCTGGGTCATTTTGGCCCAGCGTTTTGTGTTTCCTTGAAGTTCATTTTTGTGCTTTGTGTTTATTCTGATTTTGTATTGGTTTAGGGTTGAACCTGTAGTTTGGTGTGTGTATTCAGCCCTACCTGTGTCTGTCCTTGGTGCTCTGTTCATGTCCCCGTGTTGTGTTGTAAATCAGTCTGTGTGTTCCTGCTTTACTTTGAAGGCTCATGTTCTGGATTTCCTATTCTATTTTGAAGGTCTGTGTCTGTTGTCATTGTGTTCAGCTTGTGTCCTCCGGTCCTCATGTGTATTAGGTTCAGCTGCTCTTCCCTCCTGTGTGTGATTACCTGATTACCTTGTGTGTGTATATTTAGTGGGTGTCGGTCTGTGTTCATTGTCGGCTCGTCTGCGTTCTATGGTGTTCCTGTCTCTGCGTCTCTCTGCCCCGCACCCCTTTTGTATGGTCTCAGTCACTGCTGCATTTTGGGTCCTCCCTTTCCTCCACACCACACGGCTCACTCCGCCAGCCGTGACAAGTAATATGTAAGCTATGTCCTGGGGACAAAAAACTATCGTCTGCTGTTAATAGCACGAGTAATCTACTGAAGCGCCTGACACAACAGCATAAACAAACACTTCTGAGTGATCCTTGTTCATCATCCGTGGATAACACCGCGGCAACTCCTGCTAAGCAGGCAAAACGTGATTTTATTTCAGCAGCACAGAAAGCATCTGAAGGTGATCTTAAAAAAATAATTGCAGGCTACATTGTGGAAGAGATGCTACCGCTGCGTACTGTAGAGTCTACGTCTTTAAAAATATTATTTATTATTTAAAGAGTTTAATTTCTATTGTTTGCCCACTCAAGGTTTATAGGGATTTTAAGAAGTATTTAGTTAAATTACTTTTTTAGTAATTAACCCTCTGGGGTCGCCGGACGCGCCGGCGCGTCAAAATCACATGACCAATTTAAGACGACACAGCTACAAGATGCAGCACGTCAGAGTCTCCATTTCAACTTGGGTCGAAAGTGCGGACTTCAAACTATATACCAGTTTTTGAATTGTGTCGATGGGCCACGTAAAACCAGAGTTATAAAATAAAAAATACACGCGATTTTTTTTTCTGAACAAAACAGTGGTGTTTACAGCGGGAAGAACGGTAAAAACTGCGTTTTCTACAGACAGCGCTAGCAAACACTCTCCGCTTGAGAGTGAAAAAAGAAAAAGAAAAAACACCCCTTCCCTATTGGTGTTAGAGTTTACCATGTAAGCCAATCAAAAAAATGATAAGGCAACATGTGACATTTGGTTGTTTAGGGAGAAGGGGAAGTTTTTAGGAGTGACCACAGACTTGGCCAAGTATCTAATACAGCGAGAGATGATAAGCTCTGGGCTGTTAAGGTTCGACAATCAGCCAGAAAATTACTGGGCCTGGAAGCAATCTTTCCACAGTTTTTAAAACTGACGTCAAGAGAGGAGCTTGATCTGCTATGTAAATGGCTGGGACCAAAGTCATCAGAGCATGCTAAGAGGATACGAGCAGTCCACATACACGATGCAGCTGCAGGTGTAAGAATGGTATGGCAAAGGTTGGAAGACTGCTATGGATCGCCAGAAGCAATTGAAGAAGCTCTCCTAAAGAAACTGGATGATTTTCCAAGAATCTCAAATCGAGAAAATCAAAAGCTGAAAGAGCTGGGAGACATTCTCTTGGAGCTTGAAGCCGCCAGAGCCGATGGGTTCCTACCAGGCCTCAGTTACCTGGACACATCTCGGGGCATCACTCCAATCGTCCAAAAGTTGCCATACTCCCTGCATGAAGAGTGGGTCTCTCTAGCATCTCGTTACAAAGAAAATCATCAAGCGT
Source organism: Diplotaxodon limnothrissa (assembly GCF_057381915.1). Lineage (NCBI taxonomy): Eukaryota > Metazoa > Chordata > Actinopteri > Cichliformes > Cichlidae > Diplotaxodon > Diplotaxodon limnothrissa. The sequence goes on from NC_140598.1 coordinate 35,116,548, forward strand.
CTTACCCACCGTTCTCCTTCTTCGCAAAGTTTGTTTGTGATCAAGCCAAAACGCTCAATGATCCAAGTTTTGCCCCTCTTACAGGTGGTTGGAGGACAGGGAAGCCAGAACACCCCTTCAAGTCAAACATGAAAATACCCATTTCTGTCAAAAAGACAGAAGTCTCCTCAAACTCTAAAAGCATGCAAGCAAGCCCCTCAGGGAAGAGGAGGGTCGAACCAGATGAACAACGCCCATTCCATAACAAACCACTCCCCCTCAGAAACTGTCGTGGGTTTAGGAGTAAATCTTTGGATGAAAGGAAAGCTTATCTTAGAGAGAATAATATTTGCTTTAAGTGCTGCAATTTGTTCACTCATCTAGCGAAAGACTGCCACAAAAACGTTCAGTGCAGAGAGTGCAATCTCCAACCGGAGATTTTATGTGTATGTTGCTAACAGAGTAGCACGCATCCGGAAGTCTTCGCAGCCTGAACAGTGGCACTTTGTTAGTTCAGAACACAATCCTGCTGACCATGGTACCAGACCAGTTCCAGCTGCACTGTTGAGAGATACAAACTGGTTTTCTGGGCCATCATTTCTTGAAAACGACGAGAGAGTTGCCCTTACCCCACCAGAGTTCTTTGAGCTTGTTGAACCAGACGGGGATGCAGATGTGCGTCCACTGATTGCAACCTTTGCTACAGGAGCTTCTGAAAGACATCTTCACACAGGTTTGAGCGCTTTTCCAGCTGGAAGACACTTGTATGTGGCATAGCAAAGCTCATCCAGAAAGTCAGATCCTGTGCTAAGATTCTGGAGGGAGATTTGACAAAGGTAGATGAGCGTACACAGGCAAGAACAGTAATTGTACAGACTGTACAGCACGAGGCCTTGAAAGAAGAACTCAAGAGCCTGTTCAAAGGAGAACTTGTCTCAAAACGCAGTCCTCTCAGGAAACTTGACCCTTTCTTGGATTCAGATGGTGTACTGAGAGTTGGTGGCCGCACGTCATTATCCGCAATCTCATGGGAAGAGAAACATCCCATAATCATTCCCAAAAGAAACCACATTGCTACCTTGTTGGTGCGGTATTATCATGAGCAAGTAGTACACCAAGGTAGGCACTTCACGGAAGGGGCCATCAGATCAGCTGGACTGTGGATTCTGGGAGGAAAAAGACTTGTATCAAGTATCATACACAAGTGTGTCGGTTGAGAGGAAGTCTGGAAAAACAAAAAATGTCCAACTTACCTGCTGATTGCTTGACCCAATCTCCTCCTTTCACCCAAGTTGGATTAGATGTTTTTGGACCATGGGCGGTTTGTGCCCGTCGCATGAGGGGAGGCCTTGCAGAGAGTAAGTGCAGGCCTGTTATGTTTACTTGTTTAGTAACAAGGGCAGTTCACCTGGAGGTGATAGAATCTCTGTCTACGTCGAGCTTCATAAATGCGCTTAGGCGATTCACTGCCATCAGAGGTCCAGCAAAGCTCTTTCGTTCAGACCGAGGCACAAACTTTGTTGGTGCATGTAAAGAACTTGGTATAACCCCAGAAGATGCAACACTTCATTCTTACCTCAAAGACCAAGGCTGCACATGGGACTTTAATCTTCCACACTCCAGCCACATGGGGGGAGCATGGGAAAGAATGATAGGGATGGCTCGCCGCATTTTGGATAGCATGTTGCTCAAGATGCATTTCCCTAGTCTTTCACACGAAGTGCTCACCACGCTGATGGCAGAGGTCGCAGCCATCATGAATGCCCGGCCAATAGTCCCTGTATCGTCAGATCCAGACTTGCCGACCATACTCACCCCTGCTATGCTTTTAACACAAAAGGTGGACTCCGTGTCTGCTCCTTTGGAAGACATTGACCTCAAGGATCTCTACCGAAGTCAGTGGAAGCAAGTTCAATGCCTTGTGGATTCATTCTGGAAAAGATGGCGTCAAGAGTGCCTGACGACACTCCAGCCAAGAAGGAAATGGCAAGCAGAACAAGCCAGCCTGCAAGTTGGAGATGTTGTGCACCTAAAGGACAAGGAGGCTAAACGAAATCAATGGCCCACAGGACTTGTGGTAAATACCTTTCCGGGTCAAGACAGCAGGGTCCAGAAAGTGGAGGTGAGAGTTGTTCAAGGAGGCACCCCCAGGGTGTATTCGAGACCCGCCACTGAAGTTGTGTTGTTACTCAGAGGGACATAGTGGTATAGTACTCTATACCAGGCGGGGAGTGTGCTGCCCCTTTAAGGCAGGCATGATAATTTGGGTGGGTTTTTTGTACCAGCAGTCTTGCCATAGTACCTCACCAGTGAAAAACAGTCCTTTAGCCAAACTGTTGTGTGTTCCACTTTTTGTTCACTTTTTCTTGCTGAGCCTGAGAGAGCACATGCCTGTAAGTAGTTGCTATCTGTTTTGTAAGCTTTCCAGTGTTAGTTTTGTGTAGCAGTTTAGAGTTTTGTGTGAGAAACTCTCTTTTGTGAGGAAAAACAGCTGCGATGCTAACACGTTAGCCCGTCTATGGGATTTCTCATGTAATGTTAGCATTAAGCTAATCGCTAAACGTGTGGGCCTTATAACCAGTGAAAGGGTTTGGATATGTTTGTGTTTATATGTTATATACATTGTAGTGCATGGCGTAATGTTTGATGTTGTAAAGAAAATGCAATTACAGCAGAAATGTAGTATTTTATTTGTGTTTCTGTACCAGTTTTACAGTGTTTCAACAGTAAACATCTAAAACGTATCCGCTGACTCCTGGATGTTTATTGTGGACCTGTTAGCTATCTGCCAAGCTAGAAACCAGCTTCACACCCTAGTGAGGGCAGAATAGACGGCGAGAAAGAGAGAGAGAGTGAGAGAAAGACAGCAGAAAGAGAGAGAGTTTTGCAATGTGGGAGATTTGTGACGTTCAGCGTGTTTGCAGTGTGTAGTTAATGTGTTGTCTTGTGTAGTTAGTGTGTAGTGTTGTGGATAGTTTTGTGTTGTGTGTCAGAACAATGAGGCGACTGCTGTCTCCAGGTAGAAAACAGGAGAGTGATACAACTGCTGCTGTCAGACCTGGAGGTATCAGGCTGTGATGTTCTCCTTTATAGTGGACAGAAATATTTGGAGTGGCACTGTTGTGAAATCTGTTTATGTTGTCCTAGTAAGGCTACCATGAGGGCAGCCACTAGAGGTCGCTAGAAGACCGGTGTATATGTGTTTTTTCCAGAAATTGATGTAGCCACGTACACTGCTGCTACAACTCAATAAAAAGTGGTTCGTGCTTGAGAACCCTGCGTCTTATTGCCTCCGAACATGACATGGTGTCAGAATTGAGGACTTCACGCCGAGTTACACGACGAAATGGCTAAATTTGGACCTCCGGAGCCGTTCGACTTTACACGGCCGGCAGAGTGGCCGATATGGCGGCAGAGATTCTCCCGTTTTCGAGTGGCGTCCAAGCTAGGGATGGAGAGCGGCGAAGTGCAGGTGAACTCGCTTCTTTACTCCATGGGGAGAGATGCCGAACCAATATATGGCTCATTTGTGTTTCCTGCTGCTACGGAGGCCAGGCCAAGTCCGTAGTTTGAGTATGATCTGGTTATACAAAAGTTCGATGAGCACTTTGTCCCAAAGAGAAACGTTATCCATGACCGTGCCTGTTTTCACAAACGGAGCCAGAGGGCCGGGGAGACGGTCGAGGCTTTCGTGCGGGGCCTGTACGAGCTCGCGCAGCACTGCGAGTTCGGCGGCAGTAAAGACGAGCAGATCCGGGATCGTATCGTCATTGGATTAATTGACAAAGATGTTTCACAAAAACTCCAGCTCGAGGCGGACTTAACTTTGGATAAAGCCATTCAACTAGCACGCCAGAGTGAACAAGTCAAACAGCAAAGTGCAGACCGAGTGGAAAGCACGGTGAATGAGGTGAAACAGAGGCATTATAACAGCATGAGAAGGAGTTACTACCAACCTCATCAGGTACGTGAGCAACAACATGGTGAGAGTAAACCAAAATGCCAAAGATGCAACAGGGTGCATGACAAAAGAGAAAACTGCCCAGCCCGCAATAAAAGATGCAGAAAGTGCAATAAGTTGGGACACTTTGAAGTTGTATGCAAAACCAAAATGCTAAAAGAGGTCAGGGCTGAGGCTGTAGAGGACTCAGATGAGGATTCATTCTTCATAGGGGAGCTTTTCCTAGGAGCAGTAATTGAGCCAAAAACAACAGTCATTGAGGAGTCAGGCTCAGATGCCGACTGGGACATTGAGCTATTGGTAAATGGCAGTCCAGTTGATTTCAAAATTGATACAGGCGCAGACACCACTGTTATGACAGAAACGACCCTTAATAAGCTACAGCAGAGACCCAAACTTATCCAGTGTAAGCCAACTGTGTACAGCCCTGGTGGAAAAGTCAAGTGCATGGGTAAATTCCTTGCTACTACAGAGTACAAAGGCCAAAAGTACCAGTACTGGATTACAGTTATAAAAGGGCAATATGCAAGTAACCTACTGGGGAAGACAGTAGCAAAGCGCATGGGATTAGTCACTAGAGTTAACAAAATCAGTAGTGACTTAAAAGAGGATGTGTTCGGAGAAATTGGCCTGCTGAACTGTGAACCTGTAAAAATCGAGCTGACCGAAGATGCAGTGCCGTACAGTGTAACCACCCCACGCCGGGTGCCTTTTCCTCTCCTCCCAAAAGTGGAAAAGGAAATAAAGCGCATGCTCAAACTTGGCATCATTGAGGAAGTCACCGAGCCAACAGACTGGTGTGCACCAATGGTGCCTGCTCCAAAGCGCAACAAGGATGAGGTCAGGGTGTGTGTGGACTTAAAACGTCTGAATAAGGGAGTAAAGCGTGAACGGTACATCTTGCCCACATTGGATGACATAACTCCTAAGTTAGCAGGGGCTAAAGTTTTCTCCACTTTGGATGCCTCCAGTGGGTTCTGGCAAATACCACTGGATCCCAGCTGCCAAAAACTAACCACGTTCATAACTCCCATGGGCAGGTTTTGCTTCAGACGCCTGCCATTTGGCATAACTTCAGCACCCGAGATCTTCCAGCGGCTCATGAGCACCTTGCTCAAGGGCCTAGAGGGGACTGTCGTCGTGATGGACGACATATTGGTTTTCGGGGCTAACAAAGAGGAACATGACCAACGCTTAGGTGCAGTATTACAGACAATCAAAGCATCAGGACTTAAGCTCAACAGGTCCAAGTGCCACTTTGGAAAGAATGAACTACAGTTCTTCGGTCACATCATCAGTGCGGATGGTGTGAAACCTGATGATGGCAAGGTGGAGGCTATTGCCAGGATGCCCAGCCCCACCAATGTAGAACAACTCAGGCAGGTACTCGGATTAATAAACTATGTTGGAAAATTCCTGCCAGGCCTGTCCACGGTGCTGCACCCCCTCTCCAATCTACTCAAAAAAGAGACTGTATGGGTGTGGGGCGAGCCTCAGGAGCAAGCATTCAACAAAGCAAAAGCAATGCTCGTGGTTGCACCAGCACTTTGTTATTATGATGCAGGCCGACCAACAGTTGTCAGTGCGGACGCCAGCAGCTATGGCCTGGGTGCTGCACTGTTACAGGACAATGACGGGGAGTTACGGCCTGTTGCCTTTTGTTCTCGCACGCTCACAGACGCAGAGAAAAGATATTCGCAGATCGAAAAAGAGTGTTTAGCATCTGTCTGGGCCTGCGAACGTTTTACCCGCTACATCCAAGGCATGGGTCATGTACGTCTACAAACTGACCATAAGCCCTTGGTGCCTTTGATCAACTCATACGACCTTGATAAAACGCCACTGAGATGTCAGAGATTGCTGATGCGACTGATGCGATTCAATGTCACTGCTGAGCATGTTCCAGGTAAACAGTTAGTGGTGGCGGACGCACTCTCCAGACATCCACTGCACGGATGCTACCCGTCCGAGACAGACAGCCATGTCAAGGCATATGTGAGCAACGTAGTGACAAGCAAACCTATCAAGTCACATAAGTTGGAGGAAATTCGTAGAGCTACACAGAGGGACCCAGAGCTTCAAAAAGCAATCATCTTCATCAGACAAGGGTGGCCTCGGGGAATGGCAAAGAGCTCACCACTGCAAGGCTTTTATGCAGCCAGAAGCCACCTTTCAGAATCAGATGGTCTAGTGCTCTACCACGATCGCATCGTAATTCCCACAGCACTTAGACCCAGTGTCCTTGACCAATTACATGAAGGCCACCAAGGACTAACTAAATGTAGAGAGCGCGCAAGATCAACAGTGTGGTGGCCCAACATTGGACTTCAAATAACACATAAGGTGAGGTCATGCAACTTTTGCAGAGAGCACAAGCCTACACAGCGACGGGAACCTCTCGTGACTACTCCTCTGCCCAATGGCCCCTGGCAAAAGATTGCAGCTGATCTTTGCGAGCTTGAGGGTAAGAACTTTCTTGTCGTTGTTGACTATTTTTCAAGAGACATTGAGATTGCTTCCCTCACTACAACAACCAGCAGACAGGTCATTAACAAGCTTAAACACATGTTCGTTAGATGGGGCATCCCGTTAGAACTGGTCAGTGATAATGGGACGCAGTTCACATCATCAGAGTTCCAAGACTTCAAACTGAGTTATGGCTTCACCCACACTACGTCGAGCCCTCATTACCCCCAGTCAAATGGAGCTGCTGAAAGAGCTGTCCAAACGGCCAAGTACATTCTCAAACAGCCTGACCCCTGCTTAGCCTTAATGAGTTACCGCTCTACACCAATTGCAGCAACCGGTGCAAGCCCAGCTCAACTTATGACAGGACGTCAAATCCGCACCACCATCCCAGTACTCGAAAAGACATTGCTGCCCAGTCCAGTCAATAGGGACACAGTGTGCCAAAGAGATGCTGCAGCTAAGGACTCTTACAGATTCTTCTACAACCGCAGACATTCAGCTCGTCCACTTCCTGAGCTTCTCCCAGGCCAGGATGTTGTAGTGAAGCTTGACGGGGAAAAGGGGTGGACGACTCCAGCCAAGGTCATCAGTAAGTCTAAGGAGCCGAGATCCTACTTGGTGGAGATGGCGAATGGGAACGTGACTCGCCGCAACAGACGACACCTTCAGCCTGTCCCAGGCACCGCTGATCCTGAGGAGCAGCAGCAGAGCACTGTTCCAGCTACACCGACTACTCCAACTAAAGGGGCGGCCGCTTCCCAAGAACCACCAGTAAGGCAGACATTGCCAATCCCTGTCCCGGGGTCTCCTCTCCACCCTACCACACCTGTGAGAGTGACTTCCAGGGGGCGGGAAATTAAAGTACCTCTCAGATTCAGAGACTGAGGACTATCTCCTTTCTATGTTCTAAGGGCAGAATAATCCCTTATCAGGACTGAGGGTAGTCTACCCCTGTGATGTCCTGCGTTCTGACAACACTGTTTTATGTTAAAGTACCTTTGTTAAAAGGGGAGATGTTGTGAAATCTGTTTATGTTGTCCTAGTAAGGCTACCATGAGGGCAGCCACTAGAGGTCGCTAGAAGACCGGTGTATATGTGTTTTTTCCAGAAATTGATGTAGCCACGTACACTGCTGCTACAACTCAATAAAAAGTGGTTCGTGCTTGAGAACCCTGCGTCTTATTGCCTCCGAACATGACAGGCACAAATAATTTGTGTGGCATCTTATTGATGCAGAACAGCTGATTGTTCTGTAAATAGTTTGAAATAGTTTTTACAAAAAGGGTAAAAGGTAAATGGCTGCAAGTAGCTTTGCTGTTTGCAAAACTTGTGCATAGGATTTTAAAATTGACAATTTATATTGGCATTTAAAGTTATGAAATATGATTCATTAAACATGTTTGTGGTTGTTAAAGTAAAAAATATAACTTTTTCTACTGTTTTTTTTTGTCTGATTTTAGATCAATTGTGTTAATACAGTATGTCAAAACACGTGAGGTTGTGAAGAATGATACTAAACTAGGCAAGGTAAATAAAGGTGAAATGTAGAGGAAACATCAAACGTATTTAAAAATGGCCAATTATACCCTGGACCCCAGAGGGTTAAACATTTTTTTAACCCTTTAAGACCTACCATAGAACCAAGTCCGCCAGAGCTTATATTATATTTTTACATGTTGTAGAGCCATTTTTGGGAGCATTTCAAGTTGCTATACATCAATACAACCATTACAGTCTATATTTTAATAATATGTATGCATTGAGTGCATAGTAATTACATAAATTGCAAAAAAGTGCAATAAACTACAAAAAAATTGAAAATCGTTTTTGTTTTTTTTAACATATATTTCTAGTTAGAGAAATTTAAGAGGCTTATCCCTCAAAACTGTAAATACAAAAAAGTTGCACAAAATAGTTTCCCACCACAGGAAATTTATTTTGAGTGTCTTCATAGTTTTATTTTTGAAATATACCAATTTTTATACACTGCAGGAAAAACGAAAATAAACATTATACTGCAAATTTGCAAAAAAACAGCATATGCATCAAAATAAACTATTTCCAGCAGTGCATTATGAGTCCTAAGCATCCCAGAAACGACACAGAAAGTCATAAAGTCAAACATAACCTTTAAAAACTCCAGTATAGGCTCATGAGGCCCTGATGGTAAAAAACTACATTTCCGCGAAAATGATGTCACTTCTGGTTTCGGGCAGGACATGGCGGACATGCGATAGTTCGCGCTGACGTCTATTCCAACGTAGGAAGTGTTATGAACAGCTGATCGGATCGGCAACGCGTGTTTCTGGAATATTATGTTTTTGTTGCCTCAAGTGCTTTTTATACAATTTTTGCAAAGCTATATGTGGAAGGAAACTGTGACCTAGGACAAGCTGATGGCATAAGATGTAAGTACAACTCCTCCGGTTTCATATGCAAAAAAAATTTGGCGCTAGCTCACGTGGTTGCAGTGCTATCACGATTTAAAAGTAGTTGTGCAAAACCAGTTTTGAAGGGTTAAAGTAACGCAATAGTTACTTTTCAAGTAATTAATTATTTTTAGACTCTCGTAATTCAGTTACTTTTTTGAAGAAGTAACTAGTAACTTTAATTTATTACTTTTCAAAGTAACTCTCCCAACACTGGTCTTAACAAAACAGATGTGTTATTAAAATTGTGAAAACATTTTACTAAATTTAAACATTCAGTTTATATTTTAACACGTTATCAAATGTGTGGCAAAAAAATATCATAAACATTTTAAACAAACCAAACATAAACACTAGTTTAATCAGGTATCAGAAACATCAGAATTATTAAATTAAGTTAAAGTGAGTATTAAACATGATCAATACATATAACATATCTACTATGATTAAAATCAGAATGTACAAAGACACATAACATACCTATTGATGCACATTTATGTTGCATCAACAACAAAAGTGTATATGAGAGTGCGATGATAAATCTGTCTAAATTTAAACAAGCGAAAGAACTGAACACTAGGTTTAGTTTAACATAAAACTGAAAAAAAGATGAAGTAAAATCTTTCCCTCTGTTACTAATCCCTCTCCCTTTTAATAATCATACAAGGAAAGACCTTTTGATAATCAAATTCTTATCTAACAGTTCTGTTCACTGTGTGCAATGTTAGTGATCATTGTTATTAAAAAGTATAAGAGAATTTGTGCTCTTCTGCACCTTTATGCAAGAAGGAATGTGTCACACATATATAAACAAATGGATATACAGATGGTGTTTTACTGAGCATAAAGACCAAAGCATTGTAAGTGTATATTCTAAAAAGCAGGCAAAACAGAAGTCACCTTAGTAAAGCCAAGGTCACTGTGATGGATGCATGCAACCACACAATTGAGATACTTAGGTAATATTCATTTGGTCTTTTGTCTTATGTTTACGTTATGCTCTAAAGCTTCTGTGATCATAAGTTAACTAATTTGATATTTTGAGTTTACCTGTAATGCATGACAGCACTAAGCTATAGCCCAAATGGTGGCATGTAGTGATGTGACGTTCTGTATCGAGGCTTCGAAGCGTGTGTCGAGTAATGGAGGGGGCGTTTCCGCGTAGCGCGTATCGAGGCTTGCTTTATTTATGGGAGGAGCTGAAAATGATGACGTCCGAAGCCTCGCTGCCCGGCTGTACCACGTGACTGGTTCAGGAAGCGGTTCGAACTTTGCCGCGAGCTATGACAGCGATATAAACCCCTCAGACCCCATTCAAAATGTGGGCGTTTGATGGAGAGCTGCGGTTAGTAAGAGTTAGAGACAGTTTGGAGAGAGTTAGAGACCGTTTGGAAAAAAAAGAAATCGCCTACGACCTGCCACAGTGGAGAAACTGTTGTTTTTAAATAAAAACCAATGATGTGTCCCCTAAACACTAATCACTGTCCTTGCCTCAATGTTACAAAAGCACAACTATGCGCTTACCTGCTGCTCTCTGGCAGGTAGCTCCATGCCCTCCTGGGTTTTAATTGCACCTTAGAACACACATGCATCAACACTACAATGAGCGGGTGGAGGGAGGTTTGGAGTCTTCTCTCACCCCCGTTCTCTGCGGCCTGCTGGAGCGGGGGGGGCTAGGAGGAGTTGACCGTCCGGCTGCGGTCTGGGGTGTGGGGCCTCCCTGCTGCTGCGGAGTTGGGGCGGTCTGCCTCTCCCCACCGCAGGGAAAAGGGTAACACCACCTGGGTCTGGGTGCGGTTCCCCCCTCCAGGGGCAAGAGTACCTAGACCCGGTTTGTAGAGTATGCTTGGGGAGTGTGATCGTGTGTACAGCGTCTCTTTATGTCTGTCTCCACGTCGGTTGAGTGTAAAGTGCACATGAGAGCATGAGGGTGGGAATGGATGTTTGTGTCTGTGTGTGCCTGTATGTCTGTGTCTATATGTCAGGTTGGGTATCAGACGCCACCTCTCTGGGGACATCTCGGGCCCTCCAAGGTTTGGAGGCCTATCTCCACCCACCACCACTTCCCCTGCCGGTGGCGGACTCCCTCAGGTGTCGGTGCGTTGGTGGTTCTTTGTATCTGGGGGTGGGCGTCCGGGTACACACCGACTCACTCCTTGGCGGCCGCTTATTGGGGCTCGCTCGGGCCACTTCGGAGGTGGGGTGCCCCCGGCCTCTCGGCCTGGGGCTCGGTCACTCAGGCACAGCTGGCTGCCGGCGGAGCTCACGGGCGCGTCACTGCAACTCCCCCTGGCTTCTGCTCCGCGGCTGCTGAATGAGCCCTCATCTGGGACTCTCCTTAGCTCTTACTGGGACAGTGGCGCGGCTGCCCCTCTGTGGGTCTTCCTTGGTCTCTTGTGTTCTGGGGGCCTCTGGATGTCTGGAGTTTTGATCTCCTCCATACCTGCTTGATACCATAAAGGACAGGGCTGTGGCTCCCCACACTCCCTAGCAGATCATTACATGGAGAAACCTTTGAAATGCAAGCATGCTGATCCACACAGGTATGCACACAGGTGTACACATGGGTATTCACAGACGCGGACTACAGCTTTCTTGGCTGCTGCCTCAAAGCACACTGTGCGCTGTCTATCTTGCGTGCTGCACAATATCGTTTATTATTTAGTAACTATTGATATCTACGGCTAGCTAGTTTATTGTGATGGTGCTTTTTTTTTTTTTTTCTTATTATGTTGCTCTTTGTTGTTTGCTGTCTCCTCTGGTTTTTTTTTCTCCATACAGGTGACCCAGGAGTTTTGTTTTTTTTGTTTGTTTGTTTTTTTCTCTCTTCCCCCCCTTCTCACCGTCTCTTCTCCCCTTTGGTTTTCTTTCTTTCTTTCTCTCCCTCTCTTTCTTTCATTCTGTCCCCCTGTCCTATAAAAAAAAATAAATAAATAAAAAAAAAAAGGCCAAAACTATAATGATGAGAAGATTAAAAAATATCTTACCTCTGAAGGTTTGGCAAAAGAAAAAAAGAAAAAAAGAAAAAAAACAACAAAAACAAAACAAAAGCACAACCACTGTCCACACCTCACCTCACAGTATATGATCATTTCCATTTTAGGCATTTCCAAATAATCATTTTCCATACTGCCAGCATAAATATACACAGTATACTGCCATCACTACAATATAGATGTTTTACACACTCCTTTTGTTGTTGACATTTACAGGCTGTGTGCAAAATGCCACACTCTTCAAATTCATGCCAACGAATATTTTTACGTCCAGTAGGTGTCCTACTAGAGCAAATGAAGCTTCAAGAAGCTTTGCGTTGGGGTGAACCAATTGGATGAAAAGCTTCAGTGCTTCATGAGGCTTCATCTGCCCATCACTACTGGCATGGACTTTGCATTGTTTGTTATTTTATATAGGTATATGTTATATTGATTATATTTTTGCTCTTTCTGAGTTACCTGACCTCCGCTCCAGTCCTTCCTGGTTTGGCTGAAAGAGGGGGCTGAGGGTGGAGCTGGTTTAAATGCAGAAGCCAATAAAGTGGACTGGACCATCTATTGTGATCATGCAGGGGGAATGGGGTTCTTCTTGAATGATGGTTAGCTGTTATCTCTTTAGTTTTCACCTTTGGTGTATATAATGGTTTATTCATTTGCTATATAACTGGAGCTGTTTCTCATTTGGGCAGGTCAGTTTGTTGAGTTATGTTTTTGTTAAGTGGCTTTTGAGTAGCGTTCTGTTAAGTTAACCTCTTTTATGGGCCCACTTGGTTCTTAAAAAGTTTATTTTTGTTATTTTGAATTTTTGTAATCATCTTGTCCTTTTTGGGGTATAATAAAACCCATTTTTTTGAAGATTACATTTGTGCCTGTGTATTCCTGGCTGCTTGGATCATGACAATTGGTGGCAGCAGTGGGATACAGCCAGTTTAAAAAACTACACACACACAAAAAAGGCACAGTTCTTTTTGTTTTTTCCCTCTTTTTTCTTCACTCCTTATCAAACCATTCAGAGAGGAACAAGGAGTGTGAGAGTAGTCCGAGGAGATGTACCAAGCCAGCAAATGGGCTCAGAAGGACAAGTCGATGGAGAACAAGAGGAGAATGGAGCTTCTGGAGGGGTAGACAGCACTGAGGGCCAAGGTAAGGAGCCAACGATATTGGATCTGATCTCTCTTCTCCGTTCACATATGGGCCAGCAGGAGGCCAGAGAGGCTAAACAGAAGGAGGAAAGTGCAAAGCAAGAACAACGTTTTAAAGCACTTCAACACCAGTTTCAGTTGTTACAGGTAGAAGTACAAGCCCGCACTTCTCCAGTGCCTGAAGGTCAGGCAGCTGAATCACCTGATCCAGAATCTCCAGATGATGGCATTCTTCCTCAAGCTGGTCCCAGTATATCAGTTACTGGTTCATCAGGCCAGTCCCATTTTCTGGAGCCTAAGTTACAAAAACTCACCGACGAGGATGATATTGAACATTTTTTGATTACCTTCGAACGCATTGTAATGGCCTGTCGGTGGCAGAGACATGATTGGGTTTTTCACCTTGTACCGCTGCTTACGGGCAAAGCAAGAGGTGCATATGTACATATGGATGTTGATGATTCTTTGGATTATGACAAGGTTAAGGCAGCTATTCTTTATAAATATGATATCAATCCTGAGACCTATAGGCAGAAATTTCGATCTCTTGATGTAAACCCTGCAGAAAGCCCTAAAGAGTTGTATTCACGGCTGAAGGAGCTTTATGTAAAATGGGTCCACCCTGAAGATAAAACCGTTCAGGACATTGGGGAAATCATCATCCTTGAGCAATATTTACGAATGCTATCTCCTGAGTTGCAGGTGTGGATAAAAGAGCATAATCCACCCTCTGCTGCAGAGGCTGCAAAGCTGGCTGATGTTTTTGTGCGACAGGGAAAAAGGGACAGCCTTGGAGCTTCATGGCTTGGAAAATAAAGGACAGCCGGAAATCACTCCTGCAAAGACCAGCTGCCAATGTGAGTAAGGCTTCATATAGCCACCCACCCAATGGGTCTTTGAAGTCCCCGGCCAAAACCTTGGTATGCTATCTTTGTGGAATGGAAGGTCATTCAAAGCCCATGTGCCCTGAAAACTCAGCTAAATTAACCCAAATGTGCTTTGTGCCTCGAAACAATGATAACTCTGAGGTAAAATTAGACAGAGGGTTAAAGATGACATCAGTTGAGATTAATGGTGATACATTAAAGGCACTAATTGATACAGATAGCACACAGACTCTTGTACACAGATAGTTTGTCCCCTTAAATAGTATTAATATGACTGAGACGATTCCTGTTTGTTGTGTTCATGGAGATGAAAAGCGTTATCCAACAGCGGACCTATACATCAAGGTGCAAGGACAGGTTTATCTCCTGAATATTGGGGTTGCTGATAATTTTCCATTCCCTGTTATATTAGGCCAAGATCTACCTGTGCTGTTTGACCTTTTGGATTATAGCCACACATGCAATGTTGCAGTAACTAGGGCTCAAGCTATGAAGCCAGAAGATGCCACTCAGACCCTTAGTGCTCTGCCATTTTATGAAGCAGAATTAGAGACAGCACCCGGGAAGTTGCGCAAGTCCTGCATGGAGAGAAGGCGAGAGAAATTTCATCATACTATTGTGAAAGCATCTCCCGTCTGTGAGCCTGAAATATCTTTGGACTTTAAAGTCCCAGCTAATATCCCTGAAATGCAACACAATGATCCGGTATTAGCACCCTTTTTTCAGAAAGCCAAAAAGCAAGGACATGAGATGGAACCAGATATTAACAGCAGTGAGGATTTTTTTCTGAAAGATGGCATTCTTTATCGCCGGCAAAGATCACAGGTACAGCTGATGGTTCCTAGTGGAGTCGGGGAGGTGGTACTGAATTTGGGGCACTCTGTGCCGTGGGCAGGACATTTAGGGAAGCATAAAACCATGGCTCGCATTAGGAAGCATTTCCACTGACCGGGCCTGCGTGCTGACGTGGCCCAATTTTGTAAAAGCTACCTTCAGTGCCAAAAGACTTCCATCAAAACCCCCTCCAGAGCTCCACTTCAGCCTTTGCCAGTTATTAGCACCCCATTTGAACGGTTGACGATGGATGTTGTTGGACCTGTTGAGAAAAGCAGGGCAGGAAACTGTTACATGCTGGTAATAACTGATTATGCCACAAAGTACCCTGAAGTTTTTCCTCTGAAATCTATAAAGGCCAAGTCTGTGGCTTTTTGTGTGGTGAAATTTTTCTCAAGGGTGAGATTCCCTCGTGAGATCCTGACAGACCGTGGGACTAATTTTATGTCAACTTTATTAAAGCAGGTCTACCAGCTTCTTGGCATCAAAGGGCTAAGGACTACTCCATACCATCCTCAAACAGATGGCCTGACTGAGTGCTTTAACCAGACCCTGAAGCAGATGTTGCGCAAGTTTGTGAATGACACTGGTACTGACTGGGATCAGTGGCTGCCTTACCTCCTCTTTGCGTATAGAGAAGTACCCCAAGCTTCTACTGGCTTCTCATCTTTTGAACTGTTATATGGTCATGAAGTAAGGGGGCCCCTCTCTTTGTTAAAAGAAATGTGGGAGGGTGACCGGAGAGGGGCAGGGGCTACTAATGTCATCTCATATGTTATACAGATGAGGGAGCGACTTGAGAAGATGACTGAGCTTGCCCAAGCTCATATGGTAGCTGCCCAGCAACATCAGAAGGTCTGGTATGATCGGTCAGCTCGGGAGAGGTCATTTGAACCTGGACAAAAGGTACTTCCAAGTGATGACAGTAAGCTGTTAGCTAAATGGCAAGATTCAGCAGAAACTGGGAGCTACCACCTATCGGGTGGCAACTCCAGGTCACTCTCGCTCCAGTAGAGTTTTGCATGTAAATCTCCTGAAGGGGTGGGTGGAGAGGCCGAAGAGAGCAGAAGTTTTTTTGATAAGGGAGATTCATGAGGAGGAAGAGGTAGAGGAGCAGTATCTTCCTTCAGGTGTGCTCCAGCATTTGGACCTTAATCACCTTTTAGAAGAAAAACAGCTTCAGGTGAAAGAGTTATGCAGCTCTGGGGTGGGAGGACTGATGTTATTGAACATGACATTATATTAAAGGATGGAGCGTCTGTGAGACGTATGAGTTATAGGATTCCAGAGCACCATGACACCACAGAGAAAAGTAACACTAAGCACACTGAACATAGAAACGAGACTTTCAAAATAACAGTACACATGACAACACTGGCTTGACAACATGAAACATATAAACCAGAAATACATGACATACTGACAGAGAAGGCAAGGGCAGATTCACACAAGGGGATATAGATGTAAACCTAAACTAGAATAAAACTCAACTAAATCCTAACTGAAGATACCAACACAAGAACTTAACAAATTTTCAATATAATATCAGAGGTCACAAATACAAAAATAAACACAAAATGCTGGGTCTCAGACTCAGCCTCTGACAATAACATTGTTATTTAACCCTTTAAGACCTACCATAGAACCAAGTCCGCCAGAGCTTATATTATATTTTTACATGCTGTGGAGCCATTTTTGGGAGCATTTCAAGTTGCTATACATCAATACAACCATTATAGCCCAGATTTTAATAATATGTATTCATTAAGTGCATAGTAATTACATAAATTGCAAAAAAGTGCAATAAACTACAAAAAAATTGAAAATCGTTTTTGATTTTTTAACATATATTTGTAGTTAGAGAAATTTAAGAGTCTTATCCCTCAAAACTGTAAATACAAAAAAGTTGCACAAAATAGTTTCCCACCACAGGAAATTTATTTTGAGTGTCTTCATAGTTTTATTTTTGAAATACACCAATTTTTATACACTGCAGGAAAAACGAAAATAAATATTATACTGCAAATTTGCAAAAAAGCAGCATATGCATCAAAATAAACTATTTCCAGCAGTGCAATATGAGTCCTAAGCATCCCAGAAACGACACAGAAAGTCATAAAGTCAAAGATAACTTTTAAAAAGAGCAGTATAGGCCCTGAGGCCCTGATCGCAAAAAAGACTACATTTCCGCGAAAATGACGTCACTTCCGGTTTCGGCCAGGTAATGGCGGAAATGCAAAAGTTCGCGCTGACGTCTATTCCAACGTAGGAAGTGTTTTGAACAGCTGATCGGACCGGCAAAGCGTGTTTCTGGAATATTATGTTTTTGTTCCTGCAAGCGCTTTTTATGCAGTTTTTGCAAAGCTTTATGTGGAAGGAAACCGTGACCTAGGACAAGCTGATGGCACAATATGTAAGTACAACTCCTCCGGTTTCATATGCAAAAAAAATTTTTGCGCTAGCTTACGTGGTTGCAGTGCTACCGGGATTTAAAAATAGTTACGCATAACAGAGCGTTCCCGCTCCGATCGGCTCTAAAGGGTTAAAGATTAATAGGTAATTTTTATTTTAGTTTGAGAAGTGGATGTATGTAGATCTGGGTCCGTTCTAGACAGGCATGTATGAGGAGGCAGACAGAAATGTAATGGGGACACATGGTGGTAACAGAGGCAGGAAAGAGGTGATGGTGGGGTGCTCTGGAAAACTGCTTTTGTTGTGTAATCAGATTGCACTTTGTCAGGCCTCTACTCTAAGACCTGACCAGCTTGGCCCTAAGCTTCTGCCGATCTAGCTCTTAGGGACACTGAGCCACACAACCCCCCTGACCACGCTAAGGTGGCAATTCCTCAGGGGAAAACTGAAAAATAAAACAATCTCTCGACAAATTATAACAACTAAAAACATGACATGTACCTTGATTGGCTGGCCTATATAAAATATATTCAAACCCAACAATACACTTCCCACTGTTGCCAATATTAACGAAACTAAGAAGGGTAGGCCAAGTTATGAAAAAAAAAGTAAATTCACCAAGTCTTGAAAAATAAAACTGAAAAAAATTGAATGAAAAACCCCCCAAAATATCCATCCAGGGCCCTATTTCAGGAAGCCGGTTCAGAAAACTCAGAGTGAAAAACGATACTCAGGGTTGAGTAACCCCGAACTGTCCAACTCGGAATATTCGGTTTCAGAAAGGCTGATAACAATTAGTTCAATCAACGCGGAGTTGCTTTAACCCCAAGTTAAGCGCGCGCACGAGGATACATAAAGCCCTGATTAGTGGAGCACAGATTAAGCGAATTACCATGGAGGAGGAGGGAAAGAAGGCGCGGTCAATGTATTTTACAGCGCTTGAGGCCGAAATTCTGATGGCAGCATATGCTGATAACATGCAAATTTTGCAGAAAAAAAGTAACACAGCCTCAGCTGCAAAAGAAAGGGAGCATGCATGGCAAAACATAGCCGACAGAGTCAATGCGTGAGTGTTAATTTAAACATTGATCTAGGGATTTCCACCCATTTAACACGTTATTTAATTATATTTTATTTTGTATTTTATACCTTTTATTTTGTGATGTGATTTGAGCGCAGGTGCAACCCAACAGGCCCCCAACGTTCCTGGCAGCAAGAAAAAATGAAATATAAAAATATAGTCCAAACAGGTAAGGTGTAATTGTATTATGAGCCATAGTGCTTGGTCTGTTTGTCCTATGTAAATCAATTGCAGTTAGAGGCTACATTAATTTCCCCTCTGTAAGCACTTATTGAAATTATCTGAGCACATTATAAGTACATATTTGCTTACTCTGTATGCTCAAATGTGACCCATTATGGCCACTAGAAAAAAAGCGGAGGCCCGAAAAACAGGTGGGGGTCCTCCACCACCACTCACAGAGCCTGGCCACTTGGCTTCCACATTTGTGATAATGTTGGCAGCATCACATATGATCTTCACAGTGCAGAGAACACAAATTAGCATCCATTACTATAATGAAATAATTTGTTAGTTTGAAATGCTACAGGGAACTATGTACCTGTACATTAATGCTGTGGAAAGACTTCCTGTTCACATAGTCTCCTTCATTTACTGAAGGAGCAATGATTGGAATGTGAGTGCCATCTATACAGCCAATCACGCCTGGGAACCGCGAAAATAAATGTAAAATTTAAGTAGTAGTTCAAGTATCACCACATCATGTATTAAGTTTTGTTCATCCTGCTACCTGCAATTTTGTGGCATCCCTCTTTGATAAATCTTGTGGGTCTATGACCGGGGAACACCACAGACGAGTACAGGAGACGTTTCAGTGCAACTGTAACATTCCTGACTGCCCGACAGACGGTAGCCTTGGGAACGTGCTCAGCATCACCAATATTATACAGAAAGCTCCCGTTTGCAAAAAACCGAAGTGCAATACAAATAATATGTACAGAACTGAGAGAATGTCCGCGATGTGTCACATGCGCAATATATGGCCTGAGGATGTTATCCAAATAACTTATTGATTGTGCTGAGAAACGGTAACGTTCGCACAGGAAATCATCAGGTAATGATAAAATGTCCATACGCGCTCTGATCACTCTCTCCCGGCGGAGAGCTCTGCGGAGTATTTGGGCTTCAAGATCTACTGGCTCTTCAAGGAAGGGACACGCCATGTCTGACACTTCCTACTGTCAGGTTTCCGACAAAGAGGCGGGGACAGTCAGGGTTAGTTGTAGTAAACCTGCTAGGGGGCAGGTTAGCTTCACGGAGTGTGTCGTCATAGTGACTCACTCAGGCTTCAGCTGAACTCGCTTTGTGAAACCGAAAACCCAGAGTTTTCGTTAACTCAGGGTATACTTACTCAGAGTTTGCACTAAACCGGCTTTCTGAAACAGGGCCCAGATCTTTACAACCATCAACATAAAATTTGTCATGGCTGTGTGCAGGACCAAAAAATGCAGGACTCACTGAGGCAAAGGTGAACGAAATAAACAGCTTTATTGCAGGTTGCAGATTGAGGAGATTAACTATACTGGGGGAAAATAAACTAAGAGGCAAGCAAAACAGGTAAACAGAACCCACAGAGCCGTTTGCAGGTGAGCAGACGTTAACAGTGCGACAGCGAGCAAAGGAACACACAGGGCTTATATACACAGAGACCTAATTAGGGAATGGTAAACAGGAGTGAGATGAAGCTGGGAGAAATAAGGGCTAACGAGACAGGGAGAAGTAAAATTGAATACACTGACGTAAGACATAGACCTTCAAAATAAAACAGGAAATGCACAGACTGGACTCAGAGATGCGGTACAGACAGAACAGAGGGAACACATGGGCAGACACAAAACAGAGGGTGTGCAGAACCAAAGGGTGTAAACCCAAACACACAGTCAGCATAAACTAGAACAAAGGATCATAATAACAACAAAATAATAATAATAATAATAATAATAATGCCGAAATGTATTTTCATTGGATTGACTAACTCTCAAATAAATTTGCAAAATAAGGTAAGACTAAAATAAGACCTCTCAACATAACCAACCACAACGGATTGAGAACAAAACATTTTAAGTTATTTCTTTTTTGTCATGTTTTAAGCTTGTTTGTTTTGCAGGGAACTAAACTTGTTTGCAACTGAACAGCTCCACTCTCCTTTATCCTGTTAGTAATCTCACCAGTTGCTGACTTTGATGAAACCTGACACTGGGTCATTTGCATACTAACAGTGTTGGGATGTTTAGCTGGGGGTGGGGGATCTCTGCTCAGTGCTGTGTGAGCAAACACATAAACAAAGCATGGAGGAACACAGCAAACTAGAGTTTAAACTGATTAGCTACTGTGGTAAATCTTCTCAGACAGGGGGTCTGCTTATTTTTTTGGCGTCTGAAGGAAAAACTTTTATTAATAATCAATTATTTGCCACAGTTATCAGTATTTGTCTTCTAAAATTGAGATTTTGAGTTTGCCAACAAATCTAGTGCAGTAAGTGCATTTTTCACAAGTGACAGTAAGTAAAATCAAAAAAAGAACTTACCCCAGATGCTGCTTAACTGTGCCATCCAGAACATGCATGCTAAGCCAACAGCCTGAGAAGATTTATTCATTTTTGCATTTTTGCTCAGCAGGTTTTGATTTAATTTAAGTAAATTTTAATGTGTTATCAAATGAACAGCAGCAGGAGAACAATCCATAAAAAATGGTTGCAGAGTTTCTATGCACCTTTTTTTTCACACTGTTGCCACCTGCTGGAAATGAAACATATTTTTAAATGGCTGTGTGCCATACTGTAACATGATCTAAACAGGAATACAAACTTCATACTACACTTTATTTTATTTTATTGTGACCAGGATATGTCCCTTAACGCATATATTAAACGAATATGTAGGACTGCTTTCTTCCATTTATGCAATGTCTATAAAAAAAGCATCTTCACTTTAGGGTGATGCTGAAAAAATAGCTTTTTACGTCTTAGTTATTACTTCAGTGATGGACTTGTGTGCTGGCATTAGGTATTTTCTGTTCTGCAGCAGTTTGCCCTCTAGTGGTTGTTTTTGTGTATTTTTTTTACTTTGTAAGATCTAGCCAGAGGCAGTTTCACCTCCGTTAATCTGTTGCCATCCATGCCTTCACAAGTTGATAAACGGCATCATCTGTGAGTAATATTGTTTGTTATCACTGAGACAACTTGTGTGCATTATTATTTGTTGTGAAGGCGTGATATAGTTTGTAGTTAGAATTTAATTTGAATGCATGTATAACCTAAGCTAGTAAGGTTAAGCTAGCTCATATGTCATGTGGTTTCTTTAACGTTTTGATCATGAGTGTGATTTCATTTGATGTTTTATTCGGGCACTCACTAAGCAGATAAATATTGTGCTCATATTTTTGAATATGTGTTTGTTATACTGTATATTGATGCAACATTTTTATTGGTTTATTTCTGGTTTTGTCAACAGTTTCACACTTTTTCCTTATTAAATCATCCAACTCAACACATTGGCCTGTTCCCTGGATTTTGATTAGGAGAGTGTTTAGCTGTCTGTATAGCTGAGTCTACGTTCACGAGGACAACGCTTAGTGAGGACAGAACAGTGAAAAGATGGACCATCACATCAAGCTTTGAAGGAATCTCAGCAGCCTATTTCTTCGCCACCAGTAACCAGTAAGTAGAAGAAAAACATCAAAGAGGCTACGTTCACTTCTTCTGTATCTTTTTACGGGATTTGAAGACCCATTCACCTGCCTGTATTAAACGATGTCCAGCTCAAACCCTATTGACGCCGATATTCAGAGCCTGGAGGTTAGGTCAGAGTGTGCTGCCTCAGCTGCATTTTCCAAGCAAAGCTCAAATAAATCTTCAGCTAGTGCCACTGCTGCTAAAGCTCGTGCCAAGGCGGAAGCTGCACGCACGCAAGCAGCCTATGCAAAATGTCAAATAGACATGCAAGTGGAGAAAGCACGCATAGAGGCTACATTGAATGCACTAAAAGAAGAGTGTGAAGCTGACGCTGCCTCAGCAGAGGCTCAAGTGTTTGAGGCTGCTGCGGATTTAGACAACTGGGACCTTGGGAGTAAAGCCAGTCATGCTCAAGCAACGAAGCAGTCATTACAGCGAACTGGTGAGTTCATCCAAGCACATTTCTCTTCAGGGCAGAGTTATGCTTTAGCTCAAAATGAGAAAGAAACACAGGCTGCTGCTTCTGTACCACAACACAGACACCTCCCAGATATCGAAGTTCATCGCGTCAGTCGTGACCCACAACAGTCGTATGCTTCTGCTTGCTCGGCTGAAGGCCTGCACCCAGGCAACCAGAGAAAGAATCGCCCTGACCCTCTGTCTTTTAACACAGATAGAGATGTCCCCTCCATGCACACACATCGCTGCACAGACTCGACAAACCAACTTCCACCCCGCTCACCACTGGAGGCTCAAGGTGTATCTGAGGTAGCTGTATATCTGGCGCGTCGAGACCTTGTCACAGCTGGATTAAAAGTGTTTGATAACCAGCCTGCTAGTTATCTGTCATGGAAATCTAGCTTTGTTAACGCTGTGGAGGGACTTAGCCTCAAACCTAGTGAAGAGCTGGACCTGCTCATTAAGTGGCTTGGTGGGGAGTCGCTACACCACGCCAAGAGGATAAGGGCAGTTTATGTCAACAATCCATTCATGGGTTTGAACATGCTTTGGCGAAGGCTGGACAAGTGTTATGGCTCTCCAGAGGCCATTGAAGCTTCTCTCTTCGATAGATTGAACCACTTCCCAAAGCTTTCAAATAGAGATCACCAGAAGCTTCAAGAACTCGGAGACCTGCTCCTAGAGATCGAGGCTGCTAAGCAAGAGGGATATTTCCCAGGGCTCAGCTTTCTAGACACTGCAAGGGGAATAAACCCTATAGCGGAGAAACTGCCCCACAATGTCCAAGAACAGTGGATAACTCAGGGGTCTCGCTATAAGAGGGAGCACCAAGTTCCATATCCCCCTTTCTCATTTTTTGTGGACTTCGTGTATAACCATGCAGAGATGAGAAATGATCCTAGCTTTGCTTTTGCTAACTTCAGTTCAGCTGTGTTCAAAGGTGACGGATCCTTCTCCAAACAATGGAAATCCAAACCTCCTTTATCCGTAAGTAAAACTGAGGTAGGAAACCCCCCCACCTCTCAGTCCTCCAAAGGACTCACCGTTGATCTAGACAGAGAGTGTCCTCTCCACAAGAAACCTCACTCCCTCAGGAAATGCCGAGGCTTTCGAGAAAGATCACTTGCAGAGCGAAGACGCTTCCTGGTGGAGCACTCCATATGTTTTAAATGTTGTGCTTCAGCAACTCACCAAGCTAAAGAGTGTAAAGCTGACACCCACTGCTCTGAGTGTGACAGCGACCGGCACATCGCAGCACTCCATCCTGGACCGGCACCTTGGGCTCCAAGTTCCAGACCACCTTCTGCAGAGCATGGTGGGGAGCCTACCGAGTGTGTCACTGACATAGCAGCCTCTTCATGCACAGCCGTGTGTGGTGAGGGTCTTAAAGGTAAATCATGTTCCAAAATCTGTCTGGTCAGTGTGTATCCCAAGGGTCGCCCAGACCAAAAGGTGAGGACATACGTGATGCTGGATGACCAAAGCAATGTGTCGCTAGCCAGATCAGCATTCTTTGACATGTTTGACATCCAGGGTGAGGCTTCCCCCTATACCCTCAAAACATGCTCAGGAATCACCGAGACTGCTGGAAGAAGGGCCTCTGGATTTATGGTGGAGTCAGCTGATGGACAGCTGCACTTATCATTGCCGACTCTTATTGAGTGCAACCTGATTCCCAATAATAGGGACGAAATCCCTACTCCAGAAGCCGCCCAAAGCCACAAGCATCTCAGGTGTATTGCTGACAGGATCCCTCCTCTTGATGCGTCAGCTGAGATACTTTTGTTACTTGGGAGGGACATCATCAGAGTTCACAAAGTGCGCAGTCAGCGTAACGGCCGTCACAACGAACCTTATGCCCAACAAGTGGACCTGGGTTGGGTAATAGTCGGTGACGTCTGTCTCGGTGGGGCTCACCGGCCGACTGTCAACACATTCAAGACCAATGTCCTTGAGAATGGACGACCAAGCTACTTCAAGCCTTGTGAGAACAGGATCATCTGCAAAGAAAAGTTCATAGAGGAACAGCTAATATCCCCTGACACACTGACTTCCAGTCAGCCAAGCTTAGGTGAGCTGGTCTTCAGCCATTCAAAAGAGGATGATAAGCTGGCACCCTCCATCGAAGATGAAATCTTCCTCCAGATCATGAACAAGGAGTTCAAGAAAGATGATTCCAACAGCTGGGTGGCTCCCCTGCCATTTCGTAGTCCAAGACCACGTTTACCAAATAATCGAAAGCAAGCCCTCAGCCGACTGATGTCACTTCGCCATACCTTGAATAGGAAACCGGAGATGAAACATCATTTCATAGATTTCATGGAGGATATTTTCAAAAATGGACACGCCGAGCCAGCTCCTCCACCAGAGCCTGACAAAGAGTATTGGTATTTACCTTCCTTTGGTGTCTATCACCCCCAGAAACCGGGAAAAATAAGGATCGTCTTTGATTCAAGCGCACAGTTCAAAGGCATCTCATTGAATGATGTGCTCTTACAAGGCCCGGACCTCAACAACACCCTAATTGGGGTTCTCATGCGTTTCAGAATGGACCCAGTGGCTGTGATGACAGACATTCAACAGATGTTCCACAGTTTCCTAGTGAGGGAGGATCATCGGGACCACCTCCGATTCTTGTGGTTTCGTAACCACCAACTTGATGACAAAGTGCTGGAGTACCGCATGAGGGTTCATGTGTTTGGTAACTGTCCCTCGCCAGCTGTGGCCATTTATGGCCTGAAGAGGACGGCTATGGAGGGTGAAGAGGACTATGGACCCGAAGTGCGGAGCTTTGTGCACAGACATTTCTATGTTGATGATGGCCTGAAATCTTTCCTCGGTGCAGAAGATGCCATCAAAGTGCTGAAAGGTGCACAAGACATGCTAGCGCAATCCAACCTCAGACTACACAAGATTGTGTCTAACAGTGTTGAGGTCATGAGGGCATTTCCAGCTGAAGATCTTGCTAGCAACCTGCAAGACCTGGACGTGGGTCAGGACTCCCCTCCCATGCAGCGCAGCCTGGGTCTTGGTTGGGATCTTGCTACAGATACTCTAACTTTCCATGTGGACTGCGCAGAAAAACCCTTTACACGTCGGGGTGTGTTGTCTACTATCAACAGCTTATTTGACCCGTTGGGGTTCGCTGCTCCCTTCAGTGTTCAGGGCCGCCTCATTTTGAGAGAACTCACTACTGAGACTTGTGACTGGGATGCACCACTGCCCCGAGAAAAGCTTGAACAGTGGCAGAGGTGGTGCACATCTCTTCAAGACCTAAGAGAGTTGAAGATCCCAAGGGCCTACACAATGGTCCCACTCTCCACAGCTCAGAGCAAGGAGATCTGTATCTTTTGTGATGCATCTACCAAAGCTATTGCTGCTGTTGCTTATCTGAGAGTCACAGATGCTGCAGGACATAGCGAAGTTGGATTCCTGTTTGGGAAAACAAAGTTGGCACCTAAGCCTGACATCACCATCCCAAGGCTTGAGCTCTGTGCAGCCGTTCTTGCAGTGGAACTGGCAGAGGTTATGTCTGCAGAGTTGGACATTCAGGTAGACGACATCAAGCTTTTCTCAGACAGTAAAGTAGTGCTTGGGTATATATTTAATGACTCTAGACGGTTCTACGTCTATGTTCATAACAGGGTACAAAGGATCAGACGTTCAACCAACAAAAGCCAATGGAACTATGTTCCTTCTGATGTCAACCCAGCTGACCAGGCAACTAGAGCGATTCCAGCTAACCAGCTTGCAGCTTCCTCCTGGTTGTCTGGACCAGCCTTTCTTGTAGACAAGCAACATTGTCACTTAAAACAGGAAGCTTTCAGCCTAGTTGAACCCGCAACAGATGTGGAACTACGTCCAGAAGTAGTGACTTGTGCCACAAATTTGTCATTTCAGCTGGGCAGTAAACGCTTTGAGCGATTTTCAAGTTGGAGGTCACTCACCAGAGCTATTGCCAGGCTCTGCCACATTGCTTACTCCTTTACAAGGGCAGCAAAAGAAGGTCCTTGCCACGGTTGGCACAACTGTAAGCTGCTTTTCAGTCCAGACCAGCTGCATCATGCAAGGATCAGAATTCTTCTTGCTGTCCAAAGGCAGGTCTATTCAGAAGAAATACACTGCTTACAAAAGGGAGGTCAGGTCCCTAAACAGTGCTCTCTCAGCAAGCTTTGTCCTTTCATTGATTCTGAAGGTCTTCTCCGCGTCGGAGGACGACTGAAAAAGTCACAGCTCACAGCAGAAGAGGGTCAGCCAGTTATCATGCCTGGTAAACATCATGTTACCTCCTTGCTTATCAGACACTGCCATGAACAAGTCTGCCATCAAGGACGACACTTGACGGAAGGCACTTTGAGGAGTGCTGGTTTCTGGATTGTTGGAGGAAGACGGTCTGTCAGCAGTTTGGTCTACAACTGTGTGACATGTCGAAGATGGCGTGGGAGAGAGGAGGAGCAGATAATGGCAGACCTGCCTGCTGATCGCTTGAGTACAGATCCTCCGTTCACCTTTGTTGGATTGGATGTGTTCGGACCATGGTGTGTCACCTCAAGGAGGACACGTGGAGGGCTAGCCAACAGTAAGCGTTGGGCAATCATCTTCACATGTATGAGCGTGCGTGCCATACACATCGAGGTCATCGAATCAATGGATTCATCCAGCTTCATTAACGCTCTAAGACGCTTCTTTGCAGTTAGAGGGCCTGTCAAACAGCTAAGGTCAGACTGTGGTACTAATTTTGTTGGAGCCTGTCGAGAGCTTGGGATCACTTCCAAAGGCTGTAACAACAAGGAAGTGTCCAACTACCTGTCTGATCAGGGCTGTGTATGGCTGTTTAACCCTCCCCACTCTTCACACATGGGGGGAAGCTGGGAGAGGATGATTGGTGTCACACGTCGGATCCTTGACGCAATGTTCCTCAAGCTTGGGTCTTTTCAGCTCACACATGAGGTCCTGACAACATTTATGGCAGAGGTAACTGCAATCGTCAATTCCAGACCACTTACTTCAGTGTCCACAGATCCAGACGAACCTCACATCCTCACTCCTGCTATGCTGCTAACTCAGAAGATTGCTGTACTCCCTGTTCCTCCTGGTAACTTTGATGATAGTAATATCTTCAGACGTCAGTGGCATCAGGTTCAAGGCTTGGCCAACACATTCTGGGAGAGGTGGAAAAGGGAGTATCTCAGTAGTCTACAAGGTCGAAAGAAATGGAGAACGGAGAGACCTAATCTCATGGACGGAGACGTTGTTCTGATGAAAGACAATTCACTGAAGAGACATGACTGGCCCACAGGACTGATCACAAGGACTTTTCCAAGTGACGATGGAAAGGTCAGGAAGGTCGAGGTGAAAGTTTTCAGAGACAGTGTTCCAAAACTTTACTTAAGACCAGTGTCTGAAGTTATACTCCTGTTGCAGAGAAACTCTGTCAAGTGATGTGCAGTTTGACATCCTAGGGATGTCAGGTGGGGAGTGTGCTGGCATTAGGTATTTTCTGTTCTGCAGCAGTTTGCCCTCTAGTGGTTGTTTTTGTGTATTTTTTTTACTTTGTAAGATCTAGCCAGAGGCAGTTTCACCTCCGTTAATCTGTTGCCATCCATGCCTTCACAAGTTGATAAACGGCATCATCTGTGAGTAATATTGTTTGTTATCACTGAGATCACTTGTGTGCATTATTATTTGTTGTGAAGGCGTGATATAGTTTGTAGTTAGAATTTAATTTGAATGCATGTATAACCTAAGCTAGTTGTCATGCGGCGGCTGTGTGAAGGCAAGAGAGGACCCAAATGCACGGCTCTAGACACACGGGGATGAACTCAAAGGCCGGTCTTTATTAACAGGAACATAAGAAGTCATACAAAACTATACTGGGAGCAACTAAAAGCTGAGGCGCTGGGAAGACACGGAAAATGCACACAACCTAGAGGGACGACGCAACACAGAACAAAGGGACACTCTGACATAAATACACAGAAGGTAACGAGGGAAGTGGGAACACACGGGGAACACAGCTGAAGACAATTACTCATGGCCGAGCAGGGAGGACACGAAACTGACGATACTGACACCAAGATGTGGACCTTAAACACAACACAGTACACAGAGATGAGCACGGAGAGAGAGAGGCAGAGAGAGAGGCAGAGAAGAAGGATGAATACGAGGGGATGAGGAGAACACAGAACACATAGGATGGGAACACGGTACCAGAGCAAACACCACAATAAAAACATGGACACAGGGGGAATCCAAATACCAAACCAAACAATCCAATGGACATAAGAAACAAAATACAAAACTACAGAAAAACTAAGAACACTGGGTCAAAATGACCCAGGACCATGACAGTACCCCCCCCCCCCCCCCCCCCCCCCTCAAGGGCTGGCTCCAGACAGCCCAAACACAGGAAAACAAAAACCAAACAGAAAACGACCCAGGGCGGGCGGCGGGGGCCCAGGACAGAGGGCACGGAACAAAAAACAAAAACGAACAACAGAAAACACAGGAGCACAAGACCAAAGGTCAGACAAAGTTCAGGGGGCCGACCCAGAGACCACAGGCACAAGAGTTCACGGGTCACACGGCCGGGGGGCCGACCAGGTGGGTGGCACAGGTGACAGAGCCGGTCCGGAGGCCGGCCGTGCGGAAGGCAGCGGCGATGGCGAAGGGGGGGACGACGACGGAGCAGTTCAGGGGGCCGACCGCGCGGAAGGCAGCGGCGGCGGCGGCGAAGGAGACGACGGAGCAGTCCAGGGGGCGGACCGCGCGGAAGGCAGCGGCGGCCCTCCAGTCTCAGGCGCGCTGGCCACGGCCTGGTGGGCACAGGACCAGACGAGGCAGGACCAGACGAGGCAGGACCAGACGGTGGCGATGCGGGGGCCGGACCAGGCGAAACACAGGCTGAGGCTGGACCAGACGAGGACGAAGACTCGGAGGCTGGACCAGACGAGGTTGCAGAGGCTGAGGCTGGACCAGGCGGAGCTGCAGAGGCTGAGGCTGGACCAGGCGGAACTGCAGAGGCTGAGGCTGGACCAGGCGTAGTAGAGGCAGAAGGCTGAACGGGCTCCTCGGGCCCTCCAGCTGACGTGGCAGAAGGCTGAACGGGCTCCTCGGGCCCTCCAGCTGATGTGGCAGAAGGCTGAACGGGCTCCTCGGGCCCTCCAGCGGAGACAGGTGGCTGAACGGGCTCCTCGGGCCCTCCAGCGGAGACAGGTGGCTGAACGGGCTCCTCGGGCCCTCCAGCGGAGACGAGGAGGTGCTGGCTGGGCTCACTGGAACCCCCAGCGGACGAGGTAGATGGCGGCACGGGAGCCGCGGAGTGCTGGATGAGCTCATCCGAGCTTCCAGCAGGAGCCGATGTAGAGCCAGAGAGAATTGGGACCCCGGGCCCAACGTTAAGCTGGCTAGAAAACTGCACTGCTACGGGGAACTGGGCCAAAGGTTCAGGTGCGAGCTGAGCTGCTGGACACACGGGGACCTGAGCTGCTAACGGTGGAGAAGTAAATGACTGCACAGGGGACTGAACTGATGTCTGTAGTAACGGTGGTGGTGAGAGTGGAGTAGGTGGTGGAGTTAATGACTTCACAGGGGAATGAACTAGAGGTAGTGACGGTTGTGGTGCTGGTGGTTGAGTGGGTGACTGTGCTAAAGGAGGCTGCACTGGGGACACTGGAGACAGCACTGGGGAAAGCAGAGCTGCAGGAGACTGCGCTAGAGACTGCAGTGATGGTTGTAGTGGAGGTGTGACGGGTGGAGGAGTGGCTGAAGTGGCTGCGGGTCGGGCGGCTAATGGCTCAGCTACAGAGTGTATTAATGGCAGGGTTATGGGTTGAATGACTGACTGAGGGGCATCCTGTGCAGCTGAGTGCAATGATGGGTGTGGGAGCGGATGTAGGACAGGTGGCAGTGTCAGTTCCCCTGGGCCTACAACACAGTTGAAAGGTGCAGGCACCTGCTGGACACCAGTCGCTCCCACCTGAGGAGTAGGTACAGGTGCAGAGACTGGCTGGGTCCTGGCGGGCCCCACCTCAGCGGTTGGCACAGATTTCGGCAGGGACTGGGCGGCTGCTGTCCCCACCCGAGGAGCCGATACGGGTGCAGGGACCAGCAGAGCCTCAGTTGACCCGGAAACCGGAACAGGGACCAGCTGGGCGCCAGCCCCCCTCACCTGGGGAATTGAGACAGGTTAAGTGTACTAAAGCTGTAGCTTACAGGCACTAATGCATCACCGTCAGTGTGTACAGACTCTAGAGAAATGTGATCAGCTGATGCACCAACAGTCTTAGAGCTTCTTTCTTCGGAGCTAACCGTACTTATACTGACAGAGGAGGGGTTAATAGCCGATGTAAACATAGGTCTGTGCACCGGAGAGGCAGATGAAACAAAGTCTTTTACCACCGGATCGCCGGAAGCAGTAAACCTAGGGTAAACAGTGGTGGGTGTAGAGCCCCCTGACTCAAGAACATTTGAATCAGTACATACGTCAGAATGGACAATCCCCGGGGGTGATGGCTCAGAAGCAACGAGCTGGAGTCGAGCTATCACAGGAACATTTACAGTCTTGGATTTTACTGTTTTACCATCTAAGGGGGCAGGTAGTAAAGCCCCAGGGGTGAGCTTAACTGCAAAACAATCATCCTCAGCAGACACACAGGTAAAGGGCACAGAAACAGGTGTCTCTAACTCAGGAAATGCTGACTTCGAGTTTTTAGACCTAGGAAACACTAGCGGAGGATGATCTTTCTCGAATATGAGTCCAAACGTAGGAGAAACTGTCTCTGAGTTGACCCTCCGGGCAGTACAATGGTTCATAAGAAGTTCGGGTTCAGATTCAACGTTTACAGACCGTGAGCCTTTAGCGTCTACGGCAAGAGTCACAGAGTTTGCATTCCTGCATTCAGAGTAGTGAGAACTAGCCTCAGAGTGAACAGAGAAAGTGTCTTTGTCACTCACCCCAGCCGGCTGCCCAGTAGTCCCGAAATCCGACTGAGGAGAGGACCGGCGACGGCGTCTCCTCCTTAATGAGGGAACGGAGGTGACGGGGGAAACCGGTGATGATGCGGGGGTGACGGTCTCCTCTTCATCATCCGACCACATCGCTGCTAGGAGAGCAGCGGGAGAGCGACGGTCAGAGCTGAGAGGGGATGGAGAAGGGCTCTGCGGCAGCGGCGCCAAAAAACCCTCTCGTTTTAGCAGCTGCTGTTGCGACACCGAGAGCCCCGTCTGCTGCTGCGGTACCGTCGCGGCGAGCTTAGTTTGCTGCTGCTGCGGCGGCTGATGGGCGGAGATCTCCGTCTGCAGTCGCTGTGGCGTGGAATCCCGGGAACGGACACTGTCTGCCAGCTCACGGGCTTGTAATGCCTCCTTAGCTCGGCTCAATTCGTCGATAAAGCCTTCATAGCAGGTGAGCTGCTGAAGGAAAGGGTTTCCCTCGATTATTGCCTTTATGGCGTTAAGTCCGACGGAAATTGTCCATGAGTCCGAGGCGTGGGTTATTCGTTGCACCAGACTCTGTACACGGAGAATATCTCCCTCACGGGCGGAGCCTGCTGGGTCCATTACGTGGTTGCGTCGTTCTGTCATGCGGCGGCTGTGTGAAGGCAAGAGAGGACCCAAATGCACGGCTCTAGACACACGGGGATGAACTCAAAGGCCGGTCTTTATTAACAGGAACATACCAAACCAAACAATCCAATGGACATAGTAAGGTTAAGCTAGCTCATATGTCATGTGGTTTCTTTAACGTTTTGATCATGAGTGTGATTTCATTTGATGTTTTATTCGGGCACTCACTAAGCAGATAAATATTGTGCTCATATTTTTGAATATGTGTTTGTTATACTGTATATTGATGCAACATTTTTATTGGTTTATTTCTGGTTTTGTCAACAGTTTCACACTTTTTCCTTATTAAATCATCCAACTCAACACATTGGCCTGTTCCCTGGATTTTGATTAGGAGAGTGTTTAGCTGTCTGTATAGCTGAGTCTACATTCACGAGGACAACGCTTAGTGAGAACAGAACAACTT
The DNA here is from genome assembly GCF_057381915.1 of Diplotaxodon limnothrissa. Classification (NCBI taxonomy): domain Eukaryota; kingdom Metazoa; phylum Chordata; class Actinopteri; order Cichliformes; family Cichlidae; genus Diplotaxodon; species Diplotaxodon limnothrissa. Next base: position 35,148,903 of record NC_140598.1, read on the forward strand.
GTTTTCTTTTCATCTTGACTAATTTGTATTATCAGTCTTTCCTAAAAAGGCATTAACTTAAATATATTTGGTTTATCCAAGAGTGCTGATAGGGACTAGAAAGAGAGAGAATCTTATATCCTATATTGGCTTCTCTTTTTTGACTGTTAAATTTAATTTTAAGTTCAAAATCTAGTTTAAAATCCTTCTAATCACATAGAAGGTCTTGAATAATCAGGCCCCATCTTATCTTAAAGATCTCATAATACCATATCATTCTAATAGACCTTGTGGTATACTTGTGATATCTAGAGTATTTAAAAGTAGATTGTGAAGCAGAGCCTTCAGCTTTCAGGCCCCTGTTATATGGGACAAACTTTCACTTTTGATTTTAGAGACAAAGGCCTTCTCTAATTTTAAGATTAGGCTTAAAACTTTCCTTTTTCATAAAGTATATAGCTAAGACTCATCCACTTATTTGCTTGGTCTACTATGGTCCTACAGTTAGCTGATATGTAAACATTTCCTTTGCTGCACTTAAAGTCCTCTTTCTCTTTCTATTGTCCACCTTTGTCCTTTGCCTGCCAACGATGTCAACGATGGTGGCAGCAACACCACTCCTTTAAAACAGCAAATAATTTATGTCTCAGACATGGATGTACTCTGCATAGTATAAAATGAAATTGAAGAAAAAAGGAGCTTTTGTAAGGACAAACTATTCAAATTTTCATTTCACAGAAATATTTGCTTGAAAGTATTTCGAATTCAGCATGAAACAGCTCATTGCAAATGGTTTTCTATTTTGATATATACTCTTCTTGATGGCTAAACAAGTTCTCAGAAAGTCAGTAAAATAAATAACAAGAGCAAATAGGTGATGTTCAAGCTGAATAATCATTAGATTTGAGTACAGATAATCTCTAATGCTAACAACAGGCAAATCCTGTCACCGTCTTGTGACATGTCAAGGGTGCAATGTGGGTTAGCTAATCAGAAGTTTAATTGTCCTGTGGTTGTACTCTGCGGCACCTCCTTTTTGAGCATTTTAAAATGTAACCATAGTGGTCTCGATTACTGTGACTGTGTAGTTTTCAGTCATTCAGGTCATCGTAATTAAGGAGTTTGGAAAGAAAAGTGACTGGACTTCTTGAAGACTCGACTTATTGAGATCATCTTATACAAGATGTGAGTGGGCATTAAAGTGTTTGGGAAGGGATCTCAAAACTGGATTATAGATGGCAGACAGTTGGTGTCATAAACCACCTGCTCTGTTCAAGGGTAGTCGTTCATAGTGGACATAATAGTGGACTTTCAAATCAGCCTGACTTCCCACTTCCTGTATGTAAAGACGGACTACAATAGGTGACACCGGGAAGCCCATGAAAAAACGTTTTTTGTAGAAACCCTCATTCTCAAAGGGCTTTGCGTTCCTCCTGAGTGTTATGCTCCATCTAAAGGTAGAACGTGAAATCTAGTGGGATAACATTGATTCAGCAATTAAAGACATGATAAACACAAAAAACATAACTGGTGTGTACATTTTTTTAACTAACTTTAAGTTTTTTTCTTTTCATCTCTTTTTAATTTAAATTCTCCCTTACTTAAAAAAAATGCCTGCTGACATTTGTCCATGTTCAGGGATGTATGTAGCTAATTACTGTGGCTGAGCAGTTGTAAAGATATAGATGTGGACGTGTGAAGTAATTGTCATTTTCTGTTAGGTAGTCACACAGTCATGATGTTGGAAAGTTATAGCTAATCCGTCTTTTCTGAACTACTTTAGTTTTTGCTCTGATGTCATGAAGACTTCAACCTAGTCTAAAACCCTAACTCTATGTTTTTTTTTTTTATGTAAACACTTTTAAATAATCATTTAGAATGACAGCTCCCCATGCAAGCTGATTCTGGGGAACAACTGAAAATAGATTTTGCATTTTCTTAGAGGTCAGGATTAGGGGCATCACCAATGATGTCTTAGACACCTCAGGATTAAACAATAAAGTTTCTTTGTTCATGGCAGGGCTGATGTTAGATCCTCTCCCATATTCAAACATAAATGGATTACATTTCTTTACTGGCAAAGCCTTGAATAAACATGAACTTTATAAACTGTACTTTGCTTGTGTTGGAGAAAAATCAGGTGATCTTCCAGCAGTTCATTGAAACAGGATGAGGGCGTTGATGTGCCAGTAAAATCGCTGGGTCATTTTTCAAGTTAAATTCATATTACCTTTTCTGTTTTGTGTGTTATGAGTGCATATGAGCTCTTTTCTCGTTTTCACCCCTGTGAACAGGCATATTCAGAATTGTATTGTATCGTTTAAATATTTTAGTCTGATACTGTCTTGGAGAAACTGTAATGCACAAAATTTCCTTAGGGATTAATAAAGTATTCAGATTCTTAAGCCCAGCTGTCTTTAGGTCCCCACACAGACAGACTGTATCTGCAGATTGAGACCAAGAAGGAAGATCTGAAGGTCATTTTGCAAAGGTTTACTTTCTTTTCAATGAAATGAATGCTCTCAGTATTGGTTTGTGAACTCACTCAAATGTTACCCCGCTTTAGGTCATTATCAAGGTTAAATGTTAAGGTTCCATGATGAAGATGCTTACTGTCCCTCTGCATGTGTGCACCATGATGGCTTTTGCCCAAATTTCATGTGTGTGTGTGTTTTTTGTTTTGTTTGTTTGTTTGTTTTTTAGATTTTACATACAAAATATGTGATTGGGGAATAGTACATCTTAAATGTTTCAGTCAGTTTCGTGTTATTTTTTAAGTGTTAAGTGTGCGAGACCATTTTATCTTTTAAAAATCAAGTATAAAATGAATGTTAAAAAATCTAAATTAACAAGGTGTGCAAATCAGCAGTGTTTTTAGATTCACAGTGAACAGTCAAAAACAGTTATGAGGTGTGTCATTGAGATACATTATTTTGTTATTAAATACATGTACAGTGATGTGAGACAGACCACATCAGAAGTACATCATTGTTGTTGTTATTAAGTGCATGCGCAATGGTGATTAGAGATATGTGGAGAGTCCAGTCCTACACCTGGTTCAGGGCCTTAATAGCCTGGGAGGAAAAGCTCCTCCTCATTCTCTCTGTGTTGGGCTCAAGGGGTGGAATTGCTTCCCTGACTTCAACAGTGAGAAGAGCCCATTGTCAGGGTGGGAGAGGTCTTTTCCTGGCTTTGGTACTGAACCACTTGGTCTAAATAGACTGCAGGTCAGGAAGCTCTTAGCAAATGATGTGTTTGGCAGTGAATACTGACAGTGTTGGCCTCCAAACACTACATTATCCTCTGGAATGTACTTGGGGCATAACACAACCCAAAAGGCATTATTTTCCACTCAAAAAACCCAAGCAGAGACAGAATGCAGTCTTCATTTTGCAAATTGAACTCTCTGGCTCTCCCGCAGACGTTATTATAGATAGCAGTATTATTTCCAGTGTGGTACTGATGGTTTTAAATATGTTTATTACAAAACAAAACAAACAAACTTTCAATGACCGCTCTGGGGCCCGTTCTTCGTACGTCGCTTACTATATCCAAGATCAAATGACACATCCAAGACCAAATCATCGCGCTAACCGTGAGCTCGCTAATCCGGTTCCCCGAACACACCTACCGCTGACGATTAGTATAGCTGGACGCAGTAATGTGACATCACTGGGTGTCGTAAAAGGGGCTACGCATCGATAGTAGAAACATTGATCGGCAACCCGCTGATTGGTCGGCGAAAATGTCGAAGGAGCACGCTCGGCTCGGTATTTTCTGGCAGCAGAGCAAGAACTCATGAGTGAGGGATTTCAGGAGTTTCAGAGTTTAATTAAAACGCAAGGGAACACTGCAAAGGCTGCAAAAGCAAGGAGAGAGGGCTGGCAGAAAGTTGCTGACAAATCAAACTCGTAGGTAATTTAATAATAATAATAATAATGGATTGGGTTTATATAGCGCTTTCCAAGGCACCCAAAGCGCTTTACGATACCACTATTCATTCACTCCCACATTCACACACTGGTGGAAGCAGCCACAGCTGCCCTGGGACAGACTGACAGAAGCCAGGCTGCCATATCGCACCATCGGCCCCTCTGGCCAACACCAGTAGGCGGTAGTGTAGATCTATCATATGACACTATATTGTCCAATATTATATGGCATTATATTATATTATAATATGTTATATTATATCCCCTTTCACATTAGAGCCACAACAGGACCCACAAGAACATGGGAACAAGTAAAAGTGAAATACAGGAGTATTCTACAGAATGGTAATATTTATCTCTTATATTGCTTTTCGTCTCTTGGCAAGGGACCCTGTAATACTCTGTTAGTTTGTTCATAACAGCAACCAAGAAGAGGGCAGAGCAAAAAAGACAGGTGGTGGTCCTGCACCCCCTCGTCAACAAGTTGGTTAAGTAAATAATACCCTCACGGGAATATCGATATCTCTCAATGAGCACACTGTCGCGCTGAGCTAAAGGATCCTGTCTATCCCGCAATATACGCTGAATTCTGAGGACTCTCCTTATCAATCTTGCACCTTCCGCAATGGGTTGCTCGCGTAAACGGACAGGACATGGCTGCGACAGACTTCCCAAATCCACCTTCGCTTTTATAGCCGTGGTCTCTCATCTTGATTACACGAAGTAATTTACAATTACTACTCTGAAATATGAATTACATCTGTAATAATCACATCAGAATCAGAATCAGAATACTTTATTCATCCCGAGGGAAATTAGGGGTTACAGCAGGCAGCACGCTAATGACGCATGCGCACTCACAAAGGAACCTTCTGACCAACTTTACACAAACATCACATTGGGCAGACATGTCAGAAGGTAGGCTGATAGGAAAAAAACAACGAAAATACACTACATGAGGTAAGAGGAGGAGAAAAAAAAACTCCACTCAGACTGAGCTCCTAGTGGGAGAACAGTTTGATAAAAGAAAAAACACCTCAGCACAAAAGCACATGACTATCAATACACCATAGAAACACGAGACAAGCAACAGGGGCGGGTAAAGGGTAAGAGAGAGCCGGCGTAGACAGCGCATCCGGTCCTGCAGCATCTGTGCTGGTCCAGTTGACTGCTATCATCCCCGGTAGGGCACAAGCATCGAAGGCGTTGGAAAGGGAGGGGGATGAGTGAGTGCTTATCAGTGTAAGTGTGTGTGTGTGCGTGTCCATAGTTTAGCTGAGACAGTGTCCTTCGGCCTATCAGGCTAAGTAAACAGTCCTCCAGCCAATCCAGGTGTCCTTCATGGGGCGGGAAGAATAGTCATCACACAGTCGTTATCAGGGAGTTGTTTTGGTGGGCTCCAGTCTTGGGCCTGCAGCTGGGGCCGTGGTGTCCAAATGTTGAATATTGTTGATTTCTCCTTTGTGAGCAGCTCGAATTCTAGCACTCCGAGGCTGGTCTCTCGATCTCCCGTTGAAGAACTGCGAGCCTCCCCATGATGGTATCAAACTTCTGTTCCGTGGTGTTGTCAGTCTTTTGATTCTGAGACCTCACAACTGCAGTGATCCGTTCCGCGATGTTTTCCAACTGTCGCTCAAGGGTCTCATTTTGAGCAGGCCTCTCTCTGATGTTTCCCCTCATACGCTCAATGGTGTTGTTTTGAGCCTTCACAGCAGCTGTAAGCGTCTCCAAGGTGTTGACCATATTACGTTCGTTGTGAGAGGTCGCACCTCGTCCCGTCGCTTCGAATCCAGCGGGCAGCCTTGTGGGGGTTTGAACAGCCGGTTCCGCTTTCTTATTTCTCTGATAAACCAGGGCTAAGCCAACGCCGATCAGCATGAACCCTGTTATCATGGTTCCGAATAGGTAGATATCTTCAGCGTCCTCGATCGACAGTCCCGCCAGGCACACGGTCCTCCAGTTCTGCCACCCGTCCATCGTGTAACCGGCAGGGAAAGTCCCTCCAGGGCACTCAGGCTCTCCCGAGCCCCGACTTCTCGTTGAGAAAAGGGTGTCAATAGCACTCAGAGACCAGTTGATCAACCCACAAACATATTTAACGAATCATTTTCATAACTTGAAATACAAATAGAAATTGTACATTTCTAAAAATTATGCACAAGTTTTGCAAACAACAAAGTTATATGGTACTATTTACCTAAAAATGCAGCCAAGGCCTCAGGCGTTTTTTATATAACCATTTAAATCTATTTACAGAACAATCAGGTGTGCTGCATCAAATAAGAAGGCACACAAATTATTTGTGCCAGTCCAAAAATGTAGTTTGTGCTCAGTATAAGACAGAGGAGAACACCACAGGCCTAAAACCTGCAGGTCTGACAGAACAGCGTTTACACTGGAATCTGCCTTTGACGGCTTTTTTAGAGCAAATATGAAATTCAGCAGTATAACTGACACACAATACAAGACAATAACTACACAACACACTAGCTACAGCCTCCAAACATGCTAAACGTCACTAATGTCTCACATATGAAAACTCACTCTCTCTCTCTGTCTTTCGCTCGCCCGCTTTCCGTTGCGAGTGTCACTCCTAAAAACTTCCCCTTCTCCCTAAACAACCAAATGTCACATGTTGCCTTATCATTTATTTGATTGGCTTACATGGTAAACTCACACCAATAGGGAAGGGGTGTTTTTGCTTTTTTCACTCGCAAGCGGAGAGTGTTTGCTAGCGCTGTCTGTAGAAAATGCAGTTTTTACCGTTCTTCCCGCTGTAAACACCACTGTTTTGTTCAGAAAAAAAACATTGCGTGTATTTTTTATTTTATAACTCTGGTTTTACGTGGCCCATCAACACAATTCAAAAACTGGTATATAGTTTGAAGTCCGCACTTTCAACCCAAGTTGAAATGGAGACTCTGACATGCTGCATGTTGTGTCGTCTTAAATTGGTCATGTGATTTTGACGCGCCGGTGCGTCCGGCGAACTCAGAGGGTTAATTACTAAAAAAGTAATTTAACTAAATACTTCTTAAAATCCCTATAAACCTTGAGTGGGCAAACAATAGAAATTAAACTCTTTAAATAATAAATAATATTTTTAAAGACGTAGACTCTACAGTACGCAGCGGTAGCATCTCTTCCACAATGTAGCCTGCAATTATTTTTTTAAGATCACCTTCAGACGCTTTCTGTGCTGCTGAAGTAAAAATCACGTTTTGCCTGCTTAGCAGGAGTTGCCGCGGTGTTATCCACGGATGATGAACAAGGATCACTCAGAAGTGTTCGTCTATGCTGTCGTGTCAGGCGCTTCAGTAGATTACTCGTGCTATTAACAGCAGACGATAGTTTTTTGTCCCCAGGACATAGCTTACATATTACTGTAATGTTCGTGTCTGCTTGTTTCAGAAAAGTGAAGAGACGGGAATATGTCCATTTCAAAACACAGACACTCGCTTCAGCCGAGTCCGTCATCTTCCGCTTTAGAATACGACTATGCAGCAAACTGGCGCGAAATGACGTACAGCTGCACTACAGCGATGTTAAAGCGGCAGAGTTTACTTCTACATTTAGAAGATAAATCATTGAAACTAAATAATGATATTCAGCGAGTTTAATTATTTTACAATGTAACGCAAGTGCATTGTAAGTAACTAATTAAAATACCTAAAAATGAACAGTAATTAGTTACTCTACTTTTTCAGTGGAAAAGTAATTTAATTACAGTAACGCGTTACTTAGTAACGCATTACACCCAACACTGGAAGTTAAAAATGCATGCCATGAAAGATTTCGGGTGTTTGGAGGTTAAAGTACCATGTTACAATGATTATTTGCTTTAGTTTATATATCCACTGCCTTGAATACACATGAACGTTATAAAGTTTACCTTATTTGTTCTGGTGGCAGGTCAGGTGAGCTGCCTCCAGAACAAAAATAATTCATTGGACAAGGATGAGGGTGTTATCAGGCCAATAAAAGCTCTTGATCATGTTTGAATTAGTCATTTCTTTCTGACTTGAAGCTGCATACAGTTGCTCAACACAGGCAAACTGACACTGATAAGGACAAACAAAAGGTAATTTTACAGTCGATTTATTTCTTCATTATTAATGAATAATTAGTAGTTATCTATTAAATATCAGTACAGCATTATGAGCTGACTGCAAAAGTAACATTTCCTAATATGTTTTTCAAACGTTATCATCAGATTTCATTTCTGCACCATGAAGATGCTGACTGTGTTTCTGCATGTGTGTGTCATGATGACTTTCACACACAGTCTATGTGAGTATTTAAAACAAGTATTTTTTTCCTCTCACTTTATCTACTTTATAATATACATATATACTCTGCAGATACAGAATATACATGCAACACATGACCAGAGAATGGAATATCTTAGATTTTTCACAAAAAAGAATTGTGTTTCAAATAAAACGTCTTTCAAACTGTCTTTGCAGCTCTTCCAGAGGAAACAATCATGCCAGGTGAATCTAAAAGTTGTCTTTTAATGAGAATATATTTTTTCAATACATTAATAAATAATGGAAGTTATTGCACTACAAAATTAATTGGAACCAAAGAACATTTTAACTCATGCAGATGTAGACAATTGGGCGACACCGCCACCATCTACAGAAGGTGAGTACTTATTGGAGTATGTGATTTTCTTTTATTCTATTTTATTTTTTTCCTTCTTTAAAATTGAAGTTGAGCATAAGAAAAATCTATACTGTACAGTCGTGGCCAAAAGTTTTGAGAATGACAGAAATACTTGTTTTCACAAAGTTTGCTGCTTCAGTTTTTATATCCATATACTCTACAGTAGAATGTTTTGGAGAGTGATCAGATGAATTGCAAAATCCTTATTTGCCATGAAAATGAACTTAATCTCAAAAATTCAATTTCCACTGCATTTCATCATTCAGCATTTCATGCCATAAAGGGACCTGCTGAGATCATTTTAATAATGTTCTCATCAACTCAGGTGAGAATGTTGACAAGCACAAGGCTGGAGATCATTATGTTATGCTGACTGAGTTAGAATAACAGACTGCATGCATTAAAAGGAGGGTGATGCTTGAAATCGTTGTTCTTCCTATTAAACATGGTGACCTGCAAGGAAACACACGTAGCCATCATTGCGTTGCATAAAAAGGGCTTCACAGGCAAGGATGTTTTTGCTACTAAGACTGCACCTAAATCAACCATTTATCACATCATCAAGAACTTGAAGGAAAGCGGATCAATTCTTGTGAAGACGGATTCAGGGCGCTCAAGAAAGTCCAGCAAACACCAGGATCGTCTCCTAAAGATGATTCAGCTGCGGTATCAGAGTGCCACCAGTGCAGAGCTTGCTCAGGAATGGTAGCAGGCAGGTGTGAGTCCATCTGCACGCACAGTGAGGCAAAGATTTTTGGAAGATGGACTGGTGTCAAGAAGGGCAGCAAAGAAGCCACTTCTCTCCCAAAAAAACCCACCACGGACAAACTGATAGTCTGCAAATGTACAGCGAGTGGACTGCTGAGGACTGGGGCAAAGTCATTTTCTCTGATGTTTGGGACATCTGGAAAAAGGCCTGTCCAGAGAAGAAAAGGTGAGTGCTACCATCAGTCCTGTGTCATGCCAACAGTAAAGCATCCTGAGACCATTCATGTGTGGGGTTGCTTCTCATCCAAGGGAGTGGGCTCACTCACAATTATGCCAAAAAACAGGAATGAATAAAGAATAGTACCAAAACACCCTCCAACAGCAACTTCTTCCAACCATCCAAGAACAGTTTGATGAAGAACAATGCCTTTTCCAGCATGATGGAGCACCGTGCCATAAGGCCAAAGTGATACGTAAGTAGCTCAGGGAACAAATAATTTTGGGTCCATGGCCTGGAAATTCCCCAGACCTCAGTCCAATTGAGAACCTGTGGCCAAACCTCAAGAGGCAGGTGGACAAACAAAAACCCACTAATTCTGACAAACTCCAAGAAGTGATTATGACAGGATGGGTTGCCATCAGTCAGGATTTGGCACAGAAGTTAATTGACAACTGCAGAGGTCTTCAAAAAGAAGGGCCAACACTGCAAATACTGACTCTTTGCATAAACGTGATGTAATTCTCAATAAAAAACATTTGAAACTCATGAAGTGCTTGTAATTATACTTCTATACATCACAGAAACAACTGAAACAAAGATCTAAAAACACTGAAGCAGCAACTTTTTGAAAACTAATATTTGTGTCATTCTCAAAACTTTTGGCCACAACTGTACACTCAGTTTCATACTTTCTTCTTTATTTAGTTGTTTAAAAAAATATTGTACAATAAGGTCATATAATACACATCATAAGCTTATGTAATCATACAGTGATTATACTGTATATAAGGACATGCTAGGTAACATTTTTATTTCTTAGTTTACATTTTGCTAGTATCTCTTCACTTCTGTAATTTACCTGCATTTTGTATTTCTTTTTAATGTTGTAGAACGTAGAAGGTAATCAATGACACCACAGCAATGATACACTAAAAAATATCTGTGGTTCAAACTGTCTTTGCAGCTCTTCCAGAGGAAACAATTGTGCCAGGTGAATCTAAAAGTTGTCTTTTAATGAGAATATTTTTTTTGATCCACTAATAAATACATTTATTACCCTAAAAAATTAATTGCGACTAAAAAACATTTTAACTCTTGTAGATGCAGACTTTTGGGTAACACCACCAGCACCCCCATCTACAGAAGGTGGGTATAGTTATTGGAGTATATGAATTTATTTTATTTTTTCCTTCTTTAAAATTAAATTTGAACATAAGGAAAATCTGCACTGCAGACTCAGTTTCATGCTTTCTTCTTTATTTGTTATTTGTTTGCAGATGACTCATTTGGGGGCTGGCATCCATCTTGCCCAGATGGATGGAGTATGCACAGTCAACAGTGCCTCATCTTTGTTCCAGAAAACATGACCTGGGACGATGCTCAGGTAACAAGGATGACTTTTTTCCTATTAATAAATCTTACATTTTCTTGGTCACTCCATGCTGTTTATCTCCATCGTAGAATAACTGTCACTCTCATGGAGGACAGCTTGCATCTGTGTATGATGACTTTCAAGCTTATGAGATTCAAGCGGAGCTGAAGCGTGCTGGACATGATCATGGAGAATTTTGGGTTGGAGGCCATAATAGTCCAGGGGTAAATAGCACGATGTCTAAGATTTTGAGAAACAATTGTTTTTTTTTATGAATATGAATTTATATAATATTTTATTTTGCTTTAACAGAATCCTTCTTGGTCCTGGAGTGATTATTTGGGAATGTCTGCTTTTGCTGACTTTTGTAATGGAGAAACAGTCGAAGATGAGCACCACTGTTTGCAAATAACTTTTACTGGTAAGTCTGTCAAGTGTTTAAAAAAACAAAACAATCTTATTTGGATTCATTTATTTTGATTATCACTTCAAACTCATTACTACTCTATCAAGTGTTTTAAAAGTATGTATTAAAGTATATTTTTCTTTTCTTATTATTGCACTGAGCATTGTTTCTTATCCTAGAATATTTACAGTTTGTGTTCCCAGTGATGCATCATTAAATAATTGAGATTTTAGTATTAAAAAAAAAAATACAGTGTTCTGAAGTTACACAAAGCTATCATGTTATGTTCAAAACTTCTATGTACTGGGTTATTAATATGTGGATTAATGTTGTCCACTCACTAAGATGTTAATTGTGCGGTACAAAAAACAACTGTAAGTATTGTGTACAAACATGGTGGGTGAAACAGATTAAAAAGACAGGGACATATAGGCACAGAACACTGAATTGAGTAACATAAATGGCTGTGAATCAGGAAGTAAAACAGCTAATCACTGTTTGTGTCAGTCTTCTTGACAAATACCCTTTAATGTAAATACCATTACCATTTACAAATACTGTAATTTCACAGTTAGTACTGAACAAACTAAAATTACACTTATTTGCTAAACATTGTCACCCCATGTTGGAAACCTTTTTAGTCTGAGTAGCACTGACTGAGTGTGATTTTTGTGTTTTATTTTGGTTTTCTTGCAGAGGAAAAGAGTGGATGCTTAGAGAGCATGGACTGTGAAACTGAGCTCCCGTCTATCTGTGGAAACATTATTATGTAATTGTGAATCAACTCTATAATGCATCAGTAAAAAGCACAAAGATCTGTGTTTTTCTTTCTCAGTGCTGTTTCTTTCTCTGTATTTCCACACCATCGCTATGATGCAAGCAATCAGGCATCATGTGCAATGAACTGGAGCTGAATTTTCTGTACGATTAAAAGAAAGCTTTCTGTAGACCTTTACTTTGTAGAGTGAACTGTATTTCATTCTTAAATTAAAACTATTAGCATTGAAAGAAATTTCCTCTGTGATGTGTTAATCACCCTACCATAAGCAATTGAATACTTCTTTTTTTTTTAAAATTCATGTCCAAATGCCCCGAAGGAGCTGTGCCTTCCATGGGATGAGATTTTTATTCATGGTGACATAGAAACTGTCAATCATGTTCTTCTGACAGCCAGCAGGGTGGAGGCATGGCTACCGACCCTGCTGGTTACAGAGATGTTCCTCCAAACTGCAGCATGTCTGGGTTAAGATAAGGAAAGTCAATGGTAGACACCAGAATAGGCTGCAGTCTGACTAAAGTATTGTAAACTCACTGAAAACTCATTGCTCTTAATTATCTGAATTATCCATTTAAAATATATTTGGTTAGGTTGCAGTCTTATCTTTAAGTTTGTTCCTTAAATTTATAAAGAGTCGATGGTTGACAGAGAACATATCAGGGTAACACTTTATAACTTGACGCTCAAATAAAGCACAAGTACCCTGTACTTACAGGCAATTTGCAGGCAACAAGTCAGGTTTCTGCAGGAAACAATGAAACAAGTGCACTGTAAGTACCCTGTACTTTCTGGGGTGTGAGCCATATTATGGATTCACTTAATCTCATTTAATTTTGAAGTGTTTTCCTGGGAAACAGATGCAAATTCTTCTGTAAATAACTTTAAGTATCGTAGCAGCCTAAGCAATTACTAGGTAAGTCGTTGTGTCCTTGGGCAAGACACTTCCACTATACAAATACAGGGCATTTAAAAAAAATAAGCTTTCACAATAAATTGCCATATGAAACAATCCTTACACTCAGAGCTCTGATGGAATTCACAAGTTTTTTTTTTTACCTTTTCAATTTGAAAAATGTCTTTGACTTTGTGAGAAAATGTCCGAAAAATTCCTCAGACTGTCAGCATATTTCTGCATAGTTGCCCCAACTAGTAGAAAAGCTATGGGCTCAAATTGTGGTCATAAATATTTTGTACTTGTAAATCAGAAAGTCTAGTTGTGAACTGAGTTTTGTAACCTTCAAACCATTTTTTTTTCACTTTTATTTAAATCTATAATGTGTGACTTTAGCACTTTAACATTTAAACCTCCAAGAAATTCTGTAATCAGTAAGGCTAGAACGATCTGAAAAGGTTTTTGTGGTTCAGATGTCAAGCTTTGGTCATGGTACTTCAGCATCTAGCCAGCACTAAAGACAACAAACTGATGTAAAACATAACCAGGACAGAATCCACAACACAAAACCTCAAGCCAGTGCAACAATCTTACAATGACTAAGGGAGTGGTTCAGGCTAAAATAGTCACTCTGATGACCCCATGAGGACCAGACTGGTTAATATTGCAGATCTTTGGCAAGGTTTAACATCTGGGTGGGGAAGCCTGGAGGGAAACCGATGCTGTAAGAGCTAAATAAAAAAAACACGCCCCAAAACATAAACACACATACAAAAGCAGGGAGAAAAAGAGTAAGAAAGAGAGTCAGACAAGGCAGGCCAGCGCAGGAAGACTCCGGGATGATGACCTTTTCATATTGTGAAATATACTGCAAAACGAGCTTTCGTCTAGGGGTTCCATTACCCTTACTTGTATTTTTATTAATTTGACTGATTGGCATTTATAAACTATATAATAAAGAAAAACACATTTTTTATTAGGTTTTTTGAGTTAGTATTTAAGTGACTGCTTGTGAAAGGTGAACAGACAGGGGGACCGGCCACCCTACCTGTGTAAGGAAAAGAACTTGAGTTACAGCTGGTCACATTTAATCATTTGTGTATAACCTAAATTATTCGTATATGTAAAAAGAGAAGTGGTAACAGTAGTGATGGGTCCAGCAACACTGACGCATCGACGCATGTATCAAGCTCACCTAGCGATGCCTGTATCGGTGCGTGCGTCGCTTTAAGAAAAAGTCACGTGATCGATACAGCTGCTGTATCGCTAATTGCCAACGTGCCAAACTGTGTTTAAAAGGTACCGCATCCGTATCTGCCAACAGAATGAGTCGCCACCAAAAAAAACCAAACAAAAAAAACACAAAATTACTCTGGCAAAGATAAAAAAAAAATAATAATACACATCTCTCCATAACAAAATGGAGCCCGAAAGAAAAATAAATGTTTCTGCTGTCTGGGATCATTTTGATCTTTTAACTGCAAATAAGGTAATAGTTTGTCTGCCTTTGTTTCAGTGTAATCTATCAGAATAGAAAAAAACAGCAATGTGACTTGAAGTGTAAATTATTTATTTCATTTTATGCAGGTTAAATGTCACATGTGTTCTGCATTTCTTACACAAACAAAAGCACCTCCCCAGTGTTTAGGCATTACAGAGCCAAACATGAAAATGAGGAGACAAACACACCAAGAATGAACACTGGTAGGCCTATATAGACACTGTGGGATTATAATATTACCTTATGCCATGTTAGACCCCTAATTAAAGGTTGTGAATTATTATGTAGTTTTAGTTTGCATTATTCTCCTGAATTAGAAGAAGGTGATAACTATTACATTTGCATTACATTAGACTGCTGATTTATTGTGAATGAATGATATTGTTTTATGATGCATTATACTGCTGAGTTATAAGAAATACTGTTCACAGAAAGTCATCGCCTTATTTGTCTGATTAGAAGAGAACAGAACATGCTGGAGTTTTCTGCCCCATCTCAGCAGGAGCAGATAAACAGGGAGCCAAGGTCGTAGCTTAGGCGCCGTGTGAGAGAAAGAATGTGAATGTTTAGGCTTTTATGATTAGGTGGGGCCACTAGAGGCTATAAGAGTTTGATCAATGCTCCACCATTTTGAGATCTGATGCTGTCTGCGTACGGTGTCCATCTCCCACGCGTGTACATTAAAATCATCGTTTGACTCAACCCGGCCGGACCAGTGTTGTTATTGTGGTTTTTCCTCTTGTATCCATCTCCAATATTTGAATCCATAACAACACTGAACATCTTTATCATCATTTTTTTTTAAAATTAATATGTGTTTTCTTATTTTCATCTAGGAAGACTGCTCTGGACCAGGCAGTCCTGAATTTTATTATAAAGGACTGCCAACCCCTTAGTATTGTGGAGAGAGAGTGTAACGTACTGAGGGAATAGGAAGATATCTTATCAGAACCTTATCCACCTGGCTTTACAGCTTTTGTGTACCCCAGCTTCATCTGTTCCTGTGAGTTTTCCAAAGCTGGGGAAATGGTGTAAAAACAAAAACAAAAAATGCAATAGACTGAATGCAAAAACATTGGATAAACCTATTTTTCTGAATAGAAATTTATAATAAACTCTGAGTCAAATGGGTAATATTACATTCACAATACTTTCATTTTAATTTTCACTTAATGTCATTCATAATATATTTTAAACATGTCTACAATATTTGTAATATAGAAGATATAAAATGATTCCATGGAAAGTACAATACCTTACAGTGTATACAGTGTATATAAGTATGACTAGGTCATTGAATCAGTGTCTGTTGTGAGTCTCAAGTAAGTTGCCTGCAATGATATTTAAGGTCCAGCAGGTGTCAGTATGGAGCAAAACAGCAAAACTGTGTCGACACAGTGTCGATGCAGTTTGGGGAATGTGCTGAAACGCTTCACGAGGCCTCATCTACCCATCAGTAGGTAACAGTACTGACCTTTCCTGGTTGCTTCTTTTCTGGAACAAAAGAATACAAGCAGCTCAATCACCTGCTTATGAGCTCCTGGAGCAAACCAATGTGCCAGGCTAGCGGAGTGGGGTTAAGGTGTTTTCATGTATATAGAAGTGGTTGAAGTTATAATGTTATTGAGTAATGTATAGGAGTTGTTACAAATCTGAATATGTCGATCATATGTTATATTGTGGTTGATGTTTGCTCATGTGGAGGTTTATGTTTTCATTTCTTATGCTGACCCCCAGACTTGGGCTATTCCAGATGCTCACCTGAGACAGGACGAGTATAAAAGGAAGCCAATTGCTTGCAGATAGGTTGGATTTGTTACTGTGTGTTGATGTGTAAACATGTATTCTCTTTAATAAAGTCCTCCAGTTGATGGATGCATTTTATTCCAGTCTCGTGCCATTTTATTGTAGGTGACCCATGACTGCCAGCTAAAATTGACACTCCTGGACTAAAAGGAATGTAGATAAAGTGCAGTTATTATGGCTAGTAAACCCATTTGTATGTATTTTTGTATGTATGTATGTAATCAAGATGCAAAAGACATCTGTCCATTCTCAGTCTATTGTTGCCATTTATCCAAGTCCAGGTTGTAGGGACAGTGGTGTAAACAGTGATGCCAAGATGTACCTCTCTCCAGCCAACTTAGAATAGAATAGAATAGAATAGAATGCCTTTATTGTCACTATACAGTTGTACAGTGAGATACAGAGCATCTCCTACTCAGTGTAAACATGCTGGGGGGGTACAGTTCTGCAGCGCTATGTACATATGGACAGTATTAACATAGGGAAAAACATATATATATATATATATATATATATATATATATATATATATATATATATATATATATATATATATATATAGAATGTACAATATACAAGCCGTAAGTAATATGTAATAAATTGTGTTATGTATATACAGTTGAGTTATTGCACGTGGAATTGGTATAAATTCCACTCTATCTGCTTTGGTGCAGCTGCCGTACCATACCGTGATGCAGTAGGTTAGCAGGCTCTCAATGGACGAGCGGTAGAAGGTCAGCAGCAGGTTGGAGTTCAGCTTGTACTTCCTGAGGACTCTCAGGAAGTGCAGCTGCTGTTGGGCCTTCTTGACGACCGCTGAGATGTTTCCTGTCCAGGAGATGTCAGCAGAGATGAGGACACCAAGGAACCGGAAAGTGTGGACCCTCTCCACACACTCCCCGTCAACTTCTTCAGTGATTTGATGAGGACACCAAGGCACCAAGCCAGTCAAGGGAAATAATATCTTCAGTGTGTTGTGAGTCTGCGCCTCGATCTCCTAATGCCTGAAACATCTAACCTCCAGCCAAGGCTAGACTCGTCACCCCAGCCCAGGCACCTTGTGGAGGAGGCTAATTTCTGATGGTGTATCGGTAGACCCATACATACACAGTTTGTGGCTAAAGGCGAATATATGATCCTTGACCATCCATACATCCATCCATACATCAATCAATCAGTCCAGCAATCGGTCTAATGTGGAAAAGTCAAAGAAGATGGATAGATGGACTTTAATACCATGTATTTCCCCATTGCCACAGAAAAAGTTTTTTTTTGTTTGTTTGTTTTTTTATTGTTGAGCGGTTATGCTCTGTGGATCCTCCTCTTTGAACATCAGTCAATAGATGAAATTATGACAAAATGAAGTAATTTTATGTATTGAAATTCTGCTTTTAGCAAAACCTTTGTCCAAAAACGAACTTTTCTTTCTGTCTTGTCTGTATCATTAAAATGTTAAACATTGAAATGTGTGAGTAGACCCATGAACATGTGACCAGTTTCATTCAAAGGCATCCAGCTATTATTCTTTTCTCAAACAACCAATATATGTTCATCCACCACTGTGTAGTCAAAGTAGGTACATATTTAGTTTTAAACTCAATAGGATTCACTCTAACTAAAGAGTTAAAGGTAATCAGCCAGAAATGCATATATCTAAATGCAGAAATGCATTTAGATATATATGTGTGTGTGTGTGTGTGTGTGTGTGTGTGTGTGTGTGTGTGTGTGTGTGTGTGTGTGTGTGTGTGTGTGTGTTTATAAATTTGGACTTGGCTATTACATGATCTTCAGGTTTTGAGTACTTGTGAGATATGGCTTATTTTTTCAGTTCCCATTTGGTGTTGACACACGTTTTTAGGTCAATGTGTATTGCACTTGAATACACTGAAGAAGTCTTGGTGACCTAAAGAGTCCCTAATTTTTTATAGTAATACAGAGGTCATCCCAATTTTCTATTCAAGTATTAGGACATATCATTTATAACTGGATTTACTTTGTTACTTTGCCTTGTCCATTGTAGTTGCAGTATCTGACCACATGATGGGGCCGTGGTCAACATGATACAAAAAAGGTATGCATAAAGCTTCTGTGAGTTATTTTTAACTTTTTAATGTTTCACCTTAATTCAACTGTACAGAGACAGCCAAAAAGTTAGGAATACTGGTTATAGAATCCACAAAGTATTTTAAAAGGTGATCAAACTGTCATGCCTATGACAACATTTTTTTAATTGTCCAGAGTTTGGACTAGACGGACATATAATTAAGACTGATAACAGAACCAGCACTTGCAGATAAATATAAAATTCCCCAATGAGATGTAACACAGACAGATACTTGACTGAAAGCTTCAATTGCACAAAAGACCAAAAGAAAAGAGAAAACAAAACAAGAAAAACAGAAGAAAGAACAGTTTTGTAAGATCAGTGCTATAATAAAACAACCAGTCTGCACTTGTTAAAGACACAATGCCTAAAAGACAATGTAGCTTTTGTTGATTTGTAATTGTGATGTTTAGATTGGGTGCTACCAAGAAAGGAAAAATGTAACTGGAAAATGAAAGAAGTAGGAGACAGCATAACACAAACACTATTATACATTGGTTTGTGTTTTCATGGGAATTTTATGCTTCAATGTCAGCCCAGATGTCTTGATTTTCCTTAGCATAGAGAGATGGCTGATGTGAGTTACATTGCAGACATCACAACACTTGGAATCTGCAAATTTAAAAAAATAAATTCAGTAATTTCATTTAAAAAATTATTCAATGTCAATCTTTCAGAATCACTAATAACTCAATAATGCTTCATAGTGTGACATTATAAAGTTCTACCACACTGATATGGCTTTTGCTGAGATTTGATGGTATATAAATAAAACTTAGCTAAACTGAAGCAAATGTTCCTGTTATCCCTGGGATTACTTTGGGATTGACCTTTAAGATCTGCTCCAGTCATTACTTCAGCTCTCTGTACTTTCTCTTTATTAATTTTCTTGTGGCTCTTCTTCCACTGGGATTGCCACATCTACAGTGGGGCAAAAAAGTATTTAGTCAGCCACCGATTGTGCAAGTTCCCCCACTTAAAATGATGACAGAGGTCAGTAATTTGCACCAGAGGTACACTTCAACTGTGAGAGACAGAATGTGAAAAAAAAAATCCATGAATTCACATGGTAGGATTTGTAAAGAATTTATTCGTAAATCAGGGTGGAAAATAAGTATTTGGTCAATAACAAAAATACAACTCAATACTTTGTAACATAACCTTTGTTGGCAATAACAGAGGTCAAACGTTTACTATAGGTCTTTACCAGGTTTGCACACACAGTAGCTGGTATTTTGGCCCATTCCTCCATGCAGATCTTCTCGAGAGCAGTGATGTTTTGGGGCTGTCGCCGAGCAACACGGACTTTCAACTCCCGCCACAGATTTTCTATGGGGTTGAGGTCTGGAGACTGGCTAGGCCACTCCAGGACTTTCAAATGCTTCTTACGGAGCCACTCCTTTGTTGCCCGGGCGGTGTGTTTTGGATCATTGTCATGTTGGAAGACCCAGCCTCATTTCATCTTCAAAGTTCTCACTGATGGAAGGAGGTTTTGGCTCAAAATCTCACGATACATGGCCCCATTCATTCTGTCCTTAACACGGATCAGTCGTCCTGTCCCCTTGGCAGAAAAACAGCCCCATAGCATGATGTTTCCACCCCCATGCTTCACAGTAGGTATGGTGTTCTTGGGATGCAACTCAGTATTCTTCTTCCTCCAAACACGACGAGTTGAGTTTATACCAAAAAGTTCTACTTTGGTTTCATCTGACCACATGACATTCTCCCAATCCTCTGCTGTATCATCCATGTGCTCTCTGGCAAACTTCAGACGGGCCTGGACATGCACTGGCTTCAGCAGCGGAACACGTCTGGCACTGCGGGATTTGATTCCCTGCCGTTGTAGTGTGTTACTGATGGTGACCTTTGTTACTTTGGTCCCAGCTCTCTGCAGGTCATTCACCAGGTCCCCCCGTGTGGTTCTGGGATCTTTGCTCACCGTTCTCATAATCATTTTGACCCCACGGGATGAGATCTTGCGTGGAGCCCCAGATCGAGGGAGATTATCAGTGGTCTTGTATGTCTTCCATTTTCTGATGATTGCTCCCACAGTTGATTTTTTCACACCAAGCTGCTTGCCTGTTGTAGATTCACTCTTCCCAGTCTGGTGCAGGTCTACAATACTTTTCCTGGTGTCCTTCGAAAGCTCTTTGGTCTTGGCCATGGCGGAGTTTGGAGTCTGACTGTTTGAGGCTGTGGACAGGTGTCTTTTATACAGATGATGAGTTCAAACAGGTGCCATTCATACAGGTAACGAGTGGGGGACAGAAAAGCTTCTTACAGAAGACGTTACAGGTCTGTGAGAGCCAGAGATTTTCCTTGTTTGAGGTGACCAAATACTTATTTTCCACCCTGATTTACGTATAAATTCTTTACAAATCCTACCATGTGGATTCATGGATTTTTTTTTTCACATTCTGTCTCTCACAGTTGAAGTGTACCTCTGGTGCAAATTACTGACCTCTGTCATCATTTTAAGTGGGGGAACTTGCACAATCAGTGGCTGACTAAATACTTTTTTGCCCCACTGTATCACAACTGTGGTCTTCTGCTTTTTGTCAGCCACAACTGTGTCTGGTTGGTTAGGCAATAGCTGCTTGACTTATCTTAAAGTGGAAGTCCCACAGCACCTTAGCCCTGTTGTTCTCAGATACATTTGGTTGTATCTCCCATCGGGACTAGGCTGTCTTTTTGAAGCCACTGGTAGGATTTCATGATGTTAACCATTCGCTCTATCTGTCCATTGTAGATCACATGCAGGTGCTTGGTCGTCCATGACAGTTCTTCTTCCCATTCACCATCATGTCTTCTTGATTTATTTTCAGAATTTCTGTGTTTCATCCTGGATCGTGACACTTACTAATCCTCATCCTCCCTCTTTCAGTTCCTCATAGAGCCTCAGGGTACTGACTTTGATTGGAGACCTCCATGCATTATGACAACTTTTTGTGGTGTGATATTAATGGCATCTCCTCCTGTGGCCAGTGTGTCTTAACTTCTGGAGCCAGCTCGCGTCGTTCACGTCAAAGATCCGGCTCTAAGAGCCATTTCGTTCGCGACCGACACATCACTATTGCTCAGGTTGGTCAGCCTGGTCTTCAAGTCCTGGTATACTCCCCTTTCAGACAGGAGCTGGTTCTTTGGTTATTTCCAGTCTTAATTTTGAAATCAAATTTTGAATTAGTTTTAGTCATAATTCAAATATCTAAATTATTTTAGTCTAGTTTTAATTAATTATAGCAGACTAAATCTAAAGTTGTTTCATTAGACTAAAATAAAAAGTGTAAAAGTTTTTCGTGTTTTTTTCCCACTGAGAGTTGCTCTACATGGTTCACAAACTCTTATTTTCTATGAAATTAATTTCAAAATGACTCCATATGTCTACATATGAACATACACACACCCACAATGGACAACTGTACCCTCAAACACACAATAATAACATGGACTGAACCACCACTCACAACCACTAGCACTTTATATAGCCTCTGTAGAAACTATCTACACCCTCACTTATCTTAACTGCACTACTGTATAGCTCTGTGTAAATAATCATTCTGTACATACGATAATTTTTAACCCTACAACTGTTTACAACTTGCATAGTTCCCATTTCTGTATAGCTGTATATCTCAGATTTCTGTAAAGTTATTTATTTCATATTCTGTAAAGTTTTTCATATTTATATCCTGTTCATAGCCTGTACATAGCTTGTACTCACTACAGCCTGTACATACTTATAGTTATAGAATATTCACAACATACTTCATACCGTGTACATATAACATACCATAATAGACCCATTTCTGTAATATACTTACATATCTATACTATTGCTAATATATATTGTAATATATCTATATCACTAAAGCACTTCTGGATGGATGCAAACTGCATTTCGTTGCCCTGTACCTGTGCATGTGCAATGACAATAAAGTTGAATTCTATTCTATTCTATTCTACATATGAACCATGTTTTTAGTTATTTAAAGATGCTATGAAGTACATAGTCAAGGTGGTATCACACTGAAAGTGTCATTCATTCATTCACAAACACTGAAATGCAATGCATCTTTTTAAGCAATCATCCACTCAGGGATTTTATTGTGTTTGCACAAGTTAGACCAAAATAACTTATGAACTTAGAAATTATGTACCCAAACCAATGATAATAGTGTGCTGACATCTACCTCTTTGTGAACAACATCAAACACCAAACCTGTACTTTTGAAGTACACTTCTCATTTTACTAGGTTAGCACACCACACACTCCGTCATTTGCATCAAGGAGTTTATATAGGGGGAGAAAACTGATTGTTGTGGCAGGAAAGACACGTTAACTTTCAATGTGAAGCATTTATGTGCTTCTTATTGCAAAGATGGCTCTTACTTAAGCTGAGGGTGAGTGTTTATTACCGAAAGTGTGAAGTCTCCTCCACTGCTTAAAATCTGTACAGGTGTATGTGGAAAACTTGAATGTAAAATGGGTTGGGTCTGTCACACATGTATTTATTTATTTTTTTCAGATAGATAGATAGATAGATAGATAGATAGATAGATAGATAGATAGATAGATAGATAGATAGATAGATAGATAGATAGATAGATAGATAGATAGATTGATTGATTGATTGATTGATTTTGAAGAGTCAAATTAAAATAGGTTCTTTGCTAAGTTGTCTGTTATGTGTAGACACAACAATGGTTTTCCTGTTTTATGCTTGAATGGAGGGAACAGAAGGGTATATAAGGCTGTAGCAGTTTAGCGAGGTAGTGTGGGGCAAGACAATTAAGGTATTTGAAAAAAAATGTTTAAATTAAGAAGAAATTAAGATTTTTGGCAGTATGTTGAGCAAGGCTAAAATGAAAGAAACATGCTCATATTTACATTTGCCAGTTAAGAGGTGTTTGGCAGCAATTTGTACCAACTGTAGATGAGTGATATAGGAATCACTAATCTCCATATAATGTACATTACAGAAATCGAGTGGTAGCAAAGATAACTGTCTCAAAGTGCTGCCCAGAAGGTATTGGCTTTATTTTGGCGAGCTGCCTAAACTGGAAAATGGTCAGTTTTACCACTGTTTTGATTTGACTGTCAAATTTGAGTTCAGCATCCACTTTAATCCTGAGGTTTGTGATAGTTGGCTTTATGCACTGAGCCAAGCAACACAAATATACAAAGGGGGTCTAAGTGGAATTGACAAACATCATCACTTTTGTCTTCTTTGTATTATAATTTAAAAAGTTGAGAGCCTCTGGGCCTTTATATCTTCACACACACTTGAGCATCAGTCTGGCAGAATATGCGAGAGAGAGAAAAGAGAGAAAAATCTGGTTATCGTCTGCATAACAGTGAATGAAATACCATATGGCTCAGTTTTAGAAAAGGGAGTCTAAAACTAGGCCATATGGGACCCTGCAGAAAAAGGGAGTGCGGGAGGAATCAAAGTCACCAAGACTAACACAGAAAGCTCCATTCACCAAATAGGATCTGCACCACTCCTATGTGCTTGATGCTCCAAGCAACAGAGTAACATTACATGATCCACTTTGTCAGATGCTGCAGTCCAATGTAAGCGCAAACCAGTCACCAAAAACAGTGGCTAAAAATATGCTATTATGTGAAATGTGCAACATTCTGTAAAGTGATGTAATGTAAGGGGAAATTAATGGAAAGCATACTTTTTGCCCCCAAGTTAACAGTTTTTGTTCATTTGTTTTCCTCATCCTCTGCATCACTAAGTGTTTTAGCATTGAATTCAAGCGATTTCTGAGTTTTGGTGTATCCCATTCTTTAAGCAGCACTTTGTGACAGTGGAAAGGAAAAAAGGTCTTTGCAGAAGACAGAAACTTCCAACAGAAGAGACTCAGGGAGGGTGACGATCTGTACCCACGAGGTGGTGATAAGAGAGACAGGATAAAAATGTGTTTGGAAGATTTTTTAATTCAATTGGTATTTCAGGGTGTTCACTAAGCACTTTCTAAAACAACATCCTAATTGATGATGAAGCCATTTACTTGTCACTGGCAGTTGCCTGCAGCGATATTGGAACACTTCCAACCATACGTACAATATGCAAACATCACATTAGGCAGACAGTTCAGAACAGGTAGCGTCAAGAGAAAAAAATGAAATCTACAACAAAACAGGAGAATGGAGGAGAGAAAAAGAGAACTCTTCTCAGACTGAGTTCCTAGTAACACCATGAAAAATCATCACAAGCAACAGGGTAGGGTATGGGTTTTCCGGTGTGGACAGCAGCATGCTGTGGGTACTCACAGCCTGTCCCATCACTTCGAGCAGCTAGCTTTGTGGGGTTTTGAACAGCTGTAACCACTTTCTTCAATCTTCAATAAGCAAGGACTGAGCCAACTCAAATCAGCAGGAACCCTGTTATCGTGGTTCCAAATAGGTATAAATCTTTTATGTCCTCAAGCGACAGTCGTACAAGGCAGACAACATGCCACTGCTCCCACCCATCCATCATGTATCCAGCAGGAAACATCCCTCCAGGACTATCGGGCTCTCCTGCACCCTGGCTTCTCGTTGAGAAAAGGGTGTCAATTGCATTGAGGGACCAGTTGATCAAACCCATTACTCTTTAGGTTTTAGAGAACAAGACTCTCTGAGGGTCAACATTAGACCACACTAGACAAGGACATAGAAGCCAAGCAGGAAAGATAAGGTGAGGTGATTTAGTTTAATGCATGACTGATGGTGCCAACCAGAGTGGTTATGGAAGAGAGAGTGAGTCTTTAGCTGGGAGCAGGGCTTTAAAAACATCCTCATACAACAGTAAATATAGTAACTATATTTCTCCCATGCTAATTTCATAGTGTAAATTATGATAGAGTGCTTTAAAAAACAAACAAACAAACAAAAAAGACCACAAAATGCAAAAGACTGCAGGCTTTAGATCATTCTTGAATTTAACTGGAACTATATTTATTTATTAAGGGTGTTGCTCACTAGTCCTTCTCTAAAGCAACATCCTGATTCAGATTCATGCATGACTGACAGTTGTTTTCTGTTTGTTTTCTTTTAATGGGAGTTAGTAGCACAAGTCTGTATCTGTAACAGTGGCTTTGAAAGCATGGTGAATTACAGTAAATACTATAACTATATTTCTCTCATGAAAACGCTCATCAAAAGATCCAATCTGTTGTTCTGAAAAGCAGTTTCACCCCTGTTCTTTTTTAGTACTCAGGCCTTCAGAGACTATGGTCTGTATTTATATAGCGCTTTACTAGTCCCTAAGGACCCCAAAGCGCTTTACATATCCAGTCATCCACCCATTCACACACTGGTGATGGCAAACTACATTGTAGCCACAGCCACCCTGGGGTGCACTGACAGAGGCGAGGCTGCCGGACACTGGCACCACCGGGCCCTCTGACCACCACCAGTAGGCAACGGGTGAAGTGTCTTGCCCAAGGACACAACAACCGAGACTGTCCAAGCCGGGTCTCGAACCAGCAACCTTCCGATTACAAGGCGAACTCCCAACTCTTGAGCCACGATCGCCCACTACACCGGACTCAGTAGTCATTTCACAAAACCTTTATTCATCTTCAGTTATGCATGCATCTTCTAGAAGGGGAGATGTGCAAGGCCCTCTGCAGATCTTCACTGCTTTGTCTGTTTTAACCAGTTTTATAGAAGCGACTCCATCATAAAACCCACATGGTGTGTTGTACACTCTGTGTTTGTGTATGTATGCGCGAACACGTGAGTGCCTGTGTGTGTACGTGAGTGAGTGTGTGTGTGGGTGTGTGTGCATCATAACAGTTAAAGCACTGTGTGTGTCTTTGTATATGTCACTTTCTGTTGGGCATAAAAGTCCATTTCCCCTCACCCAAGCTACACCAAATTACTTTAGAAAACATACAAAACCGAGTTAACATATTACAAACACTGAGACCCCCACTCTGCATCCACTGGGTCATTGGCCTCTTGTTGTCTTACTTTTACAGCTTAAGCATGTGGAGAGTCTCCTGCAAACCTACTTCTAAGTAATGACAGTTATGAGCTTTATTACATTCAGGTACAAGTATCCCCCAACTGTAGCTTCCTGTCTCCTTTTATGACAGGATGACCCCCAGTATCCATAAATTCCTCTCCCTCTACACAATTACACACACTCAGGCCTATAGCTACACCAAACTGAAACACACAGACATTCACACATCCTTCCCTTTTCCTCTGATCTACAGCAGAACCCTCTCATCTAACAAATTTAACACATCATATTTTAATTATGTTTTCTTTTACTCACACTGTACAAGTGATGATGGCAGGGTGGAAATACATTTTTTTGCCTATATCTTCCCATTCAGGGTGTAAACTAGGGTAGTCTAGCCCCAGTTTCATTGGTTGAGCCTCCAACATTTACAATATAATATAGTCATTTTTCCAGAAAATAAATAATAATCAATTTGTCATTCTACCATTATAAAGAATTAGTGTTCAGTGTATGCTCAGCTGGCCTCAAGCAGGGTCAGCTTCATCATGTGAAAGTATTTGTGAAAGGATGCTGCACAGGTGTGGTGTCTCTGTGGTCTATTATTGTTAGGACTAGCCACAAACATAATGTGTTGTACACGTCAAGTGACATGTAGAGAGAAATCCACAATAGACAATGATTATTTGCTTTTGTTTATATATCCACTGCCTTGAGTACACATGAATGTTATAAAGTTTGCTTTGCTTATTCTGGAGAAAGGTCAGGTGAGCTGTCTCTGGAACAAACAAATTCATTGGATAAGGATGAGGGTGTTGTCAGGCAAATAAAAGCTTTGGATCATGTTTGAATTAGTCATTTATACTGATTTGAAGCTGCATAAAGTTCCTGAACGCAGGCAAACTGACACTGAGAAGGACAAACAAAAGGTATTTTCACAGAAGATTTCTTTATTTTATTATTAATTAATAATTAATAAGTATCTATGAAATATCAGTACAGTACATTATGAGCTGACTGCAAATGTAACATTTCCTAATATATTTTTCATATGTTATCATCAGATTTAATTTCTGCACCATGAAGATGCTGACTGTGTTTCTGCATGTGTGTGTCATGATGACTTTCACACACAGTCTGTGTGAGTATTTAAAACACAGAAGTTCCTCTCTCACTTTTTCTACATTATCTATACATGCACACTGTATATATAGAATATACATGCAAAACATAACCAGAGAATGGAATATCTTAAATTTTGTTTTAAACCCATGTTTGTAAAAAAAAAAAAAAAGTGTCAAGGCTTTGCAAAACTGAATTAAACAATCGGAACTTTTTCTTTGTCTAAACATGAATGAGAATCATTGTACAGTAATTTCATATAATATCTAAGCCTATGTTTAGATATACCATACTACTATACTGTATATAAGGACATGCTGATCAATTTGAGTTTGATTTGTTTGCATTTTGCCAATATCGCTTCACTTCTGTGAGTAACTTGCATCACAAATTTTCTACTTCTTTTTAATCACTTTTGTTACTAATCACAAACAATATTTGTGTGTCAAATAAAATGTATTTTAAACTGTCTTTGCAACTGTTCCAGAGGAAACAACTGTGCCAGGTGAATATAAAGGTTGTCTTTTAGTGGGAATATACTCTATTTTGATCCACTAGTAAATAATTAAAGCGATTAATCTACAATACTAACTGCAACCAAAAACATCAACTAATGCAGATGGAGACTGTTTGGGAGTACTGCCATAACCGTCACTTGGAGTACATTACTTCTTTTCTCCTCCAAAAGTCAGGCATACAGAAAGTCTACACAGCAGACTCATTTTCATGTGTTCTTCTTTATCTACGATTTGTTTTTAAAAATATTGTACAATAATGTAATATAATACACATTATAAGCTTGTGTAATCATACATTTATTATACTGTACATAAAGACATGCTAAGTGACATAATTCTTAGTTTACATTTTGCTAATATCTCTTCACTTCTGTAATTTACCTGCATTTTGTATTTCTTTTTAATGTTGTAAAACGTAGAAGGTAATCAATGACACCACAGCAATGATACACTGAAAAAAATATCTGTGGTTCAAACTGTCTTTGCAGCTCTTCCAGAGGAAACAACTGTGCCAGGTGAATCTAAAAGTTGTCTTTTAATGAGAATAATTTTTTATCCACTAGTAAATATTGAAAGTTTTTACCCCATGAAGTTAATTGCAACAAAAGAACATTTTAACTCATGCAGATGGAGACAACTGGGGAACACCACCATCTCCACCATCTACAGAAGGTGGGTATACTTATTGGAGTATATGGATTTATTTTATTTTTTTTCCTTCTTTAAAATTCAATTTGAACATAAGGAAAATCTACACTGCAGACTCAGTTTCATGCTTTCTTCTTTATTTGTTATTTGTTTGCAGATGACTCATTTGGGGGCTGGCATCCATCTTGCCCAGATGGATGGAGTATGCACAGTCAACAGTGCCTCATCTTTGTTCCAGAAAACATGACCTGGGACGATGCTCAGGTAACAAGGATGACTTTTTTCCTATTAATAAATCTTACATTTTCTTGGTCACTCCATGCTGTTTATCTCCATCGTAGAATAACTGTCACTCTCATGGAGGACAGCTTGCATCTGTGTATGATGACTTTCAAGCTTATGAGATTCAAGCGGAGCTGAAGCGTGCTGGACATGATCATGGAGAATTTT
The DNA here is from genome assembly GCF_057381915.1 of Diplotaxodon limnothrissa. Taxonomy (NCBI): domain Eukaryota; kingdom Metazoa; phylum Chordata; class Actinopteri; order Cichliformes; family Cichlidae; genus Diplotaxodon; species Diplotaxodon limnothrissa. The sequence continues at coordinate 35,177,971 of NC_140598.1, forward strand.
GGGTTGGAGGCCATAATAGTCCAGGGGTAAATAGCATGATGTCTAAGATTTTGAGAAACAATTGAATTTTTTTATGAATATGAATTTATATAATATTTTATTTTGCTTTAACAGAATCCTTCTTGGTCCTGGAGTGATTATATTGGAATGTCTAATTTTGCTGACTTTTGTAATGGAGAAACAGTCGAAGATGAGCACCACTGTTTGCAAATAACTTTTACTGGTAAGTCTGTCAAGTGTTTAAAAAAACAAAACAATCTTATTTGGATTCATTTATTTTGATTATCACTTCAAACTCATTACTACTCTATCAAGTGTTTTAAAAGTATGTATTAAAGTATATTTTTCTTTTCTTATTATTGCACTGAGCATTGTTTCTTATCCTAGAATATTTACAGTTTGTGTTCCCAGTGATGCATCATTAAATAATTGAGATTTTAGAAATAAAAAAAAAAATACAGTGTTCTGAAGTTACACAAAGCTATCATGTTATGTTCAAAACTTCTATGTACTGGGTTATTAATATGTGGATTAATGTTGTCCACTCACTAAGATGTTAATTGTGCGGTACAAAAAATAACTGTAAGTATTGTGTACAAACATGGTGGGTGAAACAGATTAAAAAGACAGGGACATTTATATATAGGCACAGAACACTGAATTGAGTAACATAAATGGCTGTGAATCAGGAAGTAAAACAGCTAATCACTGTTTGTGTCAGTCTTCTTGACAAATACCCTTTAATGTAAATACCATTACCATTTACAAATACTGTAATTTCACAGTTAGTACTGAACAAACTAAAATTACACTTATTTGCTAAATATTGTCACCCCATGTTGGAAACCTTTTTAGTCTGAGTAGCACTGACTGAGTGTGATTTTTGTGTTTTATTTTGGTTTTCTTGCAGAGGAAAAGAGTGGATGCTTAGAGAGCATGGACTGTGAAACTGAGCTCCCGTCTATCTGTGGAAACATTATTATGTAATTGTGAATCAACTCTATAATGCATCAGTAAAAAGCACAAAGATCTGTGTTTTTCTTTCTCAGTGCTGTTTCTTTCTCTGTATTTCCACACCATCGCTATGATGCAAGCAATCAGGCATCATGTGCAATGAACTGGAGCTGAATTTTCTGTACGATTAAAAGAAAGCTTTCTGTAGACCTTTACTTTGTAGAGTGAACTGTATCTCATTCTTAAATTAAAACTGTTAGCATTGAAATTTGTCTGTGAGTTATTCACCACTAACATTAGCAAATTGAATACAAAATGGGGTTTTTTAAAGTTTATGTCCAAATGCCCCAAAGGAGCTGTGCCTTCCATGGATGAGATGTTTATTCATGGTGACATAGAAACTGTCAATCATGTTCTTCTGACAGCCAGCAGGGTGGAGGCATGGCTACCGACCCTGCTGGTTACAGAGATGTTCCTCCAAACTGCAGCATGTCTGGGTTAAGATAAGGAAAGTCAATGGTAGACACCAGAATAGGCTGCAGTCTGACTAAAGTATTGTAACCCACGCCCCAACCACTCAGGGAGGAGTTGAATATGAGTGCAAATAACCATAACACACAGGAATTTCAGTTGACTGTGAGTTTAGTTATCAACAACCTCAAAAAGAAATTACAACGTTGGCCCTTTGCTAAATAAACTCACTGAAAACTCATTGCTCTTAATTATCTGAATTATCCATTTAAAACATATTTGGTTAGGTTGCAGCCTTGCCCTTCCGTTTGCTCCACAGATTTATAAAGCGGAGATGATTGTCAAGTCAGAGAACAGAGAGGGTAACACTTTATAACTTGACACGCAAATAAAGCACAAGTACCCTGTACTTACTTAAGGAGACACAAATTCTTCTGTAAATAACTTTAAGTATCGTAGCATAATGAAAGTCTGCCTATTCAACTCTCTCTATATATTACCTTTAAAAATTAATACAGTAATAATCACTTTCTTCTTCTTATTGGAAAATATACATTGATACGAACAATCAAACTTTGTAGACCATAAGCATAATCTGACCATATAATAATGGAGACAAGGAGAGTTATTTTCATTAAACTGTAGTTAAAAAAGAAGAACATGAAACAATTCCATAACCCTTAAAAAAATAAGTTTTAACAATACATTACCATATTGTGGCGTGTTGGGGGAGCGGCTAGTTCTCTCCCATCATGCCTTGGGACTGCTGTTTGGATGTTCTTGTTTTGTTGTTTATGGTTACACTACTTTTAACTGTTATCTTGAATGTTGTGTTTGTACTGCAGTTCAAAGGCACTTACAGTGTTGTTTTATAGAATGAATGCAACCATGGGTGAGTTCTGTTATGCTGTTGATGACCCTCGAAGCACAGTGTAGCATCAGTGTGTGTTGTAATAAAGAGCTCCCCCTACCAGCTTGGGGTTGAATAACAATCTCTCTCTGTGAGCTTCTTTGTAAAGATTCCTCTGCATGCCACATTGGTGTCAGAAGTGGGATTCCAAGAGCATGGCCACTATTCTGAAAGAGGAAGAGGAGCTGAGGAAGATTGAGGAGCTTATCACTCACCTGGAAGCAGTGAATGGAGCACAATCGAAGAAGCGGGGAGAGCCCCGGGCAGCAGCAAGCCAGCCAGGGGAAGATCTGTGGGGCTTACCAGATGGAGCCTCACACCCCCGCCCACTGGGGAGCTGTCGGAGCCGCCAAGGCATGCTGCAGGCTCCAAGACCACGAGCGACCGGTCAGCCTCCACTCATGGTGATGCCTGGGAGCAGCACACCCTCATCGTTGGCAGCCGAGGGGGACAACGCCAACTGTCTCCAGGACCAAGTGCAGCCGCCACTGCCATCAGGGGCTCCTGTCCGGGGGAGCATGAAGCTGCCACGCTATAATGGGGAGGCACCTCCAGAGACCTACCTTATCCAGGTACAGCTGGCTGCTCAGCTAAATGGTTGGTCAACAGAGGAGACAGCTGTCCAAGTTGCCCTCGCCTTGAAAGGCAGGGCCCTGCAGATCCTCATAGATCTTCAGCCAGAAGAGCGTTTAAGTTGGCCTGCTGTTGCCAGAGCAATGCAGAGCAGGTTTGGCCTCCGTACACATGCAGATGATGCCCGAGATAAACTTGCTAGCCGCCCACGGAGACAAGAGGAGAGTCTGGGTGCCTATGCTGCTGACCTACGTCTTTATGCACGTAGAGGGTACCCTGCTTTTGATGCTGCAGCACAAGAAGAGCTTGCTCTCCAGGCTTTTGTCCGGGGTCTCCAGCCAAAAAGACTACAAGAGCACATCCGTCTGCATGCACCAGAAACCCTGGCGGCAGCTCTAACTGAGGCCGAAAGAGTGGAGCATGTGCTCAGCCCAGGTGCACGCAGCCCTGGCATAAGTCACCAAGTGCGCCAAACAGACTACGAAAGGAGCGACCAGGAGGAGGAGGCCCGCCAAACCACCAACACACCACCCTGGCGATCTTGGCGAGGGAATAGGCGAGCAGGAGGCCAATCCAGGGGTAACTGCCATCAGTGCGGAGAACCAGGCCACATCGCACGCTACTGTCCAGCACCAAGCCCACAAAGCTTGGCACCCCAGCTGCCGTTAAACTGAGGCGGGGTGGCACAATGGAGGGACTGCCCCCTGCCACCACTCTGTCCTCCGAATCACAATTGCGGGTTGGCCGGCTTGGCCAGACACGGGGACTGTATCTGGACTGTGACCTTGCCGGCACCACCTGTAGAGCCCTGATAGACACTGGGTCCACGCTCTCCTTAGTACAGGCTGGAGTCCTCCCTGGTTCTGATGGCCCAATACCGCAGGGTTGGCAGCCTACTCAGCTCCACATCACCACAGTCACGGGGGAGCGTGCCAAAGTTAAGGGGGAAAGATCCCTCCCGGTGACTGTTGCTAACTGCAGCGTGGACCACCAGTTCTGGCTAGCCAGCATCCAGGACCAATGCATCATTGGCCTGGACCTGCTAGCCAAATGGGAGGCCACAGTGGACGTGTCCCGAGCAATCCTTTACCTGGGCACGGAGGCTGTGAAGCTCCACACCACAACGGAAGTCCCGCTGCCTGCCTCCACTTTTTCAGCCAGCGTCAGGAAGCCTGAGGACCTGTCACCGCTGGCGGGGGAAGGGGCCTCCCCTTCACCAGCAGTACCGCAACTGTCTGCAGAGACCAAGCAAGCTGTCGAGGACCTATACCAGAGGAGCTGCGAGGGTCTCCAGGCTGATCAGCGACGGCAGCTGCGAGAGATACTAGACTTGTTTGCCGACATCTTTGCAGCCAAGGATGAGGACTGCATGCAAACCAGCCTGGTACAACACGACATTGACACTGGGGATGCACGGCCCATCCGCCTCCGCCCTCGTCGCCTTCCCCTTGCCAAGCGTGCCGCAGCAGAGCAGAAGATCAGGGAAATGGCAGAGGCGGGCATCATCGAACCCTCAAACAGCCCCTGGGCAGCCCCGGCTGTACTGGTTCGGAAAAAGGATGGTACCTGGCGGTTTTGTGTCGACTATCGTCTACTCAACAGCATCACACGCAAGGACTCCTACCCATTGCCCCGGATTGACGATGCCCTCGACGACATTGCTGGGTCCTGCTGGTTCAGTTCCCTCGACTTGCGCAGTGGCTACTGGCAGGTGGAGCTGACGCCAGAGGCCCGCCCAAAGACTGCTTTCTCCATTGGCCAGGGACTGTGGCAGTTTAAGGTGATGCCCCAGCCACATTCGAGCGCCTAATGGAGAGGGTTCTGGCTGACATCCCCCGCGACCGCTGTGTGGTCTACCTGGATGACCTCCTCGTCCACGCGACAGACTTCGAGAAAGCCTTGGCTAACCTGACTGCTGTTTTCCACGCTATCCGCCAGGCTGGCCTTCGCCTCCACCCCAAAAAGTGCCATCTCTTCCGAAAGGAGACGACCTTCTTGGGTCACGTTGTGAGCGGAGCAGGGGTTTCCACTGACCCTGCGAAGGTGGCCGCTGTGAAAGACTGGCCCATTCCGGGCAACACTGCTGAGTTGCGGAGTTTCCTTGGCCTGGCATCATACTACCGGCGTTTCGTCAAGGACTTTGCTACAATTGCAAGCCCCCTGCACTGGCTCACACAGAAGGGCCGGGAGTTCCATTGGAGTGAGGACAGTGCCGTGGCATTTGATCGGCTCCGATCTGCACTGGTTGAGGCACCGGTGCTAGCCTACCCAGACCTGCAGCTCCCTTTTGTCGTGGACACCGATGCCAGCAACACAGGGGTGGGGGCTGTACTGTCGCAGGAAGGCCCTGAGGGGGAGCGGGTCATCTCCTACTACAGCCATTCCCTCAGCAGACCGGAGAGGAACTATTGTGTCACCCGTCGAGAGCTGCTGGCCATCATCCTGGGTCTCCGCCATTTCAGACCCTACCTCTACGGGAAGAAGTTCCTCCTGCGCACAGACCATGCGTCCCTCACTTAGCTGCTCAGCTTTAAAGAACCGGAGGGACAGCTAGCCCGGTGGTTGGAGACGTTGCAAGATTACCACTTTGAGGTCCGTCACCGGGCGGGACGTCTCCACACCAATGCAGATGCCCTCTCCCGACGCCCTTGTGAGGAAAAACAGTGCAGGTACTGCCAACGCTTGGAGGACCGGGAGGGCATGACTTCAGTGATCGCGTCACCACAGGGCGACCCTGAGAATGACTCTGTTCCAGGTGGGCATTGTAGCAGTCTTCAGGTCCAGTCCGCCGCAGGGGATACTGAGGGTCTGGAGGCCATGGATCCCCAACAGCTGCAACACGACCAGAACCAGGACCCTGCCCTTTCCCAGGTTCAGTGTTGGATTGGAGCCGGTCAGAGACCATCATGGCCAGAGGTATCTGCACAGGACCTCGAGACCAAGGCTCTCTACTCCCAATGGGCCAACCTCACAAACCGAAACGGCCTCCTCTATCGCCGCTGGCAGGCTCCCGGGGGTCACCGTGAGGTCTTCCAGCTCGTGGTACCTCAACAGTTGCGGTCCAGGGTGCTCCAGCTGGTTCATGGTGCAGCGGGGGCAGGACACTTTGGAGTTACCAAGACTCTGCGGCGACTCCGGTCTCGGTTTTACTGGCCCGGGTGTCGCCAGGACGTAGAGCTCTATGTCCATCGGTGTGATGCCTGCACGGCTCAGAAAGGGCCTTCCCAACGCTCTCATGCCCCCTTGCAGCAGTATCAGGTGGGGGCTCCCATGGAGCGGGTTGGTGTGGACATCCTGGGACCCTTCCCCACCACTGACCAGGGGAACCGCTACGTCCTGGTTGCCATGGACTACTTCACTAAGTGGCCTGAGGCCTATGCAGTCCCTGACCAGAGTGCTGTTACCACTGCTGAGCGTCTGGTCAACGAGATGTTCTGCCGGTTCGGGGTACCAGAGGAACTGCACAGCGACCAGGGCCGGAATTTTGAGGCTGCGGTGTTCAAGGAGGTCTGTCAGCGGCTGGGTATCAGGAAGACCCGGACGACGCCACTGCACCCCCAAAGCGATGGGTTGGTGGAACGCTTCAACCGCACCCTGGCCACCCAGCTTGCTATCCTGACCTCCCACCAGCAGCGTGACTGGGATCAACACCTTCCCCTGGTCCTAATGGCCTACCGTTCTGCAGTCCAGGAGTCTACTAAGTGCACTCCAGCGGCCTTGATGTTCGGTCATGAGCTTCGTACCCCAGTGGACTTGGTGTTTGGATCTCCCCCCGGGCAGGAAGTATGCGGGGACCCCGGGTTGGACTACCTCCACAACCTCCTCGCTCGGCTCCGAGAGGTGCATCAGTTGACCAGGCAGGCTCTCCGAGATGCAGGTTCCCGGCAAAAGCGGGCTTATGATACCCGCTGCAAGGGGGAAGGACTTTCGCCCGGTCAGCATGTGTGGGTCTACAGCCCGGAGAGGAAGAAAGGGCTTTCTCCCAAACTGATGAGCCAGTGGGTTGGACCCTGCACTGTTCTTGAGAGGCCGTCTGACGTGGTCTACAGGGTGCGGCTGGTCAAACGGAACAGGGTGGTCGTACTCCATCGCGATCGCCTGGCACCCTATCAGCCCTTGAGTCCATCCAGGGAGACGTCAGGGTCCCAGCTTCAACTGCAGGCCCCCAACCTGGCCTCGGAGGCAGCTGGGGGACCCACGGAACGTCCTCAACGAAGCCGTCGCCTTCCCCAACACCTCAGAGACTTTGCTATGGACATGCCGGTTGCTGGGGACAGCTAACCACTCAGGTGGGGGCTGTGTGGCGTGTTGGGGGAGCGGCTAGTTCTCTCCCATCATGCCTTGGGACTGCTGTTTGGATGTTCTTGTTTTGTTGTTTATGGTTACACTACTTTTAACTGTTATCTTGAATGTTGTGTTTGTACTGCAGTTCAAAGGCACTTACAGTGTTGTTTTATAGAATGAATGCAACCATGGGTGAGTTCTGTTATGCTGTTGATGACCCTCGAAGCACAGTGTAGCATCAGTGTGTGTTGTAATAAAGAGCTCCCCCTACCAGCTTGGGGTTGAATAACAATCTCTCTCTGTGAGCTTCTTTGTAAAGATTCCTCTGCATGCCACAATATAAAACAATCCTCACACTCAGAGCTCTCGTGGAATTCACAAGTTCTTTTTTTTTCCTTTTCAATTTGAAAAATGTCTTTGACTTTGTGAGCAAATCTCGGAAAACTTCCTCAGACTGTCAGCATATTTCTGCATAGTCACCCGAACTAGTAGAAAAGCAATGGGCTCAAATTGTGGTCATAAATATTTTGTACTTGTAAATCACAATGTGTAGTTGTGAGCTGAGTTTTGAAACCTTATAACCAATTTTTTAACTTTGCTCTGAATCTGTTTTTCCTCTATGCACATTTAAATCTGCAATGTGTGAGTTTAGCACTTTAACATTTAAACCTCGAGAAAATTTGGTAATTCACTACAGAGAACCAACTGATTTAAAGCATGAGGGAGTGGTTCAGGCTAAAATAGTCATTCTGATGACCCCATGAGGACCAGACTGGATAACAGCAGATCTTTGGCAAGGTTTAACAGCTGGGGGGGGGGAGAGCCTGGAGGAACCAATGCTGTAAGAGCTAAATAAAAACACACCCACAAACATAAACAAACATACACAGGCAGGGAGAAAAAGAGAGCGAGAGAGAGGGAGTCAGAGAAGGCAGGTTAGCTCAGGAAGACTCCGGGATCATGACCTTATCATATTGTGAAATATCCTGCAAAACGAGCTATGGTCTACTAACTTTGTGTTATTTGAAGGTTGAATGAAATTACTAAGAAGTTTAGTTAGGTTTAACAGGTCAGCTTGCTTTAACAATAATGCACTATGTTGCACTGGTGCACACTTACTGTAGTGTTCCTGGTCACAAGTACAGCTTGCTGAATTCCGTTGTGCATATCCACCAAGAGAAGTAAACCTTAGGTCAACAGTTGTGTTTGAGCTCGTTCAAAAGGTTTTTTAAAAGTGTTCTTAACATGTTTGCAAACAAAACCTTCCCTTATAAACCTACTTTGTTTTTACAGCTTTCCAATACAACAGCCTCTTGTTTAGATAGTTGAAGGTTTCTGGACTGAACCTTAAGAGACTTTATTGCCTGTAGTTGAAAATGCAATGTCTGGTGAGTTTTATTAGAAAGCAAACCAACAGCGATTGTACATAAACTCAGTATTATCTCCTCAACTGGGCAACAGTCTTGGTTAATTGGTTCACTCATCATGACTAACTGCAGTTTTAGTACAAAAACAGAAACCTGTATCTCCCAGTGACTAGGGCTGGTGCTCCACCTCCCCCGGCTGATCTAATATCAGAATCATATTAAGTTCATTTAAGATATATTTTATTTTTTATAGAGCAGTCTCAGAAACAACAGTCACCTTAAGGTCTCAAGTCAACTTGTATTACAAGGCCCAACAAAATTAGAGCGCAATCCCAATCAGACAGAAATCATGAAATTTTATTTCACAAGAGCACTTTCAACAATCAGTGAAATTCTGTTTCTCCTAGATGAAAAGGACTGTAGATAAAGTGCAAGAATTATGGCTAGTAAACCCACTCTTTTCTAAACATCATAGGAGGAAGAGTTGGTTTAAAAGATACATTTTCCTCGTACCAACCCAGTACTGGTAATTTTTCTTATGCAGATGAGGCATTATTTCTGTACCATTATTTAATTCCAGAGGCTTTTATGTTATTTTTTTTTGTACTTGTTGACTTGTAAAAGCCTATGCGACATATTTTATTTCACAATTCATTAACCGCACAGAGAAGGCATCGTTTAAATATGTTAAATATGTTTCTTTAAGCAAGTTCTTCATGACTGAGCCAAGTGTCCCCTTTTTTGGAAATCAAAATATGGTCATATGCAATATGTCATTGCAACATAAATGTGAATGTAACATAATAATATTATTTTTTCAATATGCAGACAAAGTGTGCCCACAATGGATACACGCATGAACAAGTAAAAGAAAAAACGAGGCCACATGCTACAGGTCAAAAGGAGAATCTGATCTTTTTTTTTTCTACTGAAAGTGGAAATGAAGGCTCAGCCCTTCTTTGTGTCTTGCATTATATGCAATATTACACAGCAGTACAGAATAGTTACAACACATGCATTGGGACAGATGAGTGCTAGTGCTAGCACTGGACTTTTTAGCATGTATTTCAATACTGAAATTCTCTCTCCCTTATTAAAACGCATACTCATACCTGCAAATAAGTTAAAAATGGGGTATGTGAGATGTACAATTAAGGGTAAATGCAGGAGTCATATCTCTCCAATATATAAGATAAAGATAAAGTATCTGTAGACACATACATACACAGTTCATGGCTATGGGTGAATATATGAACCTTGACCATCCATCCAGCCATCGATTCTAATGTGGATAAGTCACAGAAGATGGATAGATGGACTTTAAAATTGTGTCATTTCCCATTACCACAGAAAAGTTTATTTTTCATTGTTGACTGGTTGTGCTCTGTCATTGAACATCAGTCAGTAGATGAAATTAATTATTTAAGTAATAATTAAGTAATTTTATGTTTTGATTCAGAAACAGAAAAGTGCAATAAAGATCTTAGTTACATCTTTTTTTTCATCAGTTTTTTCTTTCTAATGAAATATTAGTTCCTGATTTTGCAACTATGTAAATATAACCAACTATCCTCTGTGTTATCTTTGTGTTTGTCTTTCTGGGGACCAGTTTAATCCATGGTACAGTTAAACTAAACATAATCAAACAGCTGGTTATACCCTATCCATAGAAAATAAAACTAGTATATATATAATATATATCAAAATCAATCAAACAAATACATTTTGTACAAAATGAATAAAGTAACAATGAAAAAAACAAACAAAAAAGTCTTACAAGCTCCTTATGATGAGTTTCTAGTATGTAGTAGTATGTAGTACGTAGACTAGCATCTGCCTCAAAAGGTATACTATGAGAAAGAGTGAGAGAGAGTTTAAAAAATTTATAATGGTCAAATTTGTGCAAGGTGTAAAAATATGGAATGTAAATGTGCCTGTCTCTAAGCACTTACACTTCTGTTTTTAAAATGTTAAACAGCTGTCACAATCATCAGAAATAGATTTTTGATGGTACATGTTTTGAGTGGCATTCCTGTTATTACCATTGATATTTGGATTGATCGGTGGCCTCCACCACTTGCTAATGTTACTGAATCTGTGGAAGCTCTGCCATAGCCACCACCAAACAGTTGAGTTATTTTTACACATCTTCCAGCATCTGGTCAATCCACCACCTTTCATTGTTTATACCGTTACGAAAAAAAAAATAGATATTTTTCTGTCCCTCCCCTACATCTAGGATGGTGGGGGATGCTATGAGCTATAGTCTTTAACCAAGTCACAATTCCATGCAAGGTTCTGATTTCCTTACTTCCTTACTCGCACATGCATGCACACACAGTGCCTTAGCTTTTACAACACATCATTTGGGTTTTATAATGGGGTGTTTGTGTAACTGTTGTCACTCAATAAAAGGCTGTGAGGGGATGCTGTTTTTTTTGAGTTGTCTGGGATCAGGTGAGCCCTCCAAGATCCTGAATAGACCAGCTTCCCTTGCACAAGCAAAAACCAATCGAGCTCCTCTGATTGTCTTGCTTTGTTCGTGGTGATAAGTCTCTGAGCTAGCAAGGCCTGCGAGTGCAGACCTAACACAAAAAATAACCATCAGCCCACTGTGCCCAGTGGCCAGTCCAGCTATAGAAATAAAACTTGTGAATTCAAACAGTTAATATAAAAACACTGCAGCCTTTAGACCACTGTTGAAGTTCACTGGTACTGTATTTATTTACTGAGGGTGTAACTCACTTGCAAGTGACATTTTCTAAAGCAACATCCTGATTTAGTTTTAGGAATAAATGATACAATTTGTTTTACGTGGAAGTTAGTAGCACAACAAGGTAAGTCTATGTCTGATACAGTGGCTTTGAAAAAATTGTCAAATTACAATAAATGCATCAACTATGTTTCTCTCATGACAATACAATTTGAAAGGTCCAAACGACCATCCATACAGAGGATGAAGGCATTCAGGTCTGGCAACACACTAATTTTATTTTATTTTATTTATTAATTTATTTAAAATGGACAGTGCAGTTTGACATATACCAAGTGGAAAACATGAAGCTAATGTAATACACATAGGTTTATAGCTATCACTAACTTTCAACCATTATTGGCTAGATTTTCCCATTTAGGGTGTAAACTAGAGTTGGATGCAGATTTAAATGTTGCTTTCAGTCAGTTTACTCTATTAAAATTTAACGAATTGATTATAATAAATGTGCAATTATTACAGCTCTTCACACCTTTTATTGGCTGGGCCTCTGATATCTTCAGCTTGGTGTAGTAATTTGTCTAGAAAACTAAATTAATAATGATGAATTTATCATTTTACCATTATATAGAATCTTAGTACTATTATTTACCCCATGCTCAGCTGAGATTGGCTTAGCTATGTTGGTCTTCCTACACCTCTATTTCACACACCTCGCCTAAGTCGGGATTCACTGATCTTTCGGGGATGTTCTAGCTGGTGGTTTCCTGCTGGTTCTGGGGAAGCATCTGCTCTGCTGCAGTTCAGAGGTAGTTGTTGAGGTGTGTATTTTTGTCTTTAGGTTGTTAGTTGGTGGGTATGTGTAAATGAATGGCCTGGGTGTGTATATGTATGACTGGACCTGGAATCTGGGGCTTATCTGGGGCTTAGTGAGCTTTGATCCCTTTGATACATGGTCATGGAAGGTGACCATGGAGGAGTTGTGGTCCGGGTGGCTCGGCCTCTTCAACGTGGAGAGAGGATTCTGCCGGTTATCAGGCGGATCTTTGGGACTCTGTCTAAGCTCATGATAGCTCATACTTTCAAAATATATTAGTATTTGACTCGTGACCTGCAATTTCATCTTATCAAAATTTCAGAGAAAGACCTTGCACATGTGTTGTGTCAGTGCAGTCTTTTATTGTTACGTCTGCCAGAAACACTATGTGAAGTATTGAAACAAATACTAAAGCACTGCTGAAGCCTTGAATAAACATTATAAAGTTTACTTTGATTTTTCTGATGACAGGTCAGGTGAGTTTCAAGGTATTCCCTGTAAAAGGATCAGGATGTTGGGGCCAATAGAATCGCTGAGTCATGTTTGAATGAGTCATTTTTTTTTCTTATTTAAAGCTGAATACAGTTTGTCCACACAAGCAGACTGAACTCCAGACTGACTTTGAGAAGGATGAACAGAAGGTAATTTTGCAATAGATCACTTTTTTATTATTAAATATTCAGTTCAATTCAATTTTATTTATATAGTGCCAAATCAAATTATATTTTACAGTAGAACCAAACAATCATATGACCCCCTATGAGCAAGCACTTTTGCGACAGTGGGAAGGAAAAACTCCCTTTTAACAGGAAGAAACCTCCAGCAGAACCAGGCTCAAGGAGGGGCGGCCATCTGCTGCGACATATTTCTACTTAGAGAGGCTTATCCCTCAAAACTTTAAATACAAAAAAGTTGCAAAAAATTGTTTCCAACCACAGGAAATTTATTTTGAGTGTTTTCGTAGTTTTATTTTTCAGATACTCCAATTTCTCAAATGCTGCAGAAAAAACAAAAAACAATCCTATAATGCAAATTTGCAAAGAAAACAGCATGTGCATCAAAATAAACTATTTAAAGCTGTGCAATTTGAGTTCTAAGCATCCTAGAAACTATTCGGAAAAGCATAAAAGTCAAACGTGACTTTTAAAAACACCAGTATAGGCTTATAAGGCCTACAAGTAAAAAACTACATTATCCACGAAAATTACGTCACTTCCGGTTTCGGGCAGGTAATGGCGGACATGCGATAGTTCGCGCTGACGTCTATTTCAATGTACCGAACAGCTGATCGGATCGGCAAAGCGTGTTTCTGGAATATTTTGTTTTTGTTCCTGCAAGCGCTTTTTATGCAATTTTTGCAAAGCTATATGTGGAAGGAAACCGTGACCTAGGACAAGACAATGAGATGTAAGTACAACTTCCCCCAGTTTCATATGCAAAAAAATTATTGCGCTAGCTTACATGGTTCGGGTTCTACGGGGATTTTAAAAGAGTTTCGCAAAACGGAGCGTGCCCGCTCCGACCAGCTTTAAAGGGTTAAAGGTAAAATGTGGAGGGAAAATAAAAAGTAGTCAAAAATGGCCAATTATACCCTGGACCCCGGAGGGTTAATTTTTTTTTTTTAAGTAACGCAATAGTTACTTTTCAAGTAATTAATTACTTTTAAAATCTTGTAACTCAGTTACTTTTTTTGAAGAAGTAACTAGTAACTATAATTAATTACTTTTTCAAAGTAACTTGCCCAACACTGCTGATCAGTGGTTGTTTATCAGTGGTCATGACAACTTGCATATTAATGATCAAGACACTGACCTCACAGCCCATTGTTCATTCAGTGGTGCTAGTTTCAGATATTGTGCAAAGGTACTGTTTATAAGATTGAGGAAACCTGCTGTCAGCTGAGACTGAAGAAGTCACCAGGATGAGTGACAAAGCATTAGGGGCAGGGATAGCTCAGTAGGTAGAGTGGTCGCCCCATAATTGAAAGGCCAGGGGTTCAAATACACGGAACTCCTACCCTGAGGTACCCTTGAGCACTGTACTGTGCCTGCTTAGTGGCTGACCACTGCTTCACTGAGTGAATAGGTAAAATTCAGAGAGACAAATTTTCCCATGGGGATCAATAAAGTATACATTATTATTATTATTTCGCCCACTGAAAACTCTAAGAATCAATTTTTGGAGATACCTGAAGTTGTTCAGAGATACTATCATGTAGAATAAACCGTCCTGATCTGACCCTAACGCCAGCTCAACGCGTGTGCCTTTTCTAATCTTTACCAAATGGCAAAGGAAACCAGTTGCCCCTTGTAGGAATGTTTAGCTTATTTTAGAGTTTAGAGATGTGTTAACATAGAATCTAGAATTATTGTAGAGACACTGACACTGCCCTCAATGTAATAAAGGCCTGATTGTGTCATGAACTTAGAAGTAGATTTCTAGGAGACCCTGCCCCACTTGAACTGTGAGATTAAGACAAAAAGGAGTTAATGTTGAGTGGAAATTCCTCAGGGCACGCCTGGGTGGGAGTCTCAAAGTTTGTAACTAAATAACTTTGGTTTGGAAGGGAGATGGACGTTTATGACCCTCAGGAAGGGACGAACATAGAGATATACGCACATAGTGTTTTAACTGTCACGCACACACATCCACACGCACACTCACTCACGTGCACTCACACATACACACAGGTACGCGCATACACTCACTCACATGCACTCACATAGACATACAGGTACGCACACACACAGGCATTCACAGGCTCGTGCATACACACAGACACAGAGTTTGCAGCACACCATGGGGGGATTTATGATGGGGTCACTTCTACAAAACTGAGTGAAACGGACAAAGGGGTTGAGATCTGCAGAGGAGTTCCAGGGTCCTGTACATCTCCCTTCTAGAAGGTGTAATCAATAAGTGTAATCAATGAGTGTGGATTAATAAAAGTGTTGTGAATTGACTACTGAGTCCCCGGTGTTCTTTCTGGAGGCCTGAGGAATCTACGAACCGGGTAAAACTGTTTTAAGGTAACACCCTCTAATCACTGACTTAGGGAGGCAACCTCTCTTAACCTTCCTGCCTTCTTGGGACCTTTTTGTGCCACTGCTATGTGTTAAATGGCTGCCATTTCCACTGTGTTCAGTGGAATATAACCAAACTTGCCACAGGATAGTTTTTACCTGTCAATGTTAATATTCCAGTGTGAATTCCTTAAATCAGCCTAAAATGGCTGAGCAGCAGAAATCCCCACACCCATCACCCTGGGGACCATTTTCTGCCCATTGACTTCCATTATAAACGCTATTTTTCAACCCCAAATTATCATCATATGATTTTATTTTTTCTTCTTTTCTTGGATGTCAATGAAGACTCAGGGCCTTGAAGTTTTAATTTTTAAATTGCAAAAAAAATGCAAAAAAAATAATGGCAGGTCAAAATGTATGTTGGTGCCAATCTTTGGTCCATCTAAAGGCCTACTTATAATGACAATCACATATTACTTCAACTGGTTTTTTGTGGAAATATTTAGTTTTGTTTTTTGGTTTTTGGGGCTTATAACACAGGGCGCTCATGTAATAACACTGGGATTTGAAGGGTTAAAACAACGAAAATATAATTAAAACTTTACATGAATATTTCAGGGAGAAGTAGTTTTACAAGGTTGGCTAATTTAAAGTGGAATAAAATATGGATATATGGTCTTTTTATGGCGTGGCTGAGAATGGTCCCTAGGGTGATGGGTGTGAGTTTTTTAAAGGATGGCAGGAGGGTTAAGCAACATCCTGATTCAGTTTTGTGCATTGACTGGCGCAGTTTATTATTTTAGTTTGTTATTTGATTTTTAAGGGAAGTCAGTTGTAAATTAATTATGTATCTGATACAGTGGTTTTGAAAAGATTGTTAAATTACAGTAAATGCAGTCATTACTTTTCATACTAAGATAATAAGTTTAGGGTGTAAAC
This sequence comes from Diplotaxodon limnothrissa, assembly GCF_057381915.1. Lineage (NCBI taxonomy): Eukaryota > Metazoa > Chordata > Actinopteri > Cichliformes > Cichlidae > Diplotaxodon > Diplotaxodon limnothrissa. Next base: position 35,194,025 of record NC_140598.1, read on the forward strand.
CAGTGTAGAATGCAAATTTTTGACTTTGCTCAGAATCTGTTTACACTATGTACATATAAAGGTTTTACATAAATCTGTAATGTGTGAGTTTTAGCGCTTTAACATTTAAAGCATCCAGCTCAAGATGTCCCAAACACTGAAATTTTTTACATTTATTTTTATTGCGCGTTAGTAGCACATGAAGTCTATATCTGATACCGTGATTTTGAAAACAATGTGAGGTTATAGCAAATAATCATGATAACTTTGATCAAAAGGTCCAAACTAGTTGTCCATACAGGGGATGATGCCTTGATCTTTCCTTTTAGGGTGTAAACTAAGGTAGCCTAGCCTTTGGTTGAGCCTCCAATATTTTCAATATGGTGTAGAACTTTTTTAATATACATAATAACAATTAAGACTTAGATATGCTTGTCCTTCCTACACCCCATTTGATACTTCATACACCCTGCCTGGGGGTTCGGGGGATGGTCTGGCTGCATCTCGGTTCACTGCTAGTGTTACATTCCCTCAAAAAGTGTCCGGGTTTAAAAAGAAGAGAAAGGCAAAACGGTTAAATTAAAAAGGTTTTATTAAAGTTTCAACAATACTAACTCAAAAAGACTGTCAAGCCAGTATCAACTTTTAAAAAGAAAACAGAACAAAACTCAATAGTTGGTCAAAAGCCCTGGAAAGTAAGCAAAACTAGAAAAATTTGCTGTGTGGATGCCTAGACACTGAAGCTGTCTGCTTAAAAAAGCTGAAAAAGAAGTTGCAAAAAGTTGTATGGTGGTGAAGAAACTGAAAATTCTGCTATAAAAAAGGTGCAGAAGCAGAAATATTTGCTGAAAAGTGGTGAAAAGCAAAAAATTCTACTGAAAATGGGTAAAGAAGCTGAAATTTGTACTAAAAAGAGGTGAAAAGAAATGTTGCCAGGAGCAGGATTCGAACCTGGCCCTTCTGATCTCAAGGCCGCTATTCATCTTACTGAGCCAAACTCATTCTCACAAAAAAAAGAGGTGGAGAGACTGACAATTCTTCTGAAATTAGCAGAAGTTGTTGAAAGTTGTGCTGATAAGAGGAGAAAAGGCTAAAAATTCTGCAGAAAACAGGTGAATCAGCAGAATTTCTGCTGGACAGAGGTATAGAAGCAGAAAATTCTGCTTAAAAGAGGTTTCTGCTGAAAACACCTGAAAAAGATGGGATTTGTGCTGAAAAGGGGTGAAAAAACTCACAATTCTGCTGAAAAGGGGTGAAGGAAAAAGTGTTGGGGTGTTGAATTGATAACTGAAAAAATTGTTGCCTTAAGCGGGATTTGAACCCTGGCCTCCCAGTCTGAGGACGGCTGCTCATCTCACTGAGCTAAAACACAGCTCATTCCGGCAAGCAAAATCAGTCACAACATGGATAATGTGGAAGAAATGGGCAAAAAATATTGCATAAGAAATTCAATATCTCAAAAAGTATAGAAGTGCGGAGCACCAAAAGTCATAGCAGAAAGAGCAGAATTGTTTAAGATTTGAACGGTGTAAATAGCACAAAAACTGAGGGAGTAGTTAAGCAGCGAAAAACGTACGGAAGCAACCAGAATAATAAAGAATAAAGAGAAACAGGAACTCAACTAAAGGTTAATCACCAAGCACACTCCTCTCCATAGAGCATGAGTAATTAAGCAGCATGCACACACTCATCTCACCAGCTGCAACACCACAAGGCTCTTTGGCCTAGAGCTCACCTACCCCTAGCCTGAAGTACCTCTAAATGCTGATGGGAGTCAGCTGTACTAAACAGAGGGCACCCAGACAGGAGAGACAGAGAGACCACACCCACTCCAGGGCAATTTCAGGAGGGCGGATCTGCTTGGCCATATTTCAGAGATCTGGCCCTGTGGCCCTTAGTGATGTGCGATACCACTGATTTCCTTTCCGATCCGATACCAAGTAAAATTCAGGGTGGTATCGGCGATACTGATCCGATACCGATACTCTGTACAAAAACTTAATGTTTCATTGCATTTCATAATACAATATATAATTGTATTATGTGATTGTAATAATAACATAACGACCGTGGCTCAGGGAGTTGGGAAGCGTATCTGTAACCGGAAGGTCGCCGGTTCGATCCCCGGGCTCTCTGTCCTGGTCGTTGTTTCCTTGGGCAAGACACTTTACACTACCGCCTACTGGTGTTGGCCAGAGGGGCCGATGGCGCGATATGGCTACAACTGTAGCTTACCTCCACCAGTGTGTGAATGCGAGAGTGAATGAATAGTGGTATTGTAAAGCGCTTTGGGTGCCTTGAAAAGCGCTATATAAACCCAATCCATTATTATTATAACCATATTGCTTCATAATGATTAGAGGACATCAGACAACTTGTTTTTATTGCTTAATAATGCAGAATAATCATATAGAAATAAAAGAAACTGTCGTTGTGCGCTATTTGAGCATGTTGCCTGCCTGCAGCACTAAAGGACTCTGCGAGAGACGTCTGTCTCACCCTAGCAGCACCTGTCCCTGTCCTCCTCTTTAGTTCGCCTCAACATAAGCTTATCATATTCTGTGATGTGATTTACTCCGAGGTGTTTGATGAGGTCAGTGGTGTTGCCACAACAACGTGTCCATACACTGTTTGCGCTCAGCCATTGTTGTGAGTGTGCACGCCAGGGGCTGGGACACATTTATACAGCCGTATTCCGCATATGACTATGAAAGGCGTAAGAGGAAGTAGTTCCTTCCAAATTAGACGATCTGAATTGTATAGTTTCTTTCCACTGCGTTCATTTTAATGGAAAAACTACAAATTTACCCCAGAGTACTAAAATATCGATATTATAATATGAGAATCGATTCTAGAACATAAATTGCTGGTATCGGAGGAATCGATATTTCAGTATCGATCCGCACGCCACTAGTGGCCCTGCTGTCCTCTGGCAGGGTTAGCTTTCATCATATGAAAGTATTTGCCTGGTGACAAGAAATACCTGAAAGTTAATCTTTTCTGAATTTTAGAGAAATACATTGCACATGTCTTATGTCTGTGGGGTCTTTATAATATAACATACAGTGTTATATTCACAGAGTGACGTAATAAGACAATTCCACAATACACATAAACACTGATCATTTGTTTTTGTTTTAATATGTACTGCTAATGTCTTGAACAAAAATAAAGATTTGCAGAACATACAATTACTTATTGCCAATTCCAAGTGTACGAGGGCTTTAACCCTTTAAAGCCGGTCGGAGCGGGCACGCTCTGTTTTGCGTAACTATTTTTAAATCCCGGTAGCTCTGCAAACACATAAGCTAGCGCAATAATTTTTTTGCATATGAAACCGGAGTTGTACTTACATCTTATGCCATCAGCTTGTCCTAGGTCACAGTTTCCTTCCACATATAGCTTTGCAAAAACTGCATAAAAAGCACTTGCAGCAACAAAAACATAATATTCCAGAAACTCGCTTTGCCGATCCAATCAGCTGTTCATAACACTTCCTACGTTGGAATAGACGTCAGCGCGAACTTTTGCATGTCCGCCATGACCTGCCCGAAACCGGAAGTGACGTCATTTTTGCGGAAATGTAGTTTTTTTTACCATCAGGGCCTCATGAGCTTATACTGGTGTTTTTAAAAGTTATCTTTGACTTTATGACGTTCTGTGTCGTTTCTGGGATGCTTAGGACTCATATTGCACTGCTGGAAATAGTTTATTTTGATGCATATGCTGCTTTTTTGTAAATTTGCACTATAATGTTTATTTTCGTTTTTCCTGCAGTATGAAAAAATTGGTGTATTTCAAAAATAAAACTATGAAGACACTCAAAATAAATTTCCTGTGGTGGGAAACTATTTTGTGCAACTTTTTTGTATTTACAGTTTTGAGGGATAAGCCTCTTAAATTTCTCTAACTAGAAATATATGTTAAAAAAACAAAAACGATTTTCAATTTTTCTTTTTAGTTTATTGCACTTTTTTGCAATTTATGTAGTTCCTATGCACTTAATGCATATATATTATTAAAATCTGGGCTATAACGGTTGTATTGATGTATAGCAACTTGAAATGATCCCAAAAAATGGCTCCACAGCATGTAAAAATATAATATAAGCTCTGGCGGACTTGGTTCTATGGTAGGTCTTAAAGGGTTAAGAGATAAAGGTACCCTGAGCAGTTGAATAGTCAGGGTGTCCAACACTGTGCTTTCACATACTCTCAGAAAAATTATGGTTCTTAAATGGTTCTTCAGATGTCTTCATGGTTCTTTAAAGAACCATCATACGTCAAAGAACCTTTTTATTTTGTAGATGGTTCTTTAGCTATCCGGTCGTTAAGTCTGACGTCACTAGCCGTGACTGGGCCTAAACTCCGCTGCAGGTCCATATATCAAACGATCACTATGGCATTACTGAGAGTTGAAAAACTGTCTAAAGTCTTTCATCTTTAATAAAATGATCAGCGTTCTGCTCTACCAGGTGTAACAATTGAGTTTAACATCCAGGCATTCATGAAAACGGAATTTATGACATTTAACGGAGTTAGAAGTTAGCAGGAAGTTAGCTCGCTAGCTTCTATCTAAATACAATATAGCATGTCCTGAATGTGGGGTTTTGGAAACAAATTAAAACGTACAGCTCTGTTATCACTTCCAACATAAATGAAGACAGAAAACTAAACAGCAGTGACGTTTGTAGGGTTACTGAAGTTTGGCTAGCTGGTATATAATGATGTGCTACGTGACCGCTAGCGACACAGCTATGTTAGCATAATATAAACAAGCTTACTTTTTTTCCACTCGATAAAAGTTAACGTGAGTGTTCTCGGTGGTCAGGAACAAATTTAATCGCATGGCAGGATGCTGTAAAAGGACCAAACTTCAACCAGGAGAACAACTGAGATAATCCATCCACAATACGAGGTTAGTCATTCATATACTGCTGCATGGGCTGGGCTGTAGTTACATCCTAAGGTTTTAAAAACTGAGCTTAAATAAATGATTAGCGGTAATAAAAGCCGAGGGAGGTCATAGTGATCACTGACTGTTTTAGGAGCTTTTTGAGATTAAATAGAAGAAAATACGAAACATTAAACATGTTAACAACACAAAAGCTATATTAAACGCAGACTACTTTAGGCCCAGAAGTAGGATTAAGGATAAGCCACAACACAAAACCTCTTGCCAGTGCAACAATCAGGCAATGAGTAAGGGATTGTTCAGGCTAAAATAGTCACTGTGATGACCCCATGAGCACCAGATTGGTTAACCAACAGATCTTTAGCAAGGCTTGACAGCTGGGTGGGGAAGCCTGGACAAACCAATGCTGTAAGAGCTAAATAAAAACACACCCACGAACATAAAGACACATACACAGGCAGGGAGAAAAAGAGAACAAGAGGGAGAGAGAGAGAGTCAGAAAAGGCATGCCAGTGCAGGAAGATATCCTGCAAAAAAAGCTACGGTGTACTAACTTTGTGTTATTTTAAGGTTGTATGAAATTACTAGGAGAAAGTTCAGTGAGGGTTAAACAGGCCAGCTTGCTTTACAGTTTAGATTTTACAATAATGCACTACGTTGCACTGGTGCACAGTGACTGTGGTGTTCTTGGTCATAAGTACATATTGTTGAATTCAGCTGTGCAAATCCACTAAGAGCAGATAAACTTTGGCCAGCAGTTGCGTTTGAGCTAGTTCAAAAGGTTTTTTAAGGTATTTTCAACACCTTTGTAAACAAAAACTTCCCTTCTTAACGTACATTGTTTTTACATCTTTCCAATGTGACAGCTTATGCCTTGCATTTTCAACTAAAGAAAATAAAATCAGGTTCAGTCCAGAAACCTTCAGCTATTAATGTCACAAGAGTTGTCTATCTATTACAAATCAGAGGCTGAACAACAAGTTGCTAAATAAGACAGTATCAGGTGGAGGGTAGCAGGTATACTTACTAACACTGCCACTTTATCAGTGCTGGTCGTCATGCCCTTTGCTGCTAAAGTATTTATACCTATATTTATACCTACATTCTATATCCATACTCCATACTGGTACTCAGGTTGTTACACTCTACTTATCATATTATTTGTCATATCAATTTATTATTTATTCTGCTTTTTTAAACTATTTATTTATCAATTTTTTGTAAAAATAAGTTTTTTTCATTATTCTGTCTCTTTTCACTCCGGGACCGTGTGTACATAATTTCGTTCCACCTCATGTTAACATGTGATGAAAATGGCTTAATGCTATTCTGGATTTTAAACAGCACTCTGTACCTGCCAGTGGCTGGGGCCGATGCTCTACCTCCCCCGGCTGATCTAATAATTATTATAATCATATTAATATCATGTCAAATATGTAGACGAAGTGTGACCACAAAGGATACATGCATGAACAAGTAAAATAAAAAAAATGCCAATGCTACAGGTCAAAAGGAGAATGTGATCTAATCTTTTTCTACTGAAATTACACAGCAGTACAGAATAGTTACAACAGATGTGTTGGGACAGATCCCTGCTAGTGCTAGCACTGAACCTTGCACCATGTATTTCAATACTGAAATTGTCTGTCCATCATTAAAACTCATACCTGCAAATCAGTTACAAATAGGGTGTGTGAGCTGCTTTACATCACACACAATAAATTATGTAAATAATGTTAAAATTAAATAACATATTACTTAAAAGATATTTTTGTTGGTAATAGTGAAATTTAATATTATTGTATTCATAACGGTGAATGCAGGATGCTCTCTAAATAAAAAGAGAAAAGAAACGGAGGACAGTTTTATCGATTGTTGAGTGGTTGTGCTCTGTGGATCCTCCTCTTTGATCATCAGTCAGTAAATGAAATTAAGACAACATGATGTTTTGACTCCGAGAAAAATGCCGCAATGATCTGGGTGACATGACTTTTTTTTCCATCAGTTTTTTTTCTAATGAAATATTACTTCCTGATTTTGCAACTATGTAAACATAACAGTTTATAAGTGCTGCTCTTAGATCTGTTTCCCACTTCATTCCCACTGGAAGGCTGAAGCTGACAGCTACTACTCTTACAGAAATAGATCACCTGCTACAAACTCTCTGAATCTCCTTTCTCTTTTAACTACCTGTCACTTCAGATCTTGTTTTCCACAGAGATACTAAACATAAGCATGAAGCTGCTGATTGTGTCCGCACTTCTGTGTGCAGTGATGGCTTTGACATCTGCTATTGGTGAGTACTGGAGTATAATGTGCTTATGGAATAGAATGGAAAACTGATGATGAGAGTCAACATCTGTTTGAATATATCCAGATCTTGAAGATGAAGAGGGCAGCAGTGGTACAGAG
>NC_140598.1:35206329-35363829 GCF_057381915.1 Diplotaxodon limnothrissa
TTGTCTAACTTGTTGAAGCCCCACGTCCCCACTCGTTCCCTTCGGTCAGCTGAGCAGTTGCTGCTTTCAGTCCCAAAGTCACGGCTGAAACTTGGAGACCGAGCGTTCTCTGTTGCTGCGCCGATGCTTTGGAATAACCTTCCTCTCCATATTAGACAGGCTACATCAGTGCCAGTTTTTAAGCCTTTATTAAAAACCTATTTTTATTCCCTGGCTTTTAACTCTGTGGGTAACTGATTTTTTTTTTTATTACTATGTGCATATTAGTATTGTACAGCTTTTAGAAAGAGGACTCACTATATTTATTTATATTATCTGTATAGCACTTTAGAGCACACCTTTCACTTTATTAAAAGCACCTTATCAAGCACTTTATTTAGCATTGCACTTTAAGCATGGATTTGCACACAAGTTTAAATATTTATTGACTATTTATTGGGAATTTTAAAATCAGTTGGTGGCCTTGTTTCAGATCCTGCACAGCTGCTCCTCGTCAAGGAATGTGGTGGTTGTCTGTCAGGAGAGAAGAATGGTGATTGAGATTGTGATTAAGGCTGACCAGTAAGGAAAACTAATGCAAATGTGTGTGTGTGAAATCTAGGAATAAAAGTGGTGCAAATAAGTGTTTGTAAGATAATGATTACTCACCTTTCTTGCCTGTGTCCTCTTCAAGGTGTTTGGGCAAATGTTTCACCTGGGGTCCAGACACCATTTAAAGGTTCCGGGAGAGACCATTGGTAAAGAGAGTGTGGGTAGTGAATCTTGTTGTGCTTGGGTTTCTGGGTTCTTATAATACTGGGTTTGGTGTAAAATTAAAGTGTGAACTATTTATTAATATGAAAATGTGAAATGTATTTATGTATTTATTTAGTCTTATTATTCTTGATATATTGTATACTGTGGTGGAAGGTTGGGATTTAAGAATTTACCTGAGAGTGGAATAATGGTTAAGTCTGTGACAGCTGAACATATTTAAGCCTGCCAGTTGTCATTAGAGTGTGGATTTTGTGCTGTGAACAAGCTTGATGAGTTAATTGTTGTAAGGAGAGCTGTATAGCAAATGAGTACTTTTGTTCCACCACACTTGTCTTGGTTCATCTCACTGTCTTTCCAGCTGCTAAGGGCCGCCCTGTTACAACAGCACTTTGGTTTACCAGGTGTGTTTTTAAAGTGCTATATAAATAATGACGCAGGGTTTGCTGAACTTGTGTTGTAGTGCAGGTGTCAGAGCAAAACATAGATGTTCCCCACAGTGAGAGACGATAAACTGATTATCAGCTAACTCAGACATTTGACCAGTCACAGTATAGTACTGGCAGCAGAAATATAGACAAATTTGGAAAGGTTAAGCACATAATACACACTGAAAGAAACAAAGCAGTGTCCGAGAGAGCAAAAGCACTGTAAAGTAGAATCATATTAAACTTGTGGGCTTTAAACACTTTTGTCAGACTAGAAGTGAGCTGCTCTAAAGGTTATCCTATTTGGAGCCAGGAAAGAAAGCTGTTAAATGAACAAGACATGGGGGAATATGATGAGTTATAAACAACAAAACTGCAGCCCTGATGGTGTTTAATGGTCTGAAATTAAAGAATAAATATAAAAACTAAATTCATTTCTAGGCATAGGATAGTTTGTTCGACACCAGTTTATAAAGTACTTTTTTTTTTCAGGTGAACCTCATGATATGAAGCCAAAAAAACAATGCCCTCATGGTTGGACAGAGTACTCCAAACGCTGTTTTATCTATGTTTTTCATGCCATGTCTTGGGCTCAGGTAAAAATGTGGATTTACCATTCGTTTTTATGCATGGACTTTAATACTTTCTTACACAATGCTTTGTAAATTTAGCTTGGTGAAATCCTTTTTATTTTGTTTACTTTGGAAATTCTGCTGCCTGTTGATCTCCACTGTAGAGAAACTGTGACTTCATGAAAGCAAACCTTGCATCTGTACACACCTTTGAAGAGTAATGTTTGTTCAGCACCTCATATTTAATTCCACACATGCAAGTCAAGAAACATGGCTTGGAGGCTCAGATGCACAAGAGGTATCTGATTAATCATTGTACAAATATTTATAGACATTATGAGACAGTTAAAAATCCACTTATCAAACATTGTTCTTTGGTATCACTGTCTCTATATAGTAGTTGTTTGCACTTTAGCTTGTTTTTAAATGCATTATTGTCTATTCTGTTCTGTTTTTCAGAATGGTTATTGGTATTGGATTGATGGAACACAGTTCAGATACACAAACTGGTGCCCTGGACAGCCAAGCAACTCGTATTATGAGCAATGCCTGCGGATGAATTTTGGAGGTAAATTAATCAGAAATCCCTGAAAGTATAGAGTGTGCTGGGTGTGCAATGGTATGTCATGTTTGGAGAATATTTTTCTTTGATAAACTGGCTACATAAGGGACGATAACAAGTAAAAGAAATATTAAAAAAAAAAAAAGAATAAATAATAAAGACTAGACAAACTATGACAATCAAGTGGATGAGTCTGGCAAAAGCCATAATCATCCACTTGTGAAAGTAAATCTGTTGGGCATTTTCTTGGTCGTCAGACTATAACTCTGATTGCTACAATATATATACATATTTACAGAGTGATGTGATAGTATAATTAACAGTGAATATTGACTAATATTATTGTTATTATATAAACCAAAATATTCCTTTCAGCAATGCTGATTTTTGGTCTTAAGTGTTGGGATGATGCATACTGTACCAACCTACTGTCATCTGTCTGCACCAAGAACATCTGATGATTTCCGCTGACATGAAGGCATGGTAATCCTGGCAAAGAAGCAGTCACTCTCATATATCCTCTACAGAATCTGTTTCTGAGGTTACAGCTTTACTTATTTTGTCTAGCTCTAATGCGACATAAGGAATGAAGTCACATGTGGCATGATTGGAGTTGGATTGTTTCTCTTTGTAGAAGCAAACTGAAAGTGTAATGGAATGAACGCTTTTCTTGCAAAATGTTATTTCCCCAAATGAACAGTTTTTCTTATTTTCTGTATCATTAAAATCTTAAGCATTGATATTTCTGAGTGACTGTAAATTTGAAGAGAAGCACACATTTACAAGGACAGGTGGTAAGCAAAGGTTTTATTGATGTGCAACTTTTTAAAATTATTACATTTAAAAGAACATATGAAGTGGCAAAAATGGGGCTTGAAGACCTGATTGACTCTCTGAACCTCTTTTACAGTATCTCTATCAATGGTTTGGGATGACTTTTACAGTAAGGCAGAGAGAGCCAGACCTCGGGATCTCATAAACATCAGATCAGTGCTAGCGTGATAGGATACATACTGTTATGAAGCATGTTTCTTGTATCCACTAAATTTACACTATAGCAGTAACGTCCCAGTCAGTTTGAGATATCGTACACGCGTGGGTTTCCTGCCTCAACTTATATGTGGCCCAGCTGCACATCTGGTAATAGTTAAAACGAGCACCTTCTACTAAGGTGGATACCTCAGACTCTTTACGGCAGACTTTTGGAGCCATCGTGAACACAAGTACTCATTCCAATAACAGAAACCTGCACCATATGTTGAACCTTCAACACGCCCAAATATGGAAGTTTTTTTATGTGTCCATTGGTGTATGCCTGTCTCTAATGTGTGCTTTCAGGCCTGTGTCTATACAGTGTGATACGTTAAAGTGAAATACATTATTATTAGAAAGGAAAAACTGAACAGAATATTAACAAATAAATACATTTGCAGAAATAACAGCTGTAGAAAACTTGTACAATCACCATCACAGACCAAGGAGTTGCAAGGCCCTTAATTAGACAGTCGTGGAACAATTCAAAGAATGTGCCTTGTCCATATGTTGGCTACAAACAGAAGGGTCATCTCTTTTCCCATCACCACACAAATCATTTACTAAATATAACTTATGAAACTATTTTGTCTGTACAAGTTTCCAGTGTGACAGCTTTTCATTTGACATGCTCAGTTATTTCTCGTTCGTTATTTTGCCATAAAAAGCATATAAATCACGATAATGATCATATCTAAAGATGTGACTTATTTATAAATACTTACAGATCATTATCAGATCCACCATTAGGCAACAGCCTTGGTGAAACTGTGAAGGAAAAACAGCTTTTAAAAATATGCTTTAAAAGTGTAGTTCAAGTGAAGTTCAATTTCAATTTCAAAAATTGATGAACAATTTCATAAGAGCTATTTTTCAATCTCTGACCTGTAAGATTCTTGGTAAATAAGTTAACATTTTCTGCACCAATCACATCTTAACATGACAAAGAATTTTACTGAGGTCAATGTCCAAAATACAATGGTACATTTAATGCACACTGACCTCAATGACCTCAGTTTCTCCATCAGTTGCTATGCATTGGGGATGGAAAAGCCTGAAATTGCTGTAGAGGAGCCTGGCTTCTGTAATGAGATTTGGCAGAAGTACAGACATTCTGTACTTAAGTAAAAGTATTGGCACTGAAATGTACTCAAAGTAAGAAAGTAAAAAGCCGTTTTTGGAGTATGTTTCTGTTTGTGTGCAAAGCTAACTGAACCTTGTGCTATAATAACATAATAATAAAATAATATAAGTAGATGGGAAAACAAACTTTACTGTAACCCTTTTTTATAATTATACTCTCTGTGAATCAGAAGAAAAAGAAGAAATATTAAATAAATTATATTTTCTGTTGTCTACATTGTAGAGGGTGACTTTGCCTGTAAACAGGATCTCACCATTATCAGCTCAAATTCATACAAATCTCCCCTACACTTGATGTAACCTAACTCTGACCAAGAAACCATAGCCACCAGTGTGTGACTGTTCTTTACTTTAAATCAATCACAGTACAGCAAACTAACCTGTTTATCTAATTTCATTTTAGATTTTATCATCACATTATAAAAATGAGTGTAAAACAAACAAACAAACCAATAAAAATGACAAAAACAGAAAAAGTACAGAAATAAAAACTCATCGACACGTCTATAAAATATTCATATTTGGCTGTCAAATGTAATGAGATCAAGAAGATATACAGGCTTTCTTCATGATTTCTGGCCTGAAAAGATTTTCTAGGACCCTCAAGACAACTAACATTAGAGCAAAAGGTCTGAAGTCAAATAGGGATTTAAGATGACTGGATTCAGGAACAGGGACTATGACAGAATTTTTTGTACATGCTGTATATATCATGCTGTAAAGAAAATGTCATGGAACTGTTAGGGTCAAAAACTTTTGATTTTTTTTATTTAAATGATTAGTTAGAGCTTTTTTCATTATTTTTTTTATATACACAATGCAGTTCTGCTCATAACCGAGTTGGCGCTTCGTGTTTTGAGGGTTTTAAGCTTTGTCTGGCGTTATATTGTGGACGTTGAGTGCAGAGGGATATTTTGCAGCATGCTTACACATACACTGTGTAAGAATATTGTCTCTAGGTCAGGAAGTCCGAACAAGATGTCCTGACCTGGGCCTTAGAAATCCGCAGAAAGCCAAGGCTTAGCCGCGGTTATTTTTTTTTCTCTGTCTTTCTGATTCCAGGAGGAGCAGATATGAGGCGAGGTCGGACTGAACGGAGTGGATTTGAAGGGAGACATCAGGATGGGTGCTGGGAGAAAATGACCATAATAATCTTTTGTTATTGTCACAGTATATAAGCTGTACAGTCCAATGAGGGTCATCTTTTTTGTGAAGCAGTTCACTGCTTCACACAAAAGTACAGTGCTGTAACTTGTAATTTCAACTGCCAAAGCAGATTAAATATTTAATATATTTCTCCCAAATTCCTTCTGAAAAATGTGCGCATGACAGAATGCAGGAGTGAGCCTTTGTGCATCATTTGAGTAAATTACCTCAGATAATCACAAACGCTAACAGAACCATCCCGTTGTTATGTTTAATAGTCTGAGACTGCCATTGCACAGTGAGTCCTTCTCCTGCAGGCACGTGCAGAGGGGGGGGCTAGAGGGGCTTGAGCACCCGCCCCTTTCCTGATGGGTGCCCAAAGTGCCCTTTTGTTGAGGCAACTTTTAAAAAAAATTCTTTATTTATTTTTTTATGTGTGTGTGCGTGCGGAGTCCCGTCTGTGCCCCTCAACAATAATATTTAACTATTAATCACAGTTTCGCTAAATAAAAGGATCTGGCTTGCATCAGTCACATGATCACATTTAACCAATGATTGCCCTTGACAGCAGAACGCGCTGGTTACGAGCCGGGAACGAGCTCACAAAGAGCACGCGCATTTTTAGCGGTCCGGAGCTGTAGAAGAAACACAAGTTAACTCAGAGACACAGACTGATGCAACAAAACCAGTAAGTAGGTGTACAGCGCACACTGTAGTGTGTAGCACACAGGAGTATTAGCTTATTACGTACACGTTGGTAAGCTGTCTTGTTGCAACTGACGAACTAAAACAAACGAGCATGCTGTGTGTGCAACAGCGCGACAAACATTACCTGTCCTTTTATTAACTGCACAAGTAGTGCTGGTCACAGCTGCTGGCTACCTGTGTAAGGCTGTCATGGGTCTGTAGCTCTGTCACCGTTTTAGGGAACATATTTAGTTTTAAAGTAAGTTTCCGGGCTTTTCCTGCCTTTCTGGAGGGATTATATTTCACTAAAAAACGATGTAATATGCATGTCCACATAAGTATGCATTATTATAATTATAATATATTAAAAAACACACGCTGTATTTTAAAGAACATACATTAAGAAGCAGATTATATCAGATTTATATTTTAAATAAGACAAAATTTTGATTTTACAGCAGTAAAATTATTGTATCTACAGTTTAAAAATGTAATAAGCTTTGCCCTGCACAGAGTGGATAGTGAAACAAATGGAATCATCATCATAAATACATTATTTCATATTCATTACTTCCCCCTCATTGCTTTATTATTGTAGCTCTAGTAATAAATAATAATGTAAGGATTCTGAATCAGCACCGTGATGCCCATAGTATATACAGTATTCTGAAGAAGGTCTAAAATGTCACTGTGTGTGCGTGCATGTGTGTGTTTTATTTAGATGGATTTTTAAAAAAAATATTACTCAGGATATAACATTGTCCAGACATGGCTGGTAAGGACATGAGGAGGAAACAGCAGGAGCTGTGTGAGGCTACTAAAGGCAGGGCTATAACATTTTTCTGTCATCATTTTATTATAGATTAAGTGCTGGAGTTGTTAGGTGTGGATAATTAGATTATAGTTTATTGCAATAGCAAGTTGTGCCTTGTTCTCACATAGCAAGTGGAGAGTGATATATGAAATGATGGGATGGAAGGAAGAAGAGAAGCAAAGAGTGATTCACAGGCAGAGCCGAAATTATTTCTCACAGTTTTTTGTTGCCTTATGGTTCCAAGCGCTGTCACCAATCTTTGCATTTTGTTATTATCTCATGACACTTGTTTAATCAGCTACCATCTCTCCCATGGACTTTTTAATGTCAACAGTCTCAGATCAACACAGCCCTGCCCTCCAGCACTATCCACAGCAACCCCTCAACAGCAACATTGTACCCATCAGGTAAAACATCGGCTATGTTTGCTTTGCCTTGTTGCCCATATTAGATTCGTGATGAATGTGTGTTGTTGTTATTCAGCCTGGTTCAATGTGCCCCTTTTTAACTTTGAGCACCCGCCCCTTTAAATCTCTCTGCACGGCCCTGTTCTCCTGCACCACTTCCCATGTGTTTATGTGTGCATTTAATGATTAGTCATTATGTTAAACTCTTTTCCCAAGTCCCCAACAAGTCCCAGGGGATAGTTTCACCTCACAATATTCATCTTAGTAAGTTTGTGTCCAATGTGATCATGATTTCAGATAATCTTGACTTTTGGTGTTTACAGAAAAGAAGTGTTGGGATAATAAGAGCTGTACAAACCTCCTCCCATCTGTCTGTGTCAAGAACATCGGATGATTCCTGGGTCGCAGCAAAGCATGATACACCTGGCAACAAAGTTTCTGATATTGCAACCGTACCTATTTTATTTTGCTGTAATGCTACATAAGGAATGAAATGACTACTGCTATAACTTGGAGTTGGGTTGCTTCTTTTAATAGAAACAAACTGAATATGTAATAAAAAAGAATTTTTTTCTTGCAAAACTTTATTTTCCCAGAATAAACTGTTTCTTTCTTATTTTCTGCAACATTAAAATATTTGTGTTGACACTTCTCTTCGAAATAAATTTACAGTAACTAAATCTGTAGAGTAGGGCAGGTGATGAATAAAGATTGTGTTTACATCTAACCATTTGGTTTTAAATAAAAATAACACCTAGGTTTAAGAGAGCACATGATGCTGTGGAAAGAATGGGGCTTGAAGGACTGATTTACTCTCTGAACGAAAAAAGGATTTTTATTTATTGTCAAAAATTAGAAATATGAACACTTGTAATGCAACTTCAATTGAAGGATGACTTATTCAAAATGCACAAACCTAAAAAAGCATAGCCAAGAAGTGCTCTTCTAGGAGGAAAAAACATAAGAAGTGCTTCACTCGTGCTCTGCACTATGTTGATTTCTGAATACTGTGTGAAACCTTTCAAATAAACCATTCTTCAACAAATCATAAATTACCTGTTTTACAATTACACTTTCAAGAACCTTTGAGGCAAAAGAAGTTTGAAGATAGTTAAACCAGCTGGGTCAGGTGATTGATTTTTAAGTAATGGTTTAATTCAGGGATGGGCAATTCCAGGCCTCAAGGGCCGGTGTCCTGCAGATTTTAGATCTCACCTTGGGTCAACACACCTGAATCACATGATTAGTTCGTTACCAGGCCTCAGGGGAACTTCAGGACATTTTGAGGAGCTAATTTAGCCATTAAAATCAGCTGTGTTGGTTCAAGGACACATCTAAAACCTGCAGGGACACTGGCCCTCGAGGGCTGGAGTTGCCCACCCCTGGTTTAATTACTGCCAATTTAAACGGCTGTGGTGCACAGCCCATTACTAGAGATAGGTTTATCCCTTTATTGTGGCGGGAATGAATTCTATTCTATAAGTTCCGGGTCAATTAGCTGCATGTCCCTTGAAAAGCCAGGAGATGGCAGTAGTGCAACATCTTGGGATGCAAGCTGCCGTTGAAGATTATTATTATTATTATTATTATTATTATTATTATTATTATTATTATTATTATTCATGTCCTATGTCCCCTGCTCCCATGGCTGCTGCTGTCCCTGTGGTTGACGTGCTTGTCAGATATCGACAAATTACGGACTACATATCAATTGACAGCGTGCAATAACCCAGGCGATTCATTCAACTTTCTACCCTCTCTCGATTCACTCAACGGTGAGTTATTTGGTTGGTTTGTTTTGTTACAATTAATGAAAATGCAGAGCCGCGGTCGCGCATTCTAAACACCGGTAAGCTAACGCCAGGCTAGTGACAATTAAGTGCAATTACTGGTCTTAATTATTGAAAATTGTTTTTGTTTTTTTTCACTATGGCCGAATGTTAAATTAACGTTTCAAGAGTTGAGTGAGTGATTTGGTTTTTGTAGTTTTGTCCGTTTTGGATGTTTTTTGTTACATTTTGATAAAATGCCAGAATGCCTATGGGACTTTTGAATTGAGTTAAAACTCCTTTTAGATTAATGAAAAAACATGAGAAATATTATTGAATTTGTTGCGCAACACCTAAAATTAAGTCTCTTTTGTAATTATTTGATTAACCTTGGATAATGTTTTTTAGCCTTGTTGCTAATTTACTTTACTTTGATGGGACCCATGTAAATGTTTTTCAGTAGTATTTTGAATGAGATTTATCATAAGAGATGATGACTATGAGATGTTATGGTTTGTCTGGTTATTGGTTTGATTGTTGTATGAAATATGGCATTAATTATTTGACTTTGTTATTTATGGCTTTATTTATTTTGTCATGGCAGTAGAACGCTGTTTCATTTTCTTCTGTGAATGCTAATTTATGTTTGACTTTGTTTTGGTCAGGTTTTTGTTTTTTTTTTTTCCCCCCCTGCGATCAAAGCAAGCCACCCAACCACCGCTGCATTGTGGTAGGACCTGTGAATCTATGGACTAAATTGAACTGTTGCTACATGGTCAATGGAACAAAACTGATCTGATACTGGACTAAACCTCGTCCCACCTCCGTTTGGGACCCAATAAGCTGTTTCGTATTATTACCATTATTTTTGTTTGTGCTATATATGCATATATTTATATATATATTTTTGTACATCAGTCTATACATTTCGCATTGCCATAACATACATACTATATATATTTTTGAGCTCTATTTCTGTTTCCTGTGTTTTATTCACACACTCAGGCTCCGTAGTCGAAACACTTCTGATTAGCTCATTATCTATGACGCTGCAGTCAGGTGCTCTGTCCTTTACCGCATTACATTATCATATTTAAGAAACCATTAATGGCAAAACTTCATTCAGCAGTTCTGTAGGGATGGGGTACAATAGACACAGGGATGGAAGAAGTGATTAAGTCAGTTAAATCAGAAAGATTATAGGCCCAGTTTAGCTCAGGGGGTGACCAGGTGGCCAGAAAGCAGCAGCTTTCAGATTAGAGTCTGACCCCTAGCCATTTGCTGCATGCCTTCCCTCTCTCTCTCCTAACATTCTTCATGTCTCTCTTTACTGTAAAAAATAATCTTGAAGGAGTGAAAGAAGCCATCTATGTCCATCTTTGAACAGAGGCGGTGGTTTACGACACCAACTGTCTGCCATCTATAACCCAGTTTTGAGATCCCTTCCCAGACGCCTTAATGCCCACTCACATCCTTGGCCTCAGGAAATCGCATGATAAGGTGGGGCCAGGTTTCACAATGAACTCACCCGAAACTCTGGCTGATTGGGACCCACGCCCAGTTTCACACCTTGGCTCAGGCGATTAGAGGATCATCAGGGGGTCCTTTGTCCCTCTTTGGGGGGATACTCCCACTGGGTTTATATCTGGGACTCTCCACCATTTGACCTTAGAACTGAAGAAGCTTCTCGGATGAGAGGTGAAACGACTTCAAGTAACTTAAAGAAGTCCAGACGCTTTTCTTTGCAAGCTCCTTTGACTACGATGACCTGGATGACTGAGAACCTTCACAGACGAAAAGTGCAAATAAAATAAGTGCAAAATTTCTTGTAGTGGGGAAATGAAAACAACAATGTCACACCTGACTGAAAGATACTTATTAAAATATGATTTGCTTAATTTATGGAGAACTTATATTTCTCATGTTTTTTTTTCATTGAACATGTTTTGGAAACATTCAAATTCTCTGGATGTTTGAGTAATCTGAATAGACACCAGTCTTTGTTTACTTGTCATTTTAATCTTGCCAAACAGCAGTCCTATTCACTACCAAAGTGAACAACGCAGTCACTTTGTAAGACCAGACTGCCTAACCAATGCGCTGTCTGAATTGACCTACAAGAAAGTCTACAACTCAGTGCCTTATACATGGATCCTGGAATAGAACTAGAACTGTACAAGACTAGCAGAACCCTAAGAGCCTTCACCAGAAATTCAATATGGATGTGGTGAACAAAACCCTGAGACAGATTAATAATAAGACTGGCTACAGATACTGACTAGAGAATGGAGCCACCTCATGATCATCATTTACCTCAAATCTGTATGTCATGTTATGCTGTGGCAGGCAGGATGAAGAACCCAAACGCTTGACTCAGAGACAGAATAATTTACTAAGGGAGGTGGCTTTATTGCGGTAGCAAATCAATCCAAACATAAGAGCGCTAACCAAATCTCAGAAAACTAGAAACATGGCACTAAACTGAGAAAACTAGAAGAAGGAATCTTCAAGTCACATAAAAACACACTGAGGTTACAACAAAACAACTGACAGAGAGAAACACAGGACTTAAATACACAGGCAGGACAAAAAGATGACGGAGAACAGGTGGTGACACAGCAGGGACAAATCAGACCTAATTAGACAAAGGAAGTAAAGCAGAATACATTGACAAAGGACACAGACTATCAAAGTAAAACAGTAAGTATAACACAGAGACACAGACTTGACACGGAATAATAATAATAATGATAATATAGCCCTTTTCGAGACCCTCAAAGCGCTTTACAATTCCACTATTCATTCACTCTCACATTCACACACTGGTGGAGGCAGCTACAGTTGTAGCCACAGCTGCCCTGGGGCAGACTGACAGAAGCGAGGCTGCCCTCTGGCCAACACCAGTAGACAGTAGGTGAAGTGTGTTGCCCAAGGACACAATGACCAAGACAGACAGAGCTGGGGATCTAATCGCTAACCTTCTGGTTACAAGATGAGCTTCGTAACCCCATGAACCCCGGTCGCCCATAAAGACTGAGACACGACCGACTGGAAAGACACTGGGAATATGGAGGTAAGCGTGAATAGATGAGGAACACGAGAAAGGCAAAAAAACAGAAACCAAAATCCTAGAACTAAAAATATAACACAAGCAGGACACCTATCATTCTACAGCAATGAAATTGGAATGTTATTTACAGTGGAGAAGTGTAGTTAGACTGTAACAAAGAGAGGGAAAGTATTCAGAACTGAGGGGACTGCACAACAAGAAGGTAACATTGCAGCCATTGAGGACAGTTACAAGTACCTGGTAATCCCAAAGGTAAATGGGAAGCATGAAGAAGTCGATACGAAATATGCAACCAGTCCTGAAGAGTCTGCTGAATGGGAAGAACAAAATCCAGGCAATTAACACCTACTGGTCATCAGATACCCTGCCGCGATAATATATAGTACTAGTCGTAACCACAGTTACCTCAAGGTACTTTGGAGGTGGATCCAACAATGATCTATATAGGAAGAGAAACAGAGCAGAGATAGTCTTGAAGGAAGACTAAGTGTTATGGAGGTGAAGAGAGTGGGGTAATATTGATTCCTGTCACTACATATACGCTGCAGGCTGGATGTCAGTTAAAAGAGAAAGAGGAATTCTTTTATACAATAGATGATGTTAGTCTTGTCAAAACATTATAATTATATAATGTTATATTTAAAAAGTGCAATGATCCATGTCTGAGTAAACTGTCAACAACAATGTTAATAATAAGCATTAGACATAAACATAAAAATAAAGAAAATAAATTCTTCTCTGTTGTTTGCTTTCTTATTTTGTATTTTGAGATTGTATCTTCATATTGAAATCTAGAACTATGATTCCAGTTACTATTTTTTTGGAAGCCAGCTGTTTATTGATTTTTCTTTTTTAGTTTGGATATAGAAGGCAAGCCAAGTTTATTTATATAGCACAATTCAACAACAAGGTGATTCAAAGTGCTTTACAGAGACATTAAAAACAAAAACAAATAAAAAAGCATGATTTAAAATTGATTAAAAAAAACAGTAGATACAGTAGTTAAAATGTAAGTTTTGAAATTTAAGCTTAAAAGAGTGGATTTGGTGTTTTATTCAAATGCAGCTGAGAACAGGTGAGTCTTCAACCTGGATTTAAATAAACTGAGTGTTTCAGCTGATCTGAGGCTTTCTGGGAGTTTGTTCCAGATATATGGAGCATAAAAGCTGAATGCAGCTTCTCCGTGTCTGGTTCTCATCGTGGACTACAGGAGGAATGCTGACCTACATCCACCCATCCACATTAAGGGGACGGCTGTGAGCAGCTTCAAGTTCCTGGGAGTCCACATCTCCGAGGATCTCACCTGGACGACCAACTGCTCCAAGCTGGTCAAGAAGGCTCACCAGTGCCTCTTCTTCTTGAGGACTCTGAGGAAGAACCACCTGTCCTCAGACATCCTGGTGAACTTCTATCGTTGCACCATCGAGAGCATCCTGACCAACTGTATAACAGTCTGGTACGGGAACTGCTCTGCCTCGGACCGGAAGGCGTTGCAGAGGGTCGTGAAAACTGCCCAGCGCATCGCTGGAGCACCACTTCCTGCCATAAAAGACATCTACAGGAAGCGGTGTCTGAAAAGGGCTGGGAAAATCATCAAAGACCCCAGTCACCCATCACATGGACTCTTCACCCTCCTGCCCTCTGGGAGGCGCTACAGGAGCCTCCGGACTAAGACCACCAGGTACCGGAACAGCTTCTTCCCCACAGCTGTCAGACTCCTGAACTCTGCCTCCTGACATCTGACCCACGTTAACACATGGACTGAACATACACACACCCACAATGGACAACTGTACCCTCAAACACACAATAATAACATAGACTGAACCACCACTCACAACCACCAGCACTTTATATAGCCTCTGTAGAAACTATCTACACCCTCACTTATCTTAACTGCACTACTGTATAGCTCTGTGTAAATAATCATTCTGTACATTCGATAATCTTTAATCCTACAACTTGCATAGTTCCCATTTCTGTATAGCTGTATATCTCAGATTCTGTAAAGTTTTTCATATTTATATCCTGTTCATAGCCTGTACATACTTAAAGTTATAGAATATTCACAACATACTTCATACCGTGTACATTATAACATACCATAATAGACCCATTTCTGTAATATACTCACATATCTATATTATTGCTAATATATATTGTAATATACCTATATCACTAAAGCACTTCTGGATGGATGCAAACTGCATTTCGTTGCCCTGTACCTGTGCATGTGCAATGACAATAAAGTTTAATTCTATTCTATTCTATTCTGACTCTGGGAACTGATAAAAAACTGGATCCAGATGACCTGAGGGATCTGGAAGGTTCATACTGGGTCAGGAGGTCACTGATGTATTTTGGTCCTAAACCATTCAGAGCTTTATAGACCAGCATCAGGACTTTAAAGTCTATCCTCTGACAGACAGGCTGTCATGGCCCTGGGTCGTCGACCCAGTGTTTTGAGTTTATTGTTATTATTTTCCAGTGTCTGCTGTTTTGTATTTGTTCTTATGGTTTGAGTCGTGTGTTTAGTGTTTCTATCATCCCTACCTGTGTCCTTCCTCTGTGTTCTGTTCGTGTCTCCGAGTTGGTATTGTGAAACAGTCTGTGAGTTTCCTATTTTACTTTGTAGGTTTGTGTCTCGTTATGCCCATTAGTTCCAGCTGTGCCATTTCCTAATTACCTGGTGTGTGTATTTATACTGCGAGTCTGCCTGTGCTCCTCGTCGCGTCGTCTGCATTTCTCGGTATCATTTTGGTATAGCGCCGTGTCTCTCTGTTCCTCGCTTTGTGGCCTCTGTTTGTGTTAGTTTTCCCAGTTTAGGTTTATGTTTAAATCTCCACCTGCATCTCCACTGCCATCTGCATCTTGGGTCCTCTTTCATTCCACCACACGACTGCTGCCCAGCCGTGACACAGGCAGCCAGTGTAAAGACCTCAGAGCTGGACTGATGTGGTCCACATTTTTGGTCTTATTGAGGACTCGAGCAGCAGAGTTCTGAATGAGCTGTAGTTGTCTGACTGATTTTTTAGGTAGACCTGTAAAGATGCTGTTACAGTAATCAAGCCTACTAAAGATGAATGCATGGACTAGTTTTTCCAGGTCCTGTTGAGACATTAGATCTTTTATCCTTGAAATATTCTTGAGGTGATAGTAAGCTGACTTTGTTATTGTCTTTGTTGTGATATTTTGATACCATGGTAGCATTTGCTGAGTATTGTTTTTGATGATATTATACAAAGGACCCTGTCTCTGCAATGCCCTTTGTTTGAACCTCATCTCCTCTTGCTGTGTCAACTGAAGATTTTATGGTGTGAAAGTAGATACTAAGGTTTGAGGGAAAACACCAACAAATCACTCTTTTACTTATCATTCCCTTGCAGAAGATGTTTATGTGATGACCATCTGGGTTGTGTCAGAACTCACGGATGTAGGAGACCTCTGTATAAGATTTATAGGCCTTGTGAATGCATCTTTATTGCCCTTGCTGAACAAAGGATTCCAACTGTCGAAGGACACCACCCCACCCAGTGGGCAGGGTTTGAACTGAAACTTGTTGTCTGCCTATAAAAACTGCTGCACAAAGAATAAACTTTGAGTTAGTTTGGGATGACAATTTAGAACAGTCTCCGCGTCTTTTTGTTCTTCCAAACTGCTCCCGGTACTCCGGCCGGTGCTGTAATTAACCATTGATCATACTTGAGAATAGTTTAATTGTTATACAGTGGGGCAAAAAAGTATTTAGTCAGCCACCGATTGTGCAAGTTCCCCCACCTAAAATGATGACAGAGGTCAGTAATTTGCACCAGAGGTACACTTCAACTGTGAGACACAGAATGTGAAAGAAAAATCCATGAATCCACATGGTAGGATTTGTAAAGAATTTATTCGTAAATCAGGGTGGAAAATAAGTATTTGGTCAATAACAAAAATACAACTCAATACTTTGTAACATAACCTTTGTTGGCAATAACAGCGGTCAAACGTTTACTATAGGTCTTTACCAGGTTTGCACACACAGTAGCTGGTATTTTGGCCCATTCCTCCATGCAGATCTTCTCGAGAGCAGTGATGTTTTGGGGCTGTCGCCGAGCAACACGGACTTTCAACTCCCGCCACAGCTTTTCTATGGGGTTGAGGTCTGGAGACTGGCTAGGCCACTCCAGGACGTTCAAATGCTTCTTATGGAGCCACTCCTTTGTTGCCCGGGCGGTGTGTTTTGGATCATTGTCATGTTGGGAGACCCAGCCTCGTTTCATCTTCAAAGTTCTCACTGATGGAAGGAGGTTTTGGCTCAAAATCTCACGATACATGGCCCCATTCATTCTGTCCCTAACACGGATCAGTCGTCCTGTCCCCTTGGCAGAAAAACAGCCCCATAGCATGATGTTTCCACCCCCATGCTTCACAGTAGGTATGGTGTTCTTGGGATGCAACTCGGTATTCTTCTTCCTCCAAACACGATGAGTTGAGTTTATACCAAAAAGTTCTACTTTGGTTTCATCTGACCACATCACATTCTCCCAATCCTCTGCTGTATCATCCATGTGCTCTCTGGCAAACTTCAGACGGGCCTGCACATGCACTGGCTTCAGCAGCGGAACACGTCTGGCACTGCGGGATTTGATTCCCTGCCGTTGTAGTGTGTTACTGATGGTGACCTTTGTTACTTTGGTCCCTGCTCTCTGCAGGTCATTCACCAGGTCCCCCTGTGTGGTTCTGAGATCTTTGCTCACCGTTCTCATGATCATTTTGACCCCACAGGATGAGATCTTGCGTGGAGCCCCAGATCAAGGGAGATTATCAGTGGTCTTGTATGTCTTCCATTTTCTGATGATTGCTCCCACAGTTGATTTTTTCACACCAAGCTGCTTGCCTATTGTAGATTCACTCTTCCCAGTCTGGTGCAGGTCTACAATACTTTTCCTGGTGTCCTTCGAAAGCTCTTTGGTCTTGGCCATGGCAGAGTTTGGAGTCTGACTGTTTGAGGCTGTGGACAGGTGTCTTTTATACAGATGATGAGTTCAAACAGGTGCCATTCATACAGGTAACGAGTGGGGGACAGAAAAGCTTCTTACAGAAGACGTTACAGGTCTGTGAGAGCCAGAGATTTTCCTTGTTTGAGGTGACCAAATACTTATTTTCAACCCTAATTTAGGAATAAATTCTTTACAAATCCTACCATGTGAATTCATGGATTTTCTTTTCACATTCTGTCTCTCACAGTTGAAGTGTACCTCTGGTGCAAATTACTGACCTCTGTCATCATTTTAAGTGGGGGAACTTGCACAATCGGTGGCTGACTAAATACTTTTTTGCCCCACTGTAGGTTAAAGGATGAACTCTGATGATGAAAGCCCACGCCTCAGAGAAACCCGGAATGGAGTTTCTTACAGTCTTACTCTGTTTTTCTAAGTTTAGGTCTGCATCCATCACTATACCCAAATTTCTCGCCTGGTTTGTGGTTTTTAGGTGTATAGATTGAAGTTCTCTGTTGACCTGTAATCATTTTTATTTGGCTCCAAAGACTATTACTTCAGTTTTATTTTTGTTTAGCTGGAGAAAATTGTAGTAAAATAACACAACGTCTTATTCCATTCAACTTCTTTCTTAATATCAAGCTTTTACTACTACACTAGTAAGTACTAAATAGAAAGTTACTAATTAATGATGATGGACTTTAGAGCCAGTATATAGCTTTAATTCTTACATGTTTTTAAATAATGTAATTTAATGCAATCAGACATTACAAACACACCACCAACTGAATAAATACACAAAATGTGATAAGTATGATTTAACCCTTGGATGCACAACCTACCAGTACCTACACTCTTCCACGAGTGGGGTCAAAAATGACCCCAAATAGAAACAATGCATTTTTCTATAAACTCTGTTGTTATTCTTCAAAATCTTTAAAACAAAGAGTTGTTATATTTTCATATTTGAGGTATTCCTCATAAAACATGTTTGTGACATGAGGCCCTTTGCATTTTTATTTATTTTTTCATTAATTTTAAGAAATTGCAGTTTTTGTATCACTTGTATCACGTTTGTATGCTTGCTCGGTATATACTGCAGAAGCTGGGCCTTCCTTCTGAAAGGCACAAGTTGTTCATCCACTGTAACATAATCACTGAGGATGAATTTCTGCCTGCAGTTGACCAGCAACAGGCCCCATATGTAGCTGAAAGCTGCCATGTGGTTTGTTTTCAGTCCATAGGCTCTGGTCCTCTTGTCATCAAAGTGCAAGAAACTGTGAATATCTTTAAATCTTTGAATTGACATAGTGGCCTTGTACCATGGGTTATGCAGAGGACTCCCAAAAAACATAAATGCACATAAATGGTCCACAGGTGCGCATTTGCTGTCAAAATAAAAGACGCGCACCAGATAAGAAGTTGGGACGCTCGTATGCGTACATTAGATGTTCTGGAGGAGGACAGACATTTGTTCAGAACTCTTAAAGATGTTGAAGAAGCAAGCTCCGTAAGCAATTACTTTGGTGTTCCTCCACCGCAAAAGAAGCGCCTATTCTCTGAATTTCCGGGAATACTTTTATTTTGACAGCGAATGCACACTTGCGAACCAATTATGTGCAGCCCTGACTATAAATCATGTATGTTACTGTGTAAAAATTAATTCTAAATCCATCATAAGTGTAAGTGGGACAGTCAGAGTTGCTAAGAATGAAAGTTCCAAAAAAAAAATTCCATAGGAACTGCTTGGGTTCATTTTTGACCCCACTTGTGGAAGAGTGGGGTAGTGATACAAAAACTGCATTTTTTTTTAATTAATGAAAAAATTAACAAAAATGCAAATGGCCTCATGTTACAAACATATTTTATGAGGAATACCTGGAATATGAATATATTACAACTTTGCATTTTAAAGATTTTGAAGAAAAACAACCCCTGGGGTCATTTTTGACCCCACGTGTGCATCTAAGGGTTAATTGTGATTCTAACGTATTGTGTTTATTTATTTCATTTAATGTGTTCTATCTGCAAAACAAGTGATCCAGGAACAAAATAAAAGGAAATTGACTCTTTATAACCTACTTTGACACCATCATTTCAAAGTATATAAATGTTTAAAATGAGGTGACTGTATGAAACAGGTAAGCTGAAACAACACTTTTTATTTTATTATAAAATTAATGATATGAAAATGAATATTTACACTAACTACTCTGCATCACCTCTCCAAACGTTTTAATCTGGTAGTTAGTTGTACACCTGAGTGAGGCGAGTGAATGATGGCCGACAGTCAACATATTACACAGCTTGAATACTTATGTTATATTATGATGTAACTGAAGAACAAGAAAAAGCAGGTCACAGAAATACTGAAAGCTTTACTTGAAGTTGGTCAAGATGATAATTAAAAAGAAAAAAAAGTCACAATAGACACAAAACAAAAAGTGCATATTGTACAAAATCTTAACTGATTTCATTTTACCTACTACAGAGAGTAGATTACAAGACATTTTAAGTGTGACATTTCTGAAAGCCATATTTCTTAATTTAAGAGCACATTGTGTAGAATAAAATGTATCCAGTTGATTTTATTTTTAATTAGTTATTTTCTCATTGGAACAACAACTGTGTATTAATGTAATATTTTAAAATGATATTTTAATATTGTGTTATAGGATACCATAACACGTTACTGTCTAATTGTTCTAGTTCCATTGATTTGTAGAGCTTTGTTTGCCATTCCTTCTATGTCCACTAGTTTACTTAATTTGCCAACTACTAACTAACTAACTTTTACTAACTATTATTATGCTGTAATAATATGCTATAATTTTTAGAGGAAAATGTTACTGATTCTGTTGTTATTAGGCTGTGTGGCAGGCCGGACAAAATATGCAGATCAAAAATAAGGAAACTAAACTGCAAATTTTCTACCACAAAACTGGGAGGAGCACAGCTATAAGGGAGAACACAACAATTTTCATAGCGGAATGCAGATGTCATACAAGTATTTTCCTCATTTGTGTCTGTAGACTGTAGAATCAAAGCAATCCACTTCCTCTTCTCCTATAAATGGGCTGGTCGCTCCGGAGAACACACTGACCAGCTGGCTGCTCTTGATTCTATTATGGAGACAATTTAAATTTAAATTCTAAATTAAGTATGCTGCAGCAGTATATTAAAATTGCAAATAGAAGGTCACCTTTTTCTTATAATCAAGCACAAACATTGTTCATTTGTTGATTATATGTATGTTTTCGTTTAACCTAATTACAACTGAAAATCTCTAAAAAAAAAAAAATTAACGAACTCATGCAGCTTTGTGAAGCAAACCAAAGCAGGTCGAGTGACTCATTGAAATATGGAAGCCTATATAGAAACTGTATGTAAGGGGGGAAAAGTACAATTCTAATAAGTTTGAAATCCACTTTTTCAAATTCAAAGAGATTTCAAAGCTGTTCCTGGCTGATGATCCAACACTACTTTATCAGTGGTCACAGTGATGTGGTCATAGAGGCCAGCTCGTTGTGACAGTTGTTTTTTAGTTGTTGTTGTTTTGTGTATTTGTTTAAATTTATATTGTCTTTTCAAATCCAGCTTGTGTTTACTGCAATGACAGTGTGTTTGTGTGTTTGAGACCACTGTCATGCTGAAAAAAGAAAGAAAAGAAAAAATAATAATTATTTTCCAATCAAATTCACACACAGAAAACACTTTTTGTTTGTTTGTTTGTTTTATTCTTTACTGGCCAAGCTAATTTTTGACAGATTATGATATAAATGAATACATGTCTCAAAATTATTTTTTTAAACACTGATTGTCTGTCTGCATTTTACACTACACTTTCATTACACTTCATCATTAATGTAATTCACTTGATACTTGAGACAATACTTAATTTTTATTTAGCATATATTTGAAGAAAATAATAATTTAAAAACTGTTCTGCTCTAACATATTTTGGTGCATCTAGAAGAACAAGTTGTGGGAAAAAATAAGCTGCTAGATTTAAAATAGATTTAAAATTATAGTATGTACAAAATAGTAACCAATGTGGCTGGCCCACCTTGGTTACTTTTAAAATTCACTACTCATATGTCAACACTTCTCTTATTACAAATAAATCAAGTGTGCACATTTAGTCTTTTTATATTTATTTGTGACCTGCAAACCACCTTTAGAAACGTCACTGCGGCGACTCACATATTTGTTTCTGTCTGTGGGTTTCTCATGTGGTTTTTATCTAAGATGTCGAGAAAGCTCAATGTGTGATCAGCATCACACCAATGCACTGTTTAAAGAGTAACTTTCAAGGTTCCATAAATATCAAAATGCAAAAGTCAGTGGTTTCTTTTTTTTCTAAGCTAGTTAACTCTTTGAGTAGTCCTTAACTGAACTCCTAACCTTAGCCCTCTTCAATAATAATAGAAGATGTTTAGCTCAGGTTTATTATTCTTCAAAGTTTTGGCACTAGCAAGTTGTCAAAGCTTTTTCTTACTATAGCTTTTTAAGCAGTTAAGGGTGTTAGATCTTTTGTGTTTGTCAATGATGGGTAAATTACCTTTCATCATTCTTGGTTTTGTGATGACAGCATATGTCGCCTGGGTTGACTCCACCTCACTGGCCTCTGCAGACATTAAAACATAGAGCCGAAAAACATAGACAGAAAATTGTTATGGAAAATGTGCTTGTCACAATATTAATTATTTTGATGAGTTTTTATAAGGCTAACTATTGCATTTACTGGTCATTACAGGACAAGGTCAGATTTCAAATATTACAAAATACAAAAACAAACAGATGAGAACAGTTCATACCTACATATACTTAGTATTTGTCCTTACCTGTGTGTGGGGACGAGGAAGACTGGAGGTTAACAGTTTTATATATATATATATATATATATATATATATATATATATATATATATATATACCAGACTAACTGGTTATTACTGGTATGAATATTTAGTCAAAACTACTTAAGCTTACTTTGCGTCAGTGGCATTTCTTCAGTGTGACCTAGGATTTTTTGTTGATATTTCAGCCAATAAAGGAGGCCTGCCAGTAGCAGCAGTAGAACCATCATAGAAACACCGACACCAAGGTATAGGTGAAAATAACTGTCTTCAGTTTGAGCACGAGTTTCCAGGCTTCTAACAATTAGCCAGCTCTCTGCTGATTCTCCAGTATCAGAGATGCTACATTTGTAGACTCCTTCATCAGATTTGGAAACAGTGGGGTTCATCATGCTTCCTGTTGGACTATGACCAATGGAGATGCCACTTTTATAGAAATCAGCAGTGAAGTTAGATTTTTTGTCCTTTTTTCTACAGTGTAAGGCCATGTTATCTCCCTCCGTTACAGGATTCACAGGGCTGTCCAGGATCACAGGACCACCTAAATGGCACATGATTTGTTAACATATAAAAGTTTCACCTACTACAGACAGTAGATTATTTATCATTTTGATTAAATTGTTGTGTAAAACATATCACATGTACCCGAATCAGAGTGCACAGAAATTTGTGTCGTTATGCTGTGTTTATAATGAGGACGTTTTTGTTTGTTTTTTCTATCAGGAAAAAATATCATATTACGTGCTTGGCTAAATGTGCAATTTCAAAACATATTGACTTACAAAGTCTGCGAAGTTTAAATGAGAAGGTGTAATTCCCTCTTTACATACCAGTTACAGTGATGTTGACTGTGTTGGTTGTTTGTATTCCTGCTATTTCACACCAGTATTCTCCACTGTCACTTGATGGATATGCATTACTAATATTGCAAGGTCCAGTAGATGTTTCCCAGGTAGACGCACATGGTCTAACATGTCCCTTTGTCTTTTTCATCACTCTCCATCCAGTCAGTCCATTCAGTCCTTCACAGCTAATTGAAATTGACTCTAGTTCAAAGAATTGCTGTCTATTTGGAACAACCTGAGGAAAAGCTGAATCTAAGACAGAAATCAAAGGATAAATTGAAGATGATGAAAAAAATTACCATGACAAACATTTTTGAATTTGAGAAAATATAGCTGGAGGAAAATTTGGGAAAAGTTTGTTAGGTTAACTGGCAAAAGGTCAGTGACATGTTTGGGTATTTAGAAAAGAAAATTTTGGAGAGACAACGTTTCTCAGAAGTACAGATGGGTAGGCGTTCACCAATCTATGAAAAAAAAATGTTCCTACACAAATTGTGGAACAAATTAATAATGTTACTCAGTGTAAAATTATGAAGACTTTGAATATGTTACCATCTACTGTACATAATATAATCAAAAGAGTCAAAGAATGTGGAGAAATTTCTGTGTCCAAAGTACAAGGTGAAAAATGAATACTGGATCCCTGTCATCTTTAAGCATGACCTGTTCCTAAAATCACCGTTCAAAGAATAAGACATATGTGAACATGATTGACAAACATATCCATCTTTTTTCAACAAAGGCTGATTTAAAATCACCTCAGAGTATAAAACCAGTCTGTGGTCTGACAAATTTAAATTAGAAATCATTTTTGGAAAACCTGGATGGCACATCCTTTAAGCTAAAGAAAAGAGGAACCAGCCAGCTTGCTATCAGCATTCAGTTTAAAAGCCTGCACCTTTGATGGTATGGGGCTGCATTAGTGCCTACAAACTGCCACCTTGCACATCTGAAAAGGCACCATCAGTGCTGAAATGTATATACTGCTTTTACATGACTATATGCTCCCATCCAAAAAATGTCTTTTACAGGGAAGGTGTTGCATATTTGGGTAAGATAATAATAAAACTGCATCCTGCATCTTTTGCAACAGCATGGCTTCAAAATAGAAGATTTTAGGTTGTGAATAGACCTGCCTTCAATTAAGATCTTTCATCATCTGAAAACATTTGGTACATCATGAAATGGAAAATATACAGATACATATCAGATAAGAATAAGAAATATTCTTCTGTCAAAAGTCCAGTAACGGATCTCCTCAGTTCCCAGACATTAAGACATTATTAGACTATTGTTAATAAGAAAGGGGATGCTACACAGTCGGGAACATCTATTTTGAAATGGATTGTTGATGTCAAATTTACAATGAGTTAATGTTTTCCTTTGGTTTAATCATTTGAAAGGCTATGCGTATAATATGTTAGTATGAGAATTTATTATTTTTTCCTTAGAAATAAGGCTGTACTATATTTTTGCTGTGAATACATCTCCGCAAGCATTTAACTACGTACCATGTCTTTGAAAATCTCCAAAGTCAACTGTTGTCACCAGCAGCAACAGCATATTCATCACTGCAAAAATGAAGAAACATAATGATTTGCATAGATGTTATATTTTTAATATTTTCTTTTAATTTGTTTTAAATATATACATATTTTTCTCATTACTCCCATGCACATGTTTTCGGAATGACTGACTAAATAACTTATTGTAGACAGAGAAACTCAGTACTCACACAGTCTGATGCCTTGAGTTCTGACCTCCATGTTGTCTTGTTGCTGACTGTGTGAGTGTCAGAGTGAAAGAAAGTCTTTTGTTCATAGGAACTTCCTCTTCCTGTGTTTCTTGTGGTGATTGAGAGAGCAACAGGTCTTCCTTTCCGAGAAACCCTTCTAACAGATATATATTCCTAATTATATAATATAAGAAGTAAAAAAATAAGGTTTGTGTGTGTGTGTGTGTGTGTGTGTGTGTGTGTGTGTGTGTGTGTGTGTGTGTGTGTGTGTGTGTGTGTGTGTGTGTATAAGATATAGGCATACAGAAGACAGCAGATCTTTTGTATATACACACACACACACACACCACACACATACAGGGAGTGCAGAATTATTAGGCAAATGAGTATTTTGTCCACATCATCCTCTTCATGCATGTTGTCTTACTCCAAGCTGTATAGGCTCGAAAGCCTACTACCAATTAAGCATATTAGGTGATGTGCATCTCTGTAATGAGAAAGGGTGTGGTCTAATGACATCAACACCCTATATCAGGTGTGCATAATTATTAGGCAACGTCCTTTCCTTTGGCAAAATGGGTCAAAAGAAGGACTTGACAGGCTCAGAAAAGTCAAAAATAGTGAGATATCTTGCAGAGGGATGCAGCAGTCTCAAAATTGCAAAGCTTCTGAAGCGTGATCATCGAACAATCAAGTGTTTCATTCAAAATAGTCAACAGGGTCGCAAGAAGCGTGTGGAAAAACCAAGGCGCCAAATAACTGGCCATGAACTGAGAAAAGTCAAGCGTGCAGCTGCCAAGATGCCACTTGCCACCAGTTTGGCCATATCTCAGAGCTGCAACATCACTGGAGTGCCCAAAAGCACAAGGTGTGCAATACTCAGAAACATGGCCAAAGTAAGAAAGGCTGAAAGACGACCACCACTGAACAAGACACACAAGCTGAAACGTCAAGACTGGGCCAAGAAATATCTCAAGACTGGTTTTTCTAAGGTTTTATGGACTGATGAAATAAGAGTGAGTCTTGATGGGCCAGATGGATGGACCCGTGGCTGGATTGGTAAAGGGCAGAGAGCTCCAGTCCGACTCAGACGCCAGCAAGGTGGAGGTGGAGTACTGGTTTGGGCTGGTATCATCAAAGATGAGCTTGTGGGGCCTTTTCGGGTTGAGGATGGAGTCAAGCTCAACTCCCAGTCCTACTGCCAGTTTCTGGAAGACACCTTCTTCAAGCAGTGGTACAGGAAAAAGTCTGCATCCTTCAAGAAAAACATGATTTTCATGCAGGACAATGCTCCATCACACGCGTCCAAGTACTCCACAGCGTGGCTGGCAAGAAAGAGAATAAAAGAAGAAAAACTAATGACATGGCCTCCTTGTTCACCTGATCTGAACCCCGTTGAGAACCTGTGGTCCATCATCAAATGTGAGATTTACAAGGAGGGAAAACAGTACACCTCTCTGAACAGTGTCTGGGAGGCTGTGGTTGCTGCTGCACGCAATGTTGATGGTGAACAGATCAAAACACTGACAGAATCCATGGATGGCAGGCTTTTGAGTGTCCTTGCAAAGAAAGGTGGCTATATTGGTCGCTGATTTGTTTTTGTTTTGTTTTTCAATGTCAGAAATGTATATTTGTGAATGTGGAGATGTTATATTGGTTTCACTGGTAGAAATAAATAATTGAAATGGGTATATATTTGTTTTTTGTTAAGTTGCCTAATAATTATGCACAGTAATAGTCACCTGCACACACAGATATCCCCCTAAAATAGCTAAAACTAAAAACAAACTAAAAACTACTTCCAAAAACATTCAGCTTTGATATTAATGAGTTTTTTGGGTTCATTGAGAACATGGTTGTTGTTCAATAATAAAATTATTCCTCAAAAATACAACTTGCCTAATAATTCTGCACTCCCTGTATATATATTTATATATATATATAAAGAAGATTTATGAATGTCAGCAGGTAATCCATTCCTAAAAAGAACAGGCAGAAGAGGAAGGGCAAGAAAAGGTGAACTTGTAAGAATAATATCTTAATGTTAAGAGAGAAATCTCATCTTACTAGTGGTGTTGTGTCTTCCTAAAGTTAATATGTCACCAGACTAATTGCCAACTGCTACACTTTGTTGATGTGCCAAAGAGGAGCAGGACTGCTTGGAATTTGGCTTGATGGTATACAAACACATCATTTAGTGCTACATCATTTAGTGCTACTACTAAAATTAGATTATATTTTTAAACACACTCCAAATGTACCCCATGAATATTTCAATCCAAAGAAGAAATATTTAGTATTTAACAAAACAATACACACTGTATAGTGAGAGTATAAAACATGACCTATAAGAAAAAAAAAAATTATAAATATTAATTATTATTTTTAATAAGCAAAAGTGAATGATTTTATGTAAAATAAGGAACAGTAATAATCAACTTTTCAGCAGAGGTGTTCTGCGTTGCTCTTTCTCTTGAGTTTTTAGACTTATCAAGTGCCTGTCACCATGATCAAGTTTAAATATGAAACATGAAAAAGGAACACATGTTTACAAAGATTTACTTTGAGGTTTATTATCAAGTTTATTAATATTACACAATGAATATGCATGCAAAAATTGATGCACCACAACCTACAACGTTAAAAATTGATTTAATTATCAAGTTTCACACCCAAAGCAAATCTAGTCAACATGTTATTTGTAGAGTGTATTTATTACAACAAATATGTAGAGCTGCCTTTTACTGAGGACTGGCTTCCATATGGTCAGTCACACACCATTTACACACGTTGGTTGAGTGCTGCAGAAATGGTTGTTCTTCTGGATTGTGCTCAACAGATCAATGTTGGATGTCTGTCATAGTCACCTTTGGGTTCTTAGTCTACAGCAATTGCTCTAATTTGCTGGGTGACAAGCTCTGGGAAGAGTGTCATGGTCCCCATGTATTTCTGGCTGTCTCACACTGGCTACCATTTTTGTTTTTGTTTTTCTCTTCCTCTATGCCTCTCCTTCACTCCTCTCTGTCTGGGCGGAGCTCGTTACAGGTTCTCGCTCTTGGCCCACACACCTGTGTGAGTGTCACCACCTGCTGCTGATCTTTCCCCAGCTGTTATTCAAGGCAGTGGCACAGAGCAGTTCACCACTGGAACGTTGAATCTCCTGAGTTCGAGCTCTGAGCTTCATCTGAGATCTCCCTCTGTATATTCGCCTAACTATTGTATTCTGTGTGTAGATATCCCCCTCATGGACCGGATTACGGACCCTTAATGTGTGCGGCAGCGTGAGTAGAGTTATGTACCAAATGCGGCTGAAGTGTGTGGATTACCCCTCTCCCTGGAGCCCTGGACCCACCTCCCAAATCACTATACATGTACAGTGGGGCAAAAAAGTATTTAGTCAGCCACCGATTGTGCAAGTTCCCCCACTTAAAATGATGACAGAGGTCAGTAATTTGCACCAGAGGTACACTTCAACTGTGAGAGACAGAATGTGAAAAGAAAATCCATGAATCCACATGGTAGAATTTGTAAAGAATTTATTCGTAAATCAGGGTGGAAAATAAGTATTTGGTCAATAACAAAAATACAACTCAATACTTTGTAACATAACCTTTGTTGGCAATAACAGAGGTCAAACGTTTACTATAGGTCTTTACCAGGTTTGCACACACAGTAGCTGGTATTTTGGCCCATTCCTCCATGCAGATCTTCTCGAGAGCAGTGATGTTTTGGGGCTGTCGCCGAGCAACACGGACTTTCAACTCCCGCCACAGATTTTCTATGGGGTTGAGGTCTGGAGACTGGCTAGGCCACTCCAGGACTTTCAAATGCTTCTTACGG
Organism: Diplotaxodon limnothrissa; assembly: GCF_057381915.1. Lineage (NCBI taxonomy): Eukaryota > Metazoa > Chordata > Actinopteri > Cichliformes > Cichlidae > Diplotaxodon > Diplotaxodon limnothrissa. Next base: position 35,234,973 of record NC_140598.1, read on the forward strand.
AGCCACTCCTTTGTTGCCCGGGCGGTGTGTTTTGGATCATTGTCATGTTGGAAGACCCAGCCTCGTTTCATCTTCAAAGTTCTCACTGATGGAAGGAGGTTTTGGCTCAAAATCTCACGATACATGGCCCCATTCATTCTGTCCTTAACACAGATCAGTCGTCCTGTCCCCTTGGCAGAAAAACAGCCCTATAGCATGATGTTTCCACCCCCATGCTTCACAGTAGGTATGGTGTTCTTGGGATGCAACTCAGTATTCTTCTTCCTCCAAACACGACAAGTTGAGTTTATACCAAAAAGTTCTACTTTGGTTTCATCTGACCACATGACATTCTCCCAATCCTCTGCTGTATCATCCATGTGCTCTCTGGCAAACTTCAGACGGGCCTGGAAATGCACTGGCTTCAGCAGCGGAACACGTCTGGCACTGCGGGATTTGATTCCCTGCCGTTGTAGTGTGTTACTGATGGTGACCTTTGTTACTTTGGTCCCAGCTCTCTGCAGGTCATTCACCAGGTCCCCCCGTGTGGTTCTGGGATCTTTGCTCACCGTTCTCATGATCATTTTGACCCCACGGGATGAGATCTTGCGTGGAGCCCCAGATCGAGGGAGATTATCAGTGGTCTTGTATGTCTTCCATTTTCTGATGATTGCTCCCACAGTTGATTTTTTCACACCAAGCTGCTTGCCTATTGTAGATTCACTCTTCCCAGTCTGGTGCAGGTCTACAATACTTTTCCTGGTGTCCTTCGAAAGCTCTTTGGTCGTGGCCATGGCGGAGTTTGGAGTCTGACTGTTTGAGGCTGTGGACAGGTGTCTTTTATACAGATGATGAGTTCAAACAGGTGCCATTCATACAGGTAACGAGTGGGGGACAGAAAAGCTTCTTACAGAAGACGTTACAGGTCTGTGAGAGCCAGAGATTTTCCTTGTTTGAGGTGACCAAATACTTATTTTCCACCCTAATTTAGGAATAAATTCTTTACAAATCCTACCATGTGGATTCATGGATTTTTTTTTCACATTCTGTCTCTCACAGTTGAAGTGTACCTCTGGTGCAAATTACTGACCTCTGTCATCATTTTAAGTGGGGGAACTTGCACAATCGGTGGCTGACTAAATACTTTTTTGCCCCACTGTATATAGCATTGAGCTCTTCCCCGTTGTTAATAAGCTGTGTTCTTTTATTGTCAAAGAACTCTGTCTGTGCATAAGTCTGTCTGGTAGCCATGACAAGAGTCCAGGTGGTTCAAAATGTTTTCCACTTATGAATGATGGAGACCACTGTGCACTGTGAAACTTTAAATGCGCTGAAATTTTCTGTACCCGTCCCCAGACCTGTGCCTTGATACACTCCGGTCTACAGTTATGTCCTTGGACTTGATGTGTCCTCTGCACTGCCAATGATGGGATCTTGTATAGACAAGTGTGTATGCCTTTCCAAATAATCTCCAATCAACTGAATTTACCAAACATGTTGTAGAAACCTTTGACAGACAATCAGTGGAGAACAATGCATTTGAGCTCAATTGAGCTCAATTGTTAATACTCTCTATAAATTGTTACCTTTTGTGTAATCTTAAGTTGTTCATAAAAACTGCAGCCGACATAGTCCTTTGTATTCCATTTTGCATAATGGAATACAAATACAATACTTTATGTAAAAAATGGTTTGATCAAAATGGACAAAAATGACAAAATGACAAATGACAAAATGACAAACTTCTAAAGATCTGGATGAGTATTACAAATAAACATGCTTGAAAAGCTAATTGTGTCATTTTTCATTTGTGAATTTCTGTGAAAATTGCAGTGGGGGAAGTTTAGCAGGATATGTCATACACATTTTGTGAATATCCATGTCATTTACATCAAATCTAATATATTTTCAGCTTGAACATCATCTATTTGTGCTTTTTTTTCTGAGAACTTATTTAACACATTTCCAAAAGTTGATTCTGTTCATCTGGACGTAGCGTTTTGTAAACGTTTTGTCACTCATCCAAGTGACTTCTTCAGTCTCAACTAACTGCAGGTTTCCCCAATCTTATAAACAGTACATTTGCATAATGACTGAAACCAGCCCACTGAAGGAACAATGGGCAGGGAGGTGAGTTCCTTAATCATAATTAAACAAATTCTCATGACCATTGATCAACAACCACTGACCAAAACCCACTGATCAAAGACCACTGATCAATGGCCTTGAGTACAATTCACAGAGAGTTGGGGAATGGCTGCAATCACAGCATTGTAAGATGATGACAGATGTACCCTTAGGCCGAGGATGCCAACGTTCACATTTTGGACAGAGATGACAGATGGTTTTAACCCTCCTCTCGTGTTAGGGTCGGCACCGACCCATTTTAAATTTCAAATGCATAAAAAAATCACATACATTTGTTTATTGTATCAAGGCTTTTTGACTTTGTCAGGAACCTCTATTTCTACAAAATAAAACAAAAAAAAATATTTTCACTAAATTATAAAATGCCCTAGTTGAAATTATGACCTTTGTGTTGTTAGGGTCGGTTTCGACCCAGGTATAATATTATGAGTATAAAGCAATAATTAAAGCCAAAACTGAAATCATAAGTGCACTGTCAGCTAAAACGCTTACAGCAAGCGCCTCTCCTAATCATATGAGCTTTAGGGGATTCTTATTTTGCATGTTTTTTGCAGTATACCCGCACAAAAACAAAACAAAATAAACACGGGCATGTGAGGTGAATTCACTATTTGAGTGGCCATTTGACTTCCAGAGTGCACATTTACAATTTGCAGCATACAAAAAATGAGAAGATGATTCACAGTGAGCTAAGTTCAGGATCATATTTTTGGTGAAAATGAAGGAGAGGACACAGAGCAGCATAGCGATTCAGATGGGCAGGTTTCTACGGAAGAAGGCAATGTGGACTATCATCCAGAAGACACAGACACATCTGATCAGAGGTGGAGGTCGCTGGTGCTGAAGCTACCCCTGCTGAAAGATTCAAGTCCAAAAATGGTAAGATCTTTTGGAGCTCAGTACCTCATGATGTACATGGCAGGGCAGCTGCTGCAAATGTCATCAAAATGACCCCTGGAATCACAAGGTTTGCTCTGACCAAAGTCAGTGACATCAAGAGATGTTTTGAGATATTTATGCCATTGTCACTAGAAAGAATCATCATTACTATGATAAACCTTGAAGGAAAAAAAAGTCCATGGCGACATGATGAGGAATACCTGGATGCTTTCGTTGGTGTTCTTCTTGCTGGAGTGTACAGATGCTGCAATGAGGCCACTGATTGTCTATGGGATGCATCGACAGGCAGAAACATTTTCTGGGCAACGATGTCACTTCACACATTTGATATCATTTTGATTCAAGAGTCCTCAGATTTGACAACAGAGAGACCAGACCGAGGTCTGACAAGCTTGCTCCCATCAGGGATGTCTGGGAGAGATGGGTGCAGCTTCTACCACTGATGTTCATCCCAGGGCCAGTGACAGTGGATGAACGTCTTGTCCACTTTTTGAGGAAAATGCCCCTTCTGGCAATATATACCCAGTAAGCAAGGGAAAAACGGCAGAAAAATCTGGGAAGCCTGTGATGCAAAAACCAACTATGCCTGGAATGTACAGATTTTCACAGTCAAAGCTGCGAGTGGCACCCCTGAGAAGAAACAATGAAAATGTGTGGTCCTCCATATGACCACTGGACTGCAGGATCACAATATCAGCTGTGATATTTTATTTTATTTTTTACCAGATATGACCTCGGACAAGAACTTCACAAAGGAAACTGAGGTGAAGCTGTATCATTGGGAAGTGATAAAAAGCCCACAATTACCCACGGCTATAACCAAAACAAAGGAGGAGAGGACTTTTTCTTTTTTTCAGTTTATATTAAAGGTCTACTGCTAAAAAAACAAACTTTTTTTGTCTTTTCTTGATGTAAATGTCTATGGGTCGGAATTGACCCGTAACACCATAGATGTCATTTTAGTTATTAATCTTAAAATGAAAAAAATCAATAAAACAGATTTATTTAAGAGATGTGTCCTATACCCCTCAGTAATACTCAGGTAACACAGAAAACTTTTATTTATTAATATGATTCTCTTGAGGTTAATTTTACAGTTTTTTTTAATTGAAATCGAGGGGTATAGTGACAAAAAAAGACCCAGAGGCCCACGCCAAAGGTATTAAAACCAACATTTTCATGGATAAGGAAGCCTAACAAGGTAACCAAGAGATGAGAAACAAATTGGATGATAACTTATTGTTTTTAGTATATTTTATAGCTGATTTAATTCACGGGTCAAAACCGACCCGCTAACATAAGAGATGATAACAGAAAGCTAACACGAGAGGAAGGTTAAAGAGGAGTGAAAGAAGCCATCTATGTCCACTGTGAGAGACCATCTTTGAACAGAGGCGGTGGTTTACGACACCAACTCTCTGCCATCTATAATCCAGTTTTGAGATCCCTTCCCAGACGCCTTAACGCCCACTCACATCCTGGGCCTTCTGACCTCAGGAATTCGCATGATAAGGTGGGGCCAGGTTTCACAATGAGCTCACCCAAAACCATGGCTGATTGGGACCCACACCCGCTTTCACACCTTGGCTCATGTGATTAGGTAGAGGATCATCAGGGGGTCCTTCGTCCCTCTTTGGGGGGAAACTCCCACTGGGTTTATATCTGGGACTCCCCACCATTTGACCCTTAGAACTGAAGAAGCTTCCCGGATGAGAGGTGAAACGTCTTCAAGCAACTTAAAGAAGTCCAGACGCTTTTCTTTCCAAGCTCCTTACGATGACCTGGATGACTGAGAACCTTCACAGACCTTAGGCCGCCTCCTCGATTCAGAGATGGTCTTTCCCTTTAAATGACCTCCTTGACTCCACGCTCAAACCAGCGCCACTGGCCTGTAGGTGTAAATAGACTGCAGAGTCCTGGCCTGACGAGGTAGCTCTTCTGTGTTGTGCCATCCGCTTCGCCAGAGGTTGTTTGGTTTCCCCGATGTATATATCCTGGCAATCCTCCTGGCACGGAGGAGGTGGGGTTTATGACCTATACTGCAGCCAGACATCAGGGGGCGACAGAGACGTTTTGGCTTCATCTTTGGGGAGCTGTCGCACCATCCAGGTTTTCTACAGTCATTGTATAAAACCAATGACAACCCTACCCTAATGTTGTATTTTTGAAAAGGGCAGAAAGGATCCCTTAAAAAAACAACTTTCTTTCTTTAGGACAGTCTCAGAGGTTTAAGATAATATAACAATGCATAATACAATTCTTCTTTTACTCAAATTCTATTCTTAGTCATTAGTTGAAAAAAAAAGAAATCTACCTAGAAGTCTTGTGGAAATTTGTGCAACTTCTCATTTATTTCACAGTGCAAATGCATTTCCTCATTCAGTATGTTTGTGTGCACAATTCTTTCAATAGTTTTTGTGCTTCCTCCATGTCTATGAGACAGGGAGCTAAAATAGGCTGAGAAATGTAATTCAGAATTAACATTTCGATATAACATAGAGATTAGATTAAAAAAAATCAGATAAAGCTTCATGAATCCCTCAAGTGGGTTCCTTTGGGAAACTCACTAATACTTAATCTGTTCAGAGAAAGCCACTACTGCTGTGAGCAGGATTTGAACCTGCACAGGGAATCCCCTTTGGATTCCAAGTACAATGCCGTAACTACTCAGCCATCACAGCTTTAAGGTGTTATAAGGAGTGCATCTCAAAAATTGTTAAGACAAATTAAATTTTACTCAATTAAATTTTTAATTTTTAATTTTTTTTATATTTTTGCCACTGTATAACGCAACACTGAATTTAGATAAAACCATTAGGATGTTGTCAAGGTTGATGTTTGTAAGACTGTCATTTGTGCTAATATATATATATATATATATATATATATATATATATATATATATATATATATATATATATATATATATATATAATCATTGCTATAAAGTCCTAAAACGGTTGTCAATGTGTGCTAATAAAATGTTTTTTCACCAATTAAAATGCAGCCTTGTGCAGATATGAGCTACATTGCACATTTAGAAAACACAAGGTTCTGCTCTTCTAAGGTGCACGACTTCACACCTTTAAAGGTTCACTTGAGATATGACTTTTTTCAAGTTCCTGGTTTTATAGTTTAGCGATACGCTCACTTCTGCTTTTCAGCATACCTCATATACATGTTAAGTTCATTGAAAAGTTGCACCCTGTTTGTTGCAACTGGAAAGGTTGATAAGGAAGTATGTCTATGTATGGTATGGCTGAAAACACACACACAGAATACAGACGCTGATTTTGATCAGATATGCCTGCCTAAGACTGTCACGTGTATTTGTAATTGTATATTCATGTATGATTGTTTGTTGTCAATAAAAGAGGCAGTGATGAGGAAGTCAGTCGAGGTTGGCTGGGTTCAAGTGAGGGGAGCAGTTCTTGGCCTTGGCCAGCTTCCCTCATGAGTCAAAGGACAAAGAGCTCTGTCTTGTGTTTTGTCTGTCTTGTGTCTTGCCGTGCAGTTGGTTGTCTTTGTTCCAGTGGGCTTTGTGCCTTAAAAAACCCAAAAGATGTAACTGAAGTTATTTTTTTCTTTAATATGAAAAAATGGAAGATAGGAAAGGAACTCGTCTGTGACTTGAAGATAAACTATCTTGATTTCATCAGTTAGCCAGCAGCTTTGGTAACATTTTGAAGAAGTTTGAGCTTTTAAAACCACCCTTCAAAACTGAAGTTGCGACATGTTACAAGAGTTTTGGTTTTATCTTTACCACATCATTTTGAACTGTGCTGACAATGGGTACATAAATGTTTGTGAATTTTGTTTTAATATGTTTTAAAATCCCTGATAATTTAATATGAAGCACTTGTGATCATACTGCATCTAACGCATACTGAATATCACTGGGGAAATAGTTGCATTTATTATCTCTGTTGATTAACGTCAGTTTCAAAATGTTTACATACTGCATAAACAGCCATGATGATCTTTGGCTTTCTTAAAAACACTAGGTGCTTCACCTAAAGCAATTATGTTATATAACTGTAGTTTTGTTTTGGTTTTGTTTGGGGTTTTTTTGTTTGTTTTTTTATTCAGAAACCCCTAAGTTATAATGACTATTTTTAACATTTTTACATCTGGTATAAAACCACATGGCAGCTCTAAAAAGCTCTTTAATCATTCTTTTAGAGGAAGTGGAAATGAAGACTGTTTGTATTGTAATGTATGTAGCATTACAGAAAAAAAAACTAACTCATTAAAGCAGACAAATCAATCTGAACACTCATAATGCTTAGTTTATATTTTAAAATGTCTTTTAAAGGTTGTGGTTTTCCCATTCAAATCAAATCAAATCAAATCACTTTTATTGTCACATCACATGTGCAGGTACATTGGTACAGCACATGTGAGTGAAATTCTTGTGTGCGAGCTTCACAAGCAACAGAGTTGTGCAAAATACAATAATGTAAACAAGCAAAATACAAGAATGGCTACATCTGAAACTAATAAATATATGTACAATATATAATAGTATATGCATTTCTGGATGTGTATACTAAATATTTTTCTACGTGTGTGTGTGTGTGTGTGTGTGTGTGTGTGTGTGTGTGTGTGTGTGTGTGTGTGTGTGTGTGTGTGTACACATATTTTACAAATTAAATAGAGTAAACAATAAATAAAATATATAAAATAAAATATACAGAGTGAGACGTGCAAAACAGTGGCGTTACTGTACAGTATGGAGTGCATAATGTTAAAGTTCCAGTAGTGAAGCTGAGGTGTCTATGACGTGTTCAGCAGTCTGATGGCCTGATGGAAAAAGATGTCTCTCAGTCTGCTGGTACGGGACCGGATGCTGCAGAACCTCCTTCCTGATGGAAGCAGTCTGAACAGTTTATGGCTGGGGTGACTGGAGTCCTTGATGATCCTCCCCGCTTTCCTCAGGCACCGCTTCCTGTAGATGTCTTGGAGGGAGGGAAGCTCACCTCCAATTATCCGTTCAGAGCACCGCACTACTCGCTGGAGAGCTTTGCAGTTGTAGGCGGTGCTGTTGCCATACCAGGTGGTGATGCATCCAGTGAGGATGCTCTCAGTGGCACAGTGATAGAAGGTCCTGAGGATGCGGGGGCTCATGCCGAATCTTTTCAGTCTCCTGAGAAAGAAGAGGCGCTGCTGCGCCTTCTTCACTGTTTTGTTTGTGTGTACTGACCACGTAAGATCCTCAGCCAGATGTACACCAAGGAACCGGAAGCTGCTCACTCTCTCCACAGCAGCGCCGTTGATGGTGATGGGGGTGTGTACTTCTCTGCACCTCCGGAAGTCCACTATCAACTCCTTTGTCTTTGCGACGTTGAGGGTGAGATGGTTGTCTTGACACCAGTGGGTCAGGGCGCTGACCTCCTCCCTGTAAGCTGTCTCATCACTGTTGGTGATAAGACCCACCACTGTAGTGTCGTCCGCAAACTTCACAATGATGTTGGAGTTGTTAGTGGCCGTGCAGTCGTAGGTGTAGAGTGAGTACAGGAGAGGGCTCAGTACACACCCCTGTGGAGCACCAGTGTTCAGTGTGACGGGGGATGAGGTGATGCTGCCCAGTCTGACCACTTGGCGTCTGTCAGACAGGAAGCTAAGGATCCAGCTGCAGAGGGAGCTGCTCAGTCCTAGATCCTGCAGTTTCCTGTCCAGCTTCGAGGGAACGATGGTATTGAATGCTGAGCTGTAATCTACAAACAGCATTCTCACATACAGTGGGGCAAAAAAGTATTTAGTCAGCCACCGATTGTGCAAGTTCCCCCACTTAAAATGATGACAGAGGTCAGTAATTTGCACCAGAGGTACACTTCAACTGTGAGAGACAGAATGTGAAAAAAAAATCCATGAATTCACATGGTAGGATTTGTAAAGAATTTATTCGTAAATCAGGGTGGAAAATAAGTATTTGGTCACCTCAAACAAGGAAAATCTCTGGCTCTCACAGACCTGTAACGTCTTCTGTAAGACGCTTTTCTGTCCCCCACTCGTTACCTGTATGAATGGCACCTGTTTGAACTCATCATCTGTATAAAAGACACCTGTCCACAGCCTCAAACAGTCAGACTCCAAACTCCGCCATGGCCAAGACCAAAGAGCTTTCGAAGGACACCAGGAAAAGTATTGTAGACCTGCACCAGACTGGGAAGAGTGAATCTACAATAGGCAAGCAGCTTGGTGTGAAAAAATCAACTGTGGGAGCAATCATCAGAAAATGGAAGACATACAAGACCACTGATAATCTCCCTCGATCTGGGGCTCCACGCAAGATCTCATCCCGTGGGGTCAAAATGATCATGAGAACGGTGAGCAAAGATCCCAGAACCACACGGGGGGACCTGGTGAATGACCTGCAGAGAGCTGGGACCAAAGTAACAAAGGTCACCATCAGTAACACACTACAACGGCAGGGAATCAAATCCCGCAGTGCCAGATGTGTTCCGCTGCTGAAGCCAGTGCATGTCCAGGCCCGTCTGAAGTTTGCCAGAGAGCACATGGATGATACAGCAGAGGATTGGGAGAATGTGATGTGGTCAGATGAAACCAAAGTAGAACTTTTTGGTATAAACTCAACTCGTCGTGTTTGGAGGAAGAAGAATACTGAGTTGCATCCCAAGAACACCATACCTACTGTGAAGCATGGGGGTGGAAACATCATGCTATGGGGCTGTTTTTCTGCCAAGGGGACAGGACGACTGATCCGTGTTAAGGACAGAATGAATGGGGCCATGTATCGTGAGATTTTGAGCCAAAACCTCCTTCCATCAGTGAGAACTTTGAAGATGAAACGAGGCTGGGTCTTCCAACATGACAATGATCCAAAACACACCGCCCGGGCAACAAAGGAGTGGCTCCATAAGAAGCATTTGAAAGTCCTGGAGTGGCCTAGCCAGTCTCCAGACCTCAACCCCATAGAAAATCTGTGGCGGGAGTTGAAAGTCCGTGTTGCTCGGCGACAGCCCCAAAACATCACTGCTCTCGAGAAGATCTGCATGGAGGAATGGGCCAAAATACCAGCTACTGTGTGTGCAAACCTGGTAAAGACCTATAGTAAACGTTTGACCTCTGTTATTGCCAACAAAGGTTATGTTACAAAGTATTGAGTTGTATTTTTGTTATTGACCAAATACTTATTTTCCACCCTGATTTACGAATAAATTCTTTACAAATCCTACCATGTGAATTCATGGATTTTTTTTTTCACATTCTGTCTCTCACAGTTGAAGTGTACCTCTGGTGCAAATTACTGACCTCTGTCATCATTTTAAGTGGGGGAACTTGCACAATCGGTGGCTGACTAAATACTTTTTTGCCCCACTGTACGTGTCTCTCTTCTCCAGGTGTGACAGGGCAGTGTGTAGTGTCAGGGCTATGGCATCATATGGCATCATTCCCATAAAATATTATATGGACACAGGAAAAAAAAGACGTATCTGTATACAGAGCTGTACAAGTCACAAAACTCTTTCCGTGGAGGAAATCATAGGTGTAAACAATAGCTGTGTAATACCTTCTGTTCTCTTGACTGTATTTAAACTCAGGGCTGTGCAGGGAAGGACAGAGAGAGACTGCTGTCAGTGCAGTGATGGCCTCTCTTTCACTCAAGCTTGGTTTTTATTAAAATATGTTAGCTACTCCTCATTGTATCTCTGCAGGCTTTGTTAATTAAATGTCCAGAACTTCTTTAAACACCTCGCACGTGTTTGGAGTAAGCTCCACACCACGTGCTTGATAGTTATACATAATATCACACAGATGGTACTCAAATTATTTGCTGTGGACATCCACATATGGCTGAGATATTTCATCGGCACTCCTCCATACTGCACTGGAACTCTGCTGGAGTCAAAGGTGTAATAAAGGATGTTAGTGATCTGCTACTCTCCTCCAGAAAACCATAATGATACGTCCAACACTGAGAAGCAGTGCACTGCAGTCGCACACAGACTGTGGTTGATGAGTATGGGGACCATGATTTCTGAATTCATCCTCTTCTTCAGCAGGTCCTCCAAATACTTCTTTAGCTCCTTGTGGAGTGGCTTGGGTAATGAGGTGTATGTGCACTTTACTAGGGTTGTGTCACTCCACGTAAACTTTCCTCCGCCTCAACTCTCTGTGATTTTAGTGTAGCTTTATTGTTTGACTGAGTTTGTTTCTTTGTATTGTTACGACCCCACGTAGAGGTCTAGGTGGGTGTGTGGGGACTGGTAACAAATGGGTCAGGAACTGAATGAAAGGAAACCATACAGACTGTTCAGTATATCAAATTCAAAATTCAAATTCAAATTCAAATTTTATTTGTCACGTACACAGTCATACACAGTACGATATGTAGTGAAATGCTTGGACAACTGCTCGTGACCTAAAGAAAACAAAAAAGGAAAGGCTATGAATAAGATAGGAAATAAATATGAAAAATTAAAAAGGGTAAATTTAACTAGGAAGGAATAAAATATAAATTAAGGTTAAAAATGAAATAACTGTACAACACAAATTAGAATGAAGGGTAAATTTAACTGGGAAGAATAAGATAAAATATATAAATTAAAGTTGAAATAAAATAACTGTACAACAAAATACACAATACACAATATATTACAGCTTCATTACAAATAATCTTTACTGAAAGAGCCGGCAACACCACCAACATTTTTCCAATAACACTAGAAAAAGAAAAATGTCGCAACAACCAAACAACAAACTCCACACTACAAAGAGGCACTTCTGGGGACCCACAAGTCCGCTCTGTCACTAGCAGCAGCAAGCTTCACTGCTGCTGCTGTTGAGGCCCACAAGCCCACACCACTCACATGCTACTCTTCCTACTGATCCTACAACTCCACACCACAGACAGGACAATCACATAATAGGACCTCTTTCGCCACCTTCACACACAACTTGGGGACACCAGAGAAAACCACCCTCACACATCCAGTTCATCCCCAGCTTATATGACCTCACGGAGGTGATTGCTGACTGGGCCCAGGTGGTAAACGAGGCCAGTGAACAGCAGCTGTGTCCTGGGGAGAGGGAAGACTGAGAGAGAGACAGAGGGGTGGAGCAAGAGAGGAGGAGGTGGTACAAGGGCAGTTTCAGGAGGCCCTGCTAGGGCCTGTTAAGTCATAAAAACAGTTACCTTAATGGGCTTTATATTGTAAGGTAAAGACCCTTTACCTTAAAAGTAAAATGAGGGAATTTCTAATCATATTTTTCTCACATTTAATTTTCAGTAATGATCTGAATTAAAGATGTTTTTTCTACAATTTTACTAATTTTACCAGATTTTTAATCATAAAACAAGTACAGTGGAGTATACAGTACCACGAGCTACATTTGAGGTGAGATCCGTGCATTTATTGATGTGATGGACATTATTTCTTGTATTTTATTTGCCTGCTATTGTGGTTGAACTTGTCTGCAGCCACAGCAAAGACAGGAGGACACCAACCATGAAACATGAAATCATTTATCAGCTTAATTCTACAGGAAACAATAAAGTTAATCAAACTTTTACATGTAATGGCTTTAAACACTCGTGTTTTATTCTATATCCCTTCAAGCCAATATAAGAGTGCCATTTATATAACTTTGGTTCTGCTTCGTGTTATGTATGACTTATGTGTTAATGGTCCAGGTAAAAATGTAATGTCGAATACAGACATTTAACAAGTTGAAAAAACATGATTACAGCAACGTTCTGTTATCAAAATACCTTCATCACAGTTCAGTGTTTCACATGTCAGTTCTGCATTTCTCTGCATTTTTCTCACCAAGCATGCTGTGATCTTATCTCACAGTAAATGAAGAATGATGAATGTGTTAAACAGAGGTACTATTTTTTCAGTGACTTCTCTCTCAGAAAGGCTTCTCTTATGTTTATCCTCTTCAGTTCAGCTACCTCATACTTCAGTCCACCTTCAGTCTAGAGTCTGTGGTTCCCCTGGAGTCTGTCACTGGTTTGCTCTTTATGTTAAAACATTTGAGGTGTTTTTGAAAGTTAAAAAGGTCCTCTGATAATTTTACACATCACCACAAATGTCCCATCCCCATTTAAAGGGTTAAATGCTATGTCAGGGTTTTATGGCAGATTTTGTGCATGTACCTTTTTGTACAATAGGTGTTGACTCATTTTTGAGTCAAACTTCTATTAAAGGTCAGATTGTGGAATCTATTCAGTAAATATCTGGGAACAGTTGTTGATACAAAGTTTAATTTCACTTTAATTAAATTTTAGGCTGTGTGCAAAAAGGGCCACCGGTGATTCCCATGTTTGTTTCCACAGTGATTAAACCATGATGATTCTCTTTTATTGCATTTTAATGAATCTGTTTCATGTTTTTCTTTATCATTATGGTTTGGATATCTGTAAAGAACAGAAGTTTAGTCAAATTGTTAAGTGGTCTAACTGGCTGATTGGCGAACCAAGCACCCCTCGAAACGAGTCGGTTACAGCAGTTGGTCGATGTTTCTTGAGGATTTATAACCTTTACAAAGTAAATTTCTGGTCCCACAACATAAAACAACACTGAATTAGCTTTGCTGTAGCAGCAACTTACTTTAATACAGTCATTGGTTGCACATGCAGAAATAAAATGATGAAATTGCAGCACTTTTAGTTGTCAGAAAGAGGAAGGAAACAGCAGGTTAAACTAAGAAGTTTGTGTCTCAAACACAGTGAGATTGCAAAGCAGGTTTTCTGCACTCCGATCACATTTTAGGCATTTACAGTAACTGTGCACACTAACTATAGTGGACAGCACCATCAGATACACATCAGATCAATATGATGGACATCATTTCTTGTATATATCATTTACCTGCTGATGTGTTTGAACTTGTCTGCAGCCACAGCAAAGAGAGGAGGACACCAACCATGAGACTGAAAGGAGCACATGCTGCAATCATCTGTCTTCTCACTTTGTCAGGTATTTTATATTTACATTTTCATATTTTACAGATAACTGACTCTTGATCAACTATAAGAAAATACACAGAAATATAGAACATTTGTAGTTGATGGTTTTCTAAACATTTTAAACTCCAGCTCTGTTTATGCAAGACTTGAAGAGAAAATAGTTTCTGTTAAACTTCTTTAACAGTCAATTTCTTTTTCAAGTGTATTTTTTTCTGTTTGACAAGTCTTTCTTCAAGTACATCATAAATAACTGTTCAGATGCAGACATAGGCTGAGCACTATTGTGTCATGGTCCGTGGTCAGTAAACCAGTGTACTGAGTGTTGTGCTTTTAATTTCTTAGGATGGTTGTGTTTCAGGTTTCAGCTCTTCTGTTCTCCTTGGTTTGAGATTTCTACTGCTTAGCTTTTGGACCCTGTACCCCCATGTTCTGTGTTGGTTTACTTCTGTTCAGTGTCTATTCTGGGTCGGTGTGTCTGTTGTGTACTTCCTGTTTTACTTTAACAGTCTCTCGTCAGTGTACATCATATTGTGTTTGGTCTTTCCCCGTCTCATCAATATTATTAGTGTCAGCTGTGTCCCCTGTGCTGTTCCTTGTTAGCTTTCTGTGTATTTATGTCTCACTCAGTTCCGTATCATGTCATCCCTGGTTTTGTGGAATTTTCCATGTGTTTCCTGAGTGGTCAGCTAACTAGCTTTTCCCAGTTTAGGTTTGTATTGTTTATTTCCCCAGTCTGTAAATAAAGCCATTTTTTGAGTTACGCTCCACTTCCGAGTCTGCATCTGGGTCTTTTCCTGCCTGCACACAGTTGCTACCTGACATGATGTAAGAAACTTTCCCATCAGCTGGAAAGTTCCACACATCAGTTTCTGCTTTTCTCATTTATTTCTGTCACATCTCTTTTCTCACAGAAACTTTTCTCTTCAGTTCAGCCTCCTCGTGGCTCACAGGTGAAATTCCTTCGCTGCACCTTCAGAGTGTGTGACCTCCTGCCTCAGCTCACACACAGGTTAACTGCAGAGAGCATGGACACACCTTTAAAAGCAGAAGAATTCATTGTTTTGTTTCTGATGTGTTTCAGCAGTTCAGGGTGAGGATGGTTGGTCAGTGACTTACACCTCTACACAGATTTGTGCCTTAAAAGGATCAACAGTGGACATACGCTGCACCTACACGTACCCATCCAGACTGAATGGGTACGTGACTGTAGTTGAAAAAGCTGTGTGGTTTACTAAAATGAAAGGTGATGAATTTGTGGATGTGAGGACAGAGGCAGAGTTTGCAGGTCGTGTTCAGTATCACTGTGATAACAAAGACTGCACTCTGAGAATCACAGACCTGAGAGAGAGCGACTCAGCTGAGTACAAGTTCAGATTTGTGACAAACCAACCAGGAGGGAAATATACTGGATCACCTGGAGTCACTCTGTCTGTCACAGGTCAGATTTTTATATTTAAATGTATAACATGTTTTCAAAATAAAATGTTTTGCTTAAACTTTGGGAAACTACAAGCTATGAATGTTGTGTATATTTTATATTTTGCTGTGTATAATTTTTAGTTCTCCAGGCACAAGTGATAAAAACTTGGCCAACCTTGTATCCTACTTGGAAAAAGGTGACATGTCAGAGCAGTTGTCGTCTACCTGATCCTCTTTCCTATGCCTGGTACCAGAATGAAGTGAATATTGACAGAAAGGAGTCTTCTATTGAAAAATACTTTGATGATACAGACAGCATTTCCTGTGCTGTAAAAGGATACGAGAAGCTTCCCTCTCCTTCAGTGTGTGAGTTTACTTCAGTCTTACACTGACAAAACATCATTAATTTCTGTTTCTAATAAAAAAGATGTAAGATAAGATAAGATAAGATAAGATAGAACTTTATTAATCCCTCGGGTGGGTTCCTCTGGGAAATTCGGTTTCCAAAAAGCACAGCACCGACAGAAGTTACAGTTACAGAATATTATATACACACACACACACACACACACACACACACACACACACACACACACACACACACACACATATATAAATACAGAGACAAATATAAATAAAATATACGAAGGGGATAAATAGAATAAATAGGAATAAAAAATAAAATACAAGTGAATTGCACATTTCAAGTATTGAGTCTATTGCACCATTGACTATTAACAAAAGTATTGCACAAGGTATTGCACAGTGAGGTGAAGAGGCACTACAGCTTAGTTGTTCCCCCCTCCTTTGTCCTTCTGTCTCCCCTCCCTCTCCCCTCCAGAGAGGAGTTAAACAGTTTGATGGCGTGTGGGACAAAGGAGTTTTTAAGTCTGTTAGTTCTTGTCTTGGGGAGAAGCAACCTGTCACTGAACAGACTCTTCTGATTGTTTATGGCCGTGTGCAGAGGATGCCCAGCATTGTCCATAATGTCCAGCAGCTTTTTTAGTGTCCTTTTCTCTGCCACTGTCACCAGAGTGTCCAGCTTCATGCCGACCACAGAGCTAGCCTTCCTGATTAGTTTTTCCAGCCTGGATGAGTCCTTCTTTGCTGTGCTGCATCTTCATGTTTATTTTAAATCTCAGTGAAGCCAATAAATCAACAATAAGTCCCAACAGCCTCCTGCTCTGTGGTGCTGCAGTCAAATCTTCCTCTAACAAATCTGTTTCATATATTTTAGGTGTTGGTGATCAAACCTGTAACAGAGTGACTTACACCAGCAGAAGCATCTGTGCCCTCAAAGGTTCATCAGTGGACATTTCTTGCATCTACAGTCATACACATCCTGCTGTGTCCAAATTCTGGTTCAGTCCTGAACGTAGTCATCAGTGGCAGCATCGCTCACACCCCGAGGACCTCAGAACAGACTCCCACTATGCAGGTCGTGTTGAGGTCATTGAAACAGAGAGAGGAAGCTCCACTCTGAGAATCAGAGACCTGACAGAGAGGGATTCAGCCGAGTATCACTTTAAATTCAAAACACAAAGCTTTGAATGGAAGAGTAGTTTACCTGGAACAACTCTGAGTGTCACAGGTACTGAAGAACACACACTGTTAGCAGGTTTTTGTTTTTGTGATCTCAGATATCAAAGGTAGACTTACATATCCACACATAAAGCCTCTCTCTACATGATGTCACTGCCGTGCTGTCATATTCAGCTCTGCAGGTGAAGGTGAGCAGAATAATATCAGTCCAGCAGACTCAGACTGAGGCAGAGCTCAAGTGTCAAAGCAGCTGCAGTCCAGCTGGTCGTCTTTCTTACGTCTGGTTCAAGAACGGACAGAAAAAGACGACACAGCAAACTTCTGCTTATACAGACTACTTTAATCCTGGAGACATCATCTCCTGTGCTTTCTCTGGATACGAGGATTACCGCTCTCCATCAGTGTGTGAGTTTTATTCACTGTGTCACCAACAACATATCACAGCTCCAAGCCAGCTACAGTTTATCATGCTGTAATGTTACATGAGTTTAAACGCCAACTTTAATAAAGAAATCTTTTATCTGCAGATCCTTTAAAGCTTCCCTCTGTGTCAGTGAGTCCCTCTGGTGAGATAGTGGAGGGCAGTTCAGTCACTCTGACCTGTCGCACACATGCTAATCCAGCAGCTAAGAACACTTTGTACAAAGGCAACCAAATCTTGCCTCTAACACCAGAAGGTATTTATAATTTCGCCTCCATCAGCTCTGAGGACAGAGGCATCTACGACTGCAAGACTGAGGATCAGCTCTCTGTGTCTTTATTCATAGATGTCCAGTGTAAGTAAACAGCAGCAGATCAGTGATCAGCTGGGAGTTGTGTTCAATTTATTTCCATCATATAAACAATACACAGAAGTTCACTGAGCAAAGAATAGAAAAGGCTATACAAATAACGCAACTACATTTCAATATCGCTTCACCTTTTCTGATTCAGCTAAATATCAAAAATGAGTTGGAAGAAGTTCACACTTCTTTAATGCCCCTTTCACCTTAAGTTATCGATCAATATTTGAGCTTCCTTACCGATATAATCTGCACAAATAATATTGAACGTATTTCTAATATAATATATACAGCACACATAGCACAAATTATGATAATAGTTAATATCATAGTATTATAAGAATTCTTATTTTCATATGAATTATGATCATATCACATCATTTGATCATTATATCAGTAATTAACAGTTTCCTGTCATGTTTTTATTCTTGGTGGAAATTTTCTCACACTGAATATTAAAATGTTGCTGTAAAAATTTCACAATAATTTTTCTCGGTTTCCTCCAGATGCTCCAAAGATTCCCTCTGTGTCAGTCAGTCCCTCTGGTGAGTTAGTGGAGGGCAGTTCAGTGACTCTGACCTGTAGCAGTGATGCTAACCCAGCAGCTAACTACACCTGGTACAAGGAGGATGATGACTCAGCAAAAGCATCTGGACAGAACTTCATCATCACTGACTTCAGACCTGAACACAGTGGGAGTTATTACTGTGAAGCCCAGAACACAAGAGGACGTCGCAGCTCCACCTCCCATCATCTCACTGTTGTGATAGGTGCTCTTTCTACATTCACAAGTCTGTTTATTGCAACAATTTTCATTGATGCATTACTAAAAAAACAGTTACAAAGAAAATAAGATTCCTCTCCAGGTTTTCAAAAACAAAGTGTATGCTCTCTCTCAATCACATCAAATTTCTGTCTCTTTTTTTAGGGGAATCAATAATAATACAGAATATTATCAGATTAACTTTGGTGGTCCTGATGCTGATTCCTCTGCTTCTTGTGATTTTGTGGATGAGGTAAAATAAAACATTGCTCTGTTGCAGAAGTGGTCTTTGACTTTCTAATTTAATAGTTTTACATTCAAAATGTGATTATTTGTTATTAGCAAGAAGACACCTTGGAGCTCTACAGCTGAATCAAATGAAACTAGAAAGATTTGCATTTCCTGCGAAAATGCAGTGTGGATGCTTAAAGCTGAAGCTGTATGCAAAAACTAGCTGAAAAAGCTGAAAAGTTGCAGAAATTGTAAAAACTTTGCAGAAGCAAAGGAACTTAGCTAAAATGGAATAACTTAGCAGAACTGCAATATCTTAGAGGAAACATAATACTTGGCAGAAATACAATAGCATAGCAGAACTTAGCAGAAATATTGTAACTTACCAGAAACATGATAACTTCTCAAAAATACAAGAATTTAGGAGAAATAGTATAAGATAACAGAAAGAATATATTTAGCCAAAAATACTTAAGCATTACAGAAACACTATGATTTAGAAAAATAGTACAACAGAGCAGAAATACTGTGATTTACCAGAGACACTGTGATGAACTATGAATATTGTAATTTTAAATCAATACTGTTTTAGCACAAATACTATAATTTGACAGAAATACTATATTTAGCACAAATCTTATAAAATAGCAGAAATAGTATGATTTAGCACAATAGTAATAACTTAAACAGAAAAATTGGAAAAGCAAAATGGACAGCTGAAAAAATGCTGAACATGCTAAGGGTCCCTCAAATATACTTGTTAAATGAAAAAAATTGGCAAAAAAAAAATATACACACAAGATCCAATTCAGTCAACCAGTCTAAATATATTGAATTTGAATCTTACAATGAGATCATCCCATAAAAAGGCTCTCTCTCTCTCTCTCTCTCTCTCTCTCTCTCTCACACACACACACACACACACACACACACACACACAGAGAAGTAAGTTTCTAGCTCAGTCAAGCAGCCTTGGAGCTGCTGAATTTGAATCCACCAATCAGAGAGCCTGTGCACTTTTTCCCGCAGCACAGAGAGACACAGGATTTTTGCAGTCTATTTCTCATAATGACAACTCCCCTCAAACAAATGACCATAATTTCCTAACCGTAGGGGCTAGAACGGTCATTCTTACACCGTTTTGTTCAGAAGAGATGGGGGACTCTTAAAGTGTTGACAATTTATCATTAAAATATGAATTATTAAAGATAATTGACTTCTAATGCACCATAACTGAGTAGAGCAAAGCAAAAACTGCCTTGACTTGCCCTCAAACAACGCTTTCTAACTCTAAATCTATTTGGAGTATCAATATCATTCTTTCACCGTAAGAGACAGCAGGCTTTGGTGAACAATCATGGAAATTTTCAGGTCTCTGTGGAAATCCATTAAAAAGATATGACGAGAGAAAAAAGTGGTTCATTTCCAGAGTTTGAAATCTGAAGAAATCTGAGCGAAGGACGAATTTCCTACCCTCAAACAAGTCTAACTCATTTCAGAACGGTAATAGGTGAGAAAATAATTCTTGAATTGTGAGTGTCAGGAGTGTCTGAAGATATACTGGGACAAGCCTTATGTCTTAACTTTGCTTCGTTAAGGAGATATGACGATTCGAATATGCCTCTCATTACAGAAATCAAGCGGTGATTTTGAACAAGCTCTCCATTGACTTTCAATGGAGAGTTTTGCGACTTTGTGTTGGTCTGAGGAGATTTGCCAAAATTCTATAAATCCCACAACAATGATAGTGACATTTTCGGAAACCCAGCAAAAATACCTACGTTTTGATGTATAATTTGTGGAAGTTGAGTGAAGATTGAGCAAGTAGCAAGAAGTTGTTCGGACATGAAGAGAAGACTGCAAAACCTTCAGTGGCACACTGGAAGCCAAGTGCATAGCAACCATAACAACGCATGTATTTTGTGAAAAATCACAATTTTGCAACTGAAAACTTTAAGAGGCATAAAGGTAAAACGGTAAAAGATTTGAAAAAGCTGAATCATACCTGAATAGCCCAATAATTTGAGAACATTTTAAAGTTTGAATGGTTGTTCTACGTGAAAATATGAGGAAGTAGTTAAGTTTCAGAAACAAGCAAATTTTAGCAGAATTGCAGAAGTTTCCCATTCATTTCAATGGGACAAATTAAGCTTAATATTTTAAAAAGTATAATAGTGAAAAATACCAAAAGACATAGCAGGAATTAGCAGAAATAGCAGAATATTTTAAAATTTGAACGGTGAAAATCGGCTGAAAATTGTGGAAGTAGTTAAGTGCCAAAAAGTGTGCGGAAGTCCCAAGAGGAACTCAATAGTGTGGATGCTTAAAGCATCCACACAATTATGGAGACAATGGAGGTGAGAGTGAGATAGAGACAGTGTCAGAATTGAATGGATGTTGTTGAAACATCTTGTCTAATCTCTTACTTTGTTTAATATACTATCATTATCCATGCTATTGTAAATATTTTAGTAGTTTATTACAAATGGATTTTTAGTAGAAAAGTTAATTTCTGTAAAAACATTTGACCACATTTTATAAAGAAATCTGATTGTATCCATGACAATCTGTTTTGAGTTTGCTGGATGGAAACATCAGGCCAACCTTCAAGCAAAAGTTCACCATCTAATTTTTGAGAAGATCTAATCAGAAACTCTGTTACTTTGTACAGATGCAGTCAAACCATAAACAGGACTCAGCTGATGGAAACAGAAAGTAAAAAACAGCACAGTGGAGAGTGATGCTGATGCATACAGAATTATATTTTTACTTTTAGCTCCAGTTATGTAAAGTTTATTTGTCAGCAGCAGAACGTTAGACTATACTTACAGCTTATTCTTGGCCTTCTGTTACCTGTTCAGATTATGTGTAGTACAGAAGTTCTTATCCAAGGTGTATTTTTAGATTCGTTTGTTTGTAAAAGTTAAAGATGCAGTAAAAACTGCTCTCACAACAAAAAGATGCTGATCTAGAAGAAAATATTTTACAGCACTTGCGGCTTGTTTTTTGTTAACAAAAGAGAAAAACCTGCAGCTACAACAGCTCTGTATATTGAAGATCAGTTCCCTGTGAATGCTACAGAGGTCATCATTATGCAACAAGTTTTTCAAATTGAAATAAACTCTTTATTTTTTCAGAATAGACGTTTCATGTACTTCTCTTTCAGAGGTTGATGCTTGTCATTGCAACACATTATTACAAAAGTAGAACACACCATAAAGCAAAAATAACTGCTTCATGAATTCAGACATCGCTAGATTTGATGTGAAAATAAATGCCAAGATTATAAACTCTGCCAGTTATCAGCAGCTGGATAGATTTACAAGCACAATCCCAAGACCTGACACAGCATGCTATATGTGACTTACATTAGAGCGGTCATTGGATGCATATGCAAGGATAAAAATAATGATGAGCTTGACCTCATAATGATCTTTACCAGCACCAAACAATTTAGCTAGAGTCTACCTTTATGTAGTACACTGTGACAAGGAGCCGACACACTCACAAGCAGTGATTCAGGACAAGAGTCCATTTACTCACCTTCACGGTGTCAGGGCTCTGGGTCTTGGACCCAGCTTTTGAGTTACAGCAATACATCACGTGTCTGAATTTAAAGGGATTGTTTTTTCATTTTGACATACTCTATTAGCACAATTAATCTAAATTCAGACAAAAAACATAAAATCTGAGTAGGAAGAAAACAAAAATCAGTGATGTGATCACAGTGGGTGCAAACATACAAGTACTACACACTGTAAAAAAGGGCAGTGAAATTGACATAAAAACCATGTAAAACCCCTACAGAAATGTATAGTAAACCCCAAAACACAACTTTCCTGTTTCGATCACAGTGAATTATTGTAAACCTTTAAACAGAATGTTCCTGTTATATTTACAACATGAATGTGTGATTATAATCAAATTTATTGGTTAAAACTACAAATACTGTGAATAAAAACAGTGAAACACCGTAATACTCATAACCAAACAATCATGTTAATTTGACATGCAAATACTGTAAAAATCACAGTTTTAGTCAGTTTTTCTTAAAAACACATGACGTATATGTAAGTCACTTTACAACTGCATGGATGTACTGGGCCTACTTTTAACATGATTCATGAAATGATGCAAAGTCATGGATTGGACTAATAAAAATGTTTTCACAGAAGATGTCATTGTGAACCTGAGAGGTTGCCTCTCCATTTATAGGCTATATAAAAATATACAATTAAAATTGTTTACATCATGTTTTTTTCTTAAATCATTTGCAGCCTATTGTAGGGTAACCAATAAGAAATTATTATTTAACGACTAAGTAATGCTTCTGTCATAATGCTTGTATTCTTTATGTTTCTTTTAATTGCAATGTGATACTTAGACTAGAATACTTTTTTGGGTTAGGTCAGCAATGTCTCATTATTAAAGGCTAAACAAACTTACAGTGCCTCCCATAGGATCTCTATGGTGCCTCATCTCCACAGAGCTGTAAGCTACTTCAGGCCACTCACAGTTGCACTGAGCGCGCCTAATTTTGAATGTGCATCTGAAGCTCGTCTCTGATTGGATAATGACGTGAGGGCGGGAGGAGAAGAGCGCCTAGTTCACGACTATAGCTAACGAGCCAGCACGAGAGAGAAGACGGGAGAAGAAAACATCGAACTTTCAGCAACTACGTTGTTAGGACAAATTACAAACATACGATTTCAAGTGTTTTTTGAGGATCTGTGTTTGTTCGTCAGAAAGTCTGCACGGTAAGTTCAATATCTTGGCGACGTTTTTTCGAGATAAAAGCACCAGTTGATATTTAGACCAAGGCTCATAACCTAGCGCTAGCATGCTAGTTCAGCTGAAAAGCACAGGCAAACTTTAGAAATACTAAAAATGATCATCTGCGTCTTTTGTAAAAAGGTATTGGTCACATTAAGAGGCTATGTACTACATTGCAGAGTGCATAAGAATGAGCCTTGTTGTATTTTTAAATGTGTTGGCGCCAATTGCAGCCAAACATTCACCACGTACTCTGCTTTCAAGGGGCATTTTTATCGTGTGCACAATGCACCTGCACTTCAAGCTACTCCTAAAGCTCTTGTTGCAGATTTAAAATGTGCAGTTTCATTATGTGCCCGCCATTTTCAAACAGTGAAAGAGCTAGTGTCTCACTTAAATGATCATATTGCAGGGGGCAGGTCTGTGTCATGTCCAGTAAGTGGTTGTAAGCATATGTTTACAAAAAAGTCATCATTTACTTCTCACATGTGTAGGAAGCATAAAGCTTGTTCCCCAGATGGTATTGATGACATGTACAAGGAATCTCGTCCTCAGCCCCCAAATGACAGTACAGAATATTCAGAAAACACACATGAAACCATGGCATCTGCTAGTTCAGCCAGTGATATGCCAGAGAAGGATAGTCATTCTTATCTCAGAAACATGTGTCTCTTTTACCTTAAACAGCTACTCAGCTACTTTGAAGAGAAGGAGGAGTCCATGCTTCTCTGTGTTGAAGATACATGTCTGGCAGATGAGGTACAACTGGAGCAAGTGCCTCTGACACCCACTATTATCATGTGTGGTAAGTCTGTTTCATATCTCTCTCTCTTTTTTTTTTTTAAGTGCATTTTTTATAGAATGTCATGTGACTGCCGTGTTTATTGATATAACCTGTTAAATAATTTCTTCACAGGACAGTCCTGCTATTCCTCAAGAAGATACATGCTGAGTGTTGATCGGCACCTCGTCAGCACAAACATATCCTCCTTCATTTCTGCACTGTGCCTCATGTTCGGGAGCTACTACAATTTCAACATCCATTATCCATCTGAGCTGGCTTCCACTTTAGAGTTTCTTCAGAGGTGAACAAATATGGCTTTGTTATTTCTTATAACTGAGACTCTGGGATCTGGAGTCTGGCTTTGATGTGGTTCGAGTCCAGGTCTGGCTCTGAGTCTCGGTCGGCTTTGGAGCCGGTTTCAGTTGTTTTTTCTGTTTTTTGTTGTTGTTGTTTTTGTTTGTTTGGTTTTTTTAAATACATTAACAGTCTGAATCCGGGTCCAAGCCTGGCCGAGACTCAGGGCTAGACCAAGCGTCAACTGACGTCTGACTACCTATAACCTTTGCTTTGGATTTTAACAATGCTAAAGTGTGACATATCACTGCAGAAGACACTCGTGAAGGGTGCCAATACTTTTGACCATGCATTGTTCACTTCCCCACAGCATTTTGGTTATACTTTGTCTTGAACGTGGTCATGGCCATGACTGTATATATATGTATATACTTAATTTTTACTTACTTTGTATGTGTATTTTAACTGATCAATTATAAAAATGCTTAATAAACTTTTATATGATTGTTATTCTACAGGTGTTTCTTCTCCATAAACCCAGAAAAAGGAACCAAAGTAGAGAACAAAAACTCAAAGCGTCGTCTCAGTGTGAACCCTCGAGTCCTCACCCTGATTCAGGATCTCGCCGACCACGAGTGGCGCTAAGCCTAAATCTTGACTCTCTGTGGACTGTTAGTTTTACTTTGTTAATTTTGTTCCACAATGTGTACTGGAACCTTTTACTGGTCGAATGCATGAAGCCAATTCATGAAGATGTTCTTTCTTTGTAGGAATGTTCTTTATTTACATAAGAAAAGAAAAAAAACAACATGCTGCTACTGCAGTGTTTCTAGACCACATGTGTAGGTTTGTTTCACCACGTGGTTTTGCTGATGTTTTCTGACCAGGGCCATGGTTGTGGTGACAGCAGGGTGCGTGTTGCGTTGCACGGTGATTATGATCATTTTTGGCACAATATGTGTTTTTTGTTTTAAAGTCTTAACAGGTTATTTAACTTTTTCTGGTGGAGGGTCTAACAAATGCTTGTTTCATGAACATGGTTCTTGCTTTGCAGGAATGTTCCACAGCTTTTATAGCCTATATTTTGATTGAATTGTGTAGTTGCTGTGTGCCTTGCATATTGTGTTAGTTGGAAAAATGGATCCATTTGCTGTCATTTTGCTAATGTGGCTGCAAAATAAATTTCCCAAAAGTGATATTTTCCTCTCTTGTGTTTTCTCATGTGTATTTTTGCATGTTTGGGTGTAAGCGTAGCAGTAAGAAATTTGCTGGGTTATGGTTAAAATTTTACATTAAAACATATAATATTCAGCATAGATTTTATGTATAATTTACAGAGCAGCTCCATTTAATATGCACAGTTTCACCGTAGTTCTACCATTTTAAATTAGTTCTTTGTACGATATTTCCCTGTTAATTTTGCAGTTTATGGATCCACAAAAAGCATTTATTACTTGTAAAAGATACAGGAAATAGTGTATTTATATATCACATCTATGTGTGAAATTAACTTTTTCCTGTAGATTTAACAGTTTTAATCTGAGATTCATTCACTGTAAATCAATTTACAAGTTGCATCTGTAAAGCGTTTTTACAGGAAGTCCCTGGTAACCCCAGCTGCCAGGGTTTTCCTGTAAAAACAGCACGTTTTTTTTTTTACAGTGCAGGCGAAGGTTGACAAGCTCGTGATTAATTTCATTTGTGAAGGTCATTTTCTGTGGTTGAAAAACTGTTAGGTTTTGTATTGATTGTAATTTATGCTTAGAAATATTTAACCATATATGCTTAGAGGTGTATAATCAATTGTGTAGTGATAGGATGTGTGATCTTTAGCAGGCTACAAAGGCTTGGTGTGCATTCCTGGGAGCATGGGAAGAGGTCGTACCTTGTTTTATTGTTTTACGGTAGGATTAACGTAGCTATGTCAGTTTTAGTCTAAGTGCTTTTTTACATATAGATGAACTGTTGGATTTTCCAGACCAGCAGGTTAAGGGAAGTCGTTTAAGGGGTCACACTCTGACCCCAAACACACACACGCACAGGCAAGGTACTCTTTGTTTATATGTAGACGTCATATGTTAATGAACCTATGCATATTCATGTAACCTCAATAAAAGAGCAGTGTTACGGGGGAGCGGACGAGAGCAACTGGGGTCAAGCGATGGAACGGCATTTGTCCGGTTCTCTCCCGTGCACGACAAACATGAAGAACTTTGCCTACTTCGTGTCTTGCTTGCTGTGTAATTATATTGTCTTCAACGTTCCAGCGAATAGGTTCAAGCTACAAACCTATCAACAACCTTCTTTTAGATAACTTTCATTGACACTGAATCCACAATGAAAAGTCAATTGCAGGCATACTCAACCATAATAGAGGGAGCTGCCAATAAGAAGAAAAAAGCTGAAGATATTGTTAAGCAAAGACACTACAATAAAATATATTGTAGTTATACACAAAATCATTTCTCTTAGACTTCAGTTAAAGCTCACATTGTGAAATATGTTGAATGTTATAAATATCTTAGAACAGTGTTGATTCAAAGCTTTATTATGATGTATTTAAGCTGTGTGCAAAAAGGGGCACCAGCAATATTCATGTTTGTTTCTGTCAGTTTTGGCCGGCGGTCATAGGTTCTGTCCAATAATATGACGCGAGACTGGAGTAAAAGACATCCATGGATTGGCACTTTATTAAAGAAGGAGCATGATAACAGCACAAACACTAACTACAACTAAACAAAATGGCTTCCTTTTATACTCTACCTTTTCAGGTGAGCATCTGGAATAGCCCAAGTATGGGGGTTAACTAATCAAAATGAACACATAACCCTCCACACAAACAAACATACAATAACATTAAAGCACATCACAAACATATACATATTTCCAACACATACTATAAACAAACCAATAACATAAGCTTCACCCATTTCTATCTAAATTAAAACCCTCTTTATCCATACTCCCTAACCTGGCCCACTGGTCTGCTCCAAGAGCTCTTAAACAGGTGATTGAGCCGCTTTCACTCTTTTGCTCCACATCCTGCAAGAAGCAACTAGGACAGGTGAGTACCTTTACAAGTTCTCATTTCACATATGTTTAGGTTATTGATAAATGATTAACTGCAAACAGCTCTAACTTTGGCTCTTCTCTGACACAGGTAGGATGGCCAGTCCCACTGTCTCTTTTCTGTTACAAGCTGTCAATTTAATTGTATATCAAATAACCTAATAAAAGACTCCAAAAGATCTAATGTGTTTCCTTTATTACCCTATTTTAAATTCCCAGTCCAACAATTTATTATTAACAATACCAACCAGGTAATGGAACCCCTGGTCTCCATTACATTTCCTCCCCCCTTCTCCTTAGACTACTGTACTTCAATCTTCATACATACGTGAAAGACAGTCTGCAACACAGATTTGCCTGGACGATACCGCACTGTGAAATCATAGGGTTGCAATGACAAATACCATCTCGCAACACGCATGTTGTTCTCCTTCATCTTGTGCAGCCACTGAAGGGCACGGTGGTCTGTCTCCAGGGTGAAATGTCTGCCTAGAAGATAGTACCTCAGTGACTCCACTGCCCACTTCATAGCAAGACACTCCTTTTCCACGGTGGAGTATCTAGACTCTGTCCTGAAGCTTTCTGCTGAGGAAAACAACTGGGCGCCTCACTCCCTCCACCTCCTGCAGCAGCACGGCTCCTAAGCCTACTCCAGAAGCATCTGTCTGCAGTGTGAAAGGCTGAGTGAAATCCGGGCTGTGTAGAACAGAATCACCTGTGATGGCTGACTTAAGGTCAATGAAAGCACTGTCACAGTCTTTTGTCCACTTGACCTTATTCGGCGCCGACGCTTTTGTCAAATCCGTGAGAGGTGCTGCCCTCTCTGCAAAATGGGGGATGAATTTACTGTACCAGCCCACTAAGCCTATAAATGCCCGCACCTTCTTCTTGGTTGTAGGAACTGGATATGCATGGATTGCCTCCATTTTCCCCACCTGAGGCTTCACCTGTCCATGTCCAACCACATATCCAAGGTACTCCACCTGCGTCTGTGCAATCTTACACTTGTGAGGATTGATAGTAAGACCAGCAGATTTGATTAGCTTTAAAACGCGTCGCAGGTGAGCCACATGCTGCTCCCAGGTCTGACTAAGTATCACAACATCATCTAGGTATGCTGCAGCAAAGTCTGACACATCCCTCAAGACCTGGTCCATCAGCCGCTGAAACGTTGCTGGTGCCCCTTGGAGACCAAATGGCATCACCCTGAACTGAAACAGCCCAAACGGGGTTTTGAAAGCCGTCAGTTCCTTTGCCTCTGGAGCTAGGGCCACCTGCCAGTAGCCCTTGCTTAGGTCAAGAGTGGTAATGAACTTACTTCTCCCCACCCTTTCCAAGAGCTCATCAATACGAGGCATTGGATAGGGGTCAAACTTTGAGACAGAGTTGAGATATCTCAAGTCAATGCAAAACCTCAATGTTCCATCCTTTTTCGGGACCAGAACAATTGGGCTGCACCATTCACTCACTGATGTTTCAATTATCCCAAGTGACAACATTAGGTCAATTTCTTTCTTCAGCTGTGAAACCAGGCGTTCAGGAATCCTATAGAATTTTCTACGGGGTGGAGCATTATCCCTCAAGTGGACTTTGTGTTGTACCAGTTTTGTAAAACCAGGTTTTTCCTGGAACAAATTTGGATCCAGAAGAGCCCTTAAATCTCCCTGCTGGGAGGGCTTAAGATGGGCCAGTGACACTAAACTTGGCCCTGATTTGCCTGTGGGAAAAAACTGTTCTCCCTCCTCTTCGTCCTTGACTACCCGAACAAGACAATGCTGTTTTACCTGCTGCGTGGACTGCATTGGCAATTGCTGCTGCTGCGTGATGGGTTGCTGCTGCTGCGTGAATTCTTTTAACAGGTTAATATGGAAGACCTGATGTTTCTTCCTCCTGTCAGGCATGTACAGCTCATAGTTAACATTGCCAAGACGTTTTGTAATTTTGTAGGGGCCTTGCCACCTGGCTAGCAGTTTGCTGTCTGTCGTAGGAAGCAACAGCAACACATGCTGTCCTGGTTGAAATGTCCTTTCCCTGGCCTTCTTATCATACCAGGTTTTCTGCTTGTTTTGAGCCACTTTCATGTTTTGCTGTGCCAGTATTGTCATTTGTTCTAGTCTCTCTCTCTCATTTTCAGCACATAAGCTATTACATTATCTCCATCAGGCTCTGGATTCTCCCATTGTTCTTTCAGCAGGTCGAGTGGACCTCTCACTTGACGGCCATAAAGCAGTTCAAATGGTGAAAATCCTGTAGAGGCCTGTGGCACTTCGCGATAGGCAAACAACAAGTAAGGCAGCCACTGATCCCAGTCTGAGCCAGTCTCTGTTACAAATTTGCGCAGCATGTTCTTTAGTGTCTGGTTAAAACGCTCTACTAGTCCATCTGACTGGGGGTGGTAAGGGGTGGTTTTAATACCTTTTATACCAAGTAATCTATATACCTGCTGTAGGAATTTAGACTGGAAATTTGTGCCACAGTCTGTCAGGACCTCTTTAGCTATACCTACTCTAGAAAACAACTGCAGGAGACAATTGGCAACCTGTCTCGCTTTCACTGATCTTAGGGGGAAAGCCTCAGGATAACGAGTGGCATAATCACAAATGACCAAGGTGTAACGATTACCTGATGAGCTTCTTTCAAGGGGCCCCACTACATCCATTCCTATTCTTTCGAAAGGTGTATCTATGACAGGCAATGGCTGAAGATGGGCACGGGCCACTCCTTTATTTAGGGTGAGCTGACATATCTGACACGACTTACAAAACTGCTGTAGTTGAGTGTACATGCCAGGCCAGACAAAACGGCTTGCAATCCTATGTAGAGATTTCTGAAAACCAAGATGGCCTGCCCAAGGTACTGAATGACCAAGTTCCATGACTTTGTTTCTTAGTGCCTGTGGTAATGCTATGGCTTCAGTCTTGCCTTTACACTCATAAAGGACACCATTTCTCAACACATAGGTTGCATCTGCCAACACATCTACTGTCCCTCGCACCTGTCCATCAACCTCCGACACCTTATCAAACCAGGATTTTAATGATGGATCTGCCCGTTGAAGTGAAGAGATATCTGGTGGGATATCAAGTTCCAGAGGGAGGTTGGGGCTCTGGTCTACACCCTCTAACCTGGATGAACCCCTAAATTTTTCTCTTCGTCTTTGCGCTCGAGATTTAGCTGGTTTTGCTGGGCTTACTTCTAATTCTTCATCATAGAAAGGTAGCTCTTTTAACGGGTCATTTGCACTCTGAGCTCTTGTGGTGATCAAACTGGGGATTGCACTTTCTGGCTGTGCCTGCAGAATAATGTCTTGCTTCTGTACGTTGTGGTCCTGATCTACATGAACTGTATGCAAATGTCCCAGAACTTCATTAGACACCAAATCTAGCAGTGTAGGTATATCTAAGCCCAATATCACTGCATATGGTAGTCTGGGTGCTAAAGCCACTGGCAGAAGAAATGTCTGGCCACCTACAGTCAAATACACCTCAGCCATGGGATAATCCTTCTCATCACCATGTACACAGCTTATTTTAGTCCTTGTGTCGCTCCATAGCTCTCTTGGTACTAAACTAGCCAAAACCACTGACTGAAAGCTCCCTGTATCTAAGAGTGCTTCTTCACGCTGACCATTAACAAGTACAGGTGTTGTTCTTACTGCTTCATGATCAGGACCTGGCAATGTGGGTCTGGGGGCTGAGCACAAAAGGGATGGCCTACTTTGTGTTGTTGCTGGGCAGGTATACTGAGTGTGGCCTATCTGGTTACAGTGATAACATCTAACATCTGATTTTGAACCTGAATGTGACTTTTTAGTGTTGTTACTTTTACCAGAAACAAAATGTCTGCTTCCAGGATAACTTCTACTCTGGCCTATACCACCACTCCTTACACCCCCATCAGACTTACTTTGTCCAGTCATGAAGCTGTCCCGGCCAAAGGTGGTTCCTCTCGATCCTGTTCTGGCAGAGATGAAGATTTCCGCTAGCTGTGAAGCCTCCTCTGCAGATTTGGGGGCACGTTCCCTGATCCACACCTCCAGATCTGGGTGGACCATCCTCAGAAACTGCTCCAAGATCATCAGTTCCGAAATGTCTTTCACTGTAGATTTTTCAGGTTTCGCCCATTTGTAAAACATATCTTTTAATCGCACATAAAGTTCTCTTGGAGTTTCACCTGGGTGCATATCCAGGGCTCGAAACCTTCTTCTGTATGTGTCAGCAGTTATTTCGTATTTAGCAAGAATGGCATCTTTTACTTTATCATAGACTTCCGAATCAGCAATGTCCATATGCACATAAGCACTACGTGCTTTACCAGTGAGCAGAGGTACGAGTCGAACAGCCCATTCTTCTCTCGGCCAACGGCAAACTTGAGCCATTCTCTCAAAAGTAGTGAGAAAATGCTCAATATCATCATCTGGAGTGAGTGGCAACAACTTGGGATCTCTCTGGTGAAATGGTTCCTGTCTTGGCAGAGACCACATCTGCTGACCAGTCAGACTAGGCCCCTCATCAGGTTCACCTCCCTCCTCGATTTGGTTGTCCTCTTGTTCCTGCTGCTGTTCTGTCATTTCTTTTACTTGAACTTGCATTTGCTGAAACTGGTGTTGCATACTTTTCCATCTTTGTTCTTGTCGGGCTGATTCTCTGTCCATTCTCTGGTCTCTTGTTGCTTGAGACTGCATCAATGATTTCACCAGAGCTGTCAGTTCATCCAGTCTATCGCCAGGTTTAGCTCCTGCTTTAGCCACTGGATCAGCTGTAGCACCTTCACCATCCTCTGCCACTTCATTACTGTCATTCTTCTTTCCACTTCTCGTCATCATATTTACCTCATTCATTAGAGGCAGCACTCCTGACACCACTTGTCAGTTTTGGCCGGCGGTCATAGGTTCTGTCCAATAATATGACGCGAGACTGGAGTAAAAGACATCCATGGATTGGCACTTTATTAAAGAAGGAGCATGATAACAGCACAAACACTAACTACAACTAAACAAAATGGCTTCCTTTTATACTCTACCTTTTCAGGTGAGCATCTGGAATAGCCCAAGTATGGGGGTTAACTAATCAAAATGAACACATAACCCTCCACACAAACAAACATACAATAACATTAAAGCACATCACAAACATATACATATTTCCAACACATACTATAAACAAACCAATAACATAAGCTTCACCCATTTCTATCTAAATTAAAACCCTCTTTATCCATACTCCCTAACCTGGCCCACTGGTCTGCTCCAAGAGCTCTTAAACAGGTGATTGAGCCGCTTTCACTCTTTTGCTCCACATCCTGCAAGAAGCAACTAGGACAGGTGAGTACCTTTACAAGTTCTCATTTCACATATGTTTAGGTTATTGATAAATGATTAACTGCAAACAGCTCTAACTTTGGCTCTTCTCCGACACAGGTAGGATGGCCAGTCCCACTGTCTCTTTTCTGTTACAAGCTGTCAATTTAATTGTATATCAAATAACCTAATAAAAGACTCCAAAAGATCTAATGTGTTTCCTTTATTACCCTATTTTAAATTCCCAATCCAACAATTTATTATTAACAATACCAACCAGGTAATGGAACCCCTGGTCTCCATTACAGTTTCTCATTTTCACAGCGATTAAACCATGATGATTCTCCTTTGTCATGCATTTGTTGAATCTGTTTTTCTTTTTCTTTAGTGTTGTTTTGGATATCTGTAAGAAACAGAAACTTAGTCAAACTGTTAAGTGGCCCAATTGGCTAAATGGTGAATCACCAGCTGAACCAAGCACCCATGCAAACAAGTCGTGTACAGCAACGGCAGGTTGATGTTTCTTGAAGATTCATATCCTTTGTAAAATAGCCAGCCATTATTTTTAGCCATTTATTCTTTTTTTTTCTTTTCTTTCAGTGAGTCTTTGTTTTTCAGTATCTTGTACTGTGGGCAATGTCGGAATTGATATTTTTTGTATTGTCATTTATGCTTAGAAATATATAATCATTTGTATGCCGATAACGTATCCTATCCTTATTAGGTCTGATAAGAGTCTGTGTGCACTTGTGCACCATGAGATGAGCGGAAGCAGCCTTGACGTTATAGTTTCCATTAGCTGTAGAAACCAGACTGTCTTGTTCGTTATCTTAAAGTGTAAGACTTCACACCTTTAAATGTCCTACTGCAAGTTCATGTTTTTATATTTTAGCAAGACGCTTACTTCTGCTTTTCTTCATACCTCATACACACAGTTTAAGTTAATTGAAAGGTCGTATGTGACCCTGCGACAGACTGGCGACCTTTCCAGGGTGTACCCCGCCTCTCGCCCTATGACAGCTGGGATAGGCTCCAGCGCCCCCCGCATCCCTGAAAAGGATAAGCGGAAGCAAATGGATGGATGGAAAGGTTGTATGTCTATGTATGGTATAGCTGGAAATATACACACACACACACAGAATATAGACACTGATGTTGCTTAAGAATGTCACGCAATGTTCCCTCTAAGCTGCGCGCGTGCGCAATAGCGCACTGTTGGCATGGTCTCTGCGCAGAAAAAATGTGCGTTGCGCACAGATTCTAACCTGAATTGAAATGAAAGTAAATATGTGACACTGGTGTTTTAGCTAGCAAAGGGGCTGATGTGGAGTGAAGCCACGTTAATGACAACGTGTACAACCACTGGAGATGTGAGCAGGACAGACAGAACAATTGATGGAAAACTTGTGGACTTTACACCAGTTTTTAAATTGTGTTGACAGGCCACGAAAAACCAGAGTTGTGATAAAAAAAATATGCAATGTTTGGTTTTCCTGGATACTACTGTTGTTCATATTTACTGTGGGAAGAAACGCTGAAAACTGTGTTTTTTTTTTTTTTTAAGGAAAACGCTCAAACGCACTCTCCGCCTGTGAGTAAAGACAAAACCAATACACCCCCTACCGTTTCCCATTGCTGGAAAAATGTACCATGTCGACCAATCAAAACATGGCATTTAGTTGTTAAGATACAGGAGGAAGTTTTAGGAGTGACGGCGGTGTTTTGAGATGTGAGACATTTGCAACGTTTAGCGCAAATCTTGTGTAGTTAGTGTGTAGTGTAGTCAATAGTTTTGTTGTGTGTCAGAACAATAAGGCGACTGCTGAATGTTACAGCAGTGATACATCTCCTGTTGTCAGGCCTGCAGGTATCAGGCTGTTGTTCTCCTTTATCTCAGAGTGGACAGAAATTATTTTTTGGAGTGGCACAAATAATTTGTGTGGAATCAAATTTGATGCAGAACAGCTGATTGTTCTGTAAATAGTTTAAAATGTTTGTTTAAAAAACGCCTTGGCTGCATTTTTAGTTAAACAGCTGCAAAATAAATTGTTGTTTGCAGTTTATTTACTGTATTTTGCAGACAGGGAGTTACAGGACTCTTTCCCAGACCACAGACTCATAATCAGTGTTGGGTAAGTTACTTGAAATTAGTAACTTGGTTACGTTACTAGTTACTTCCATGAAAAGTAACTCAGTTACTTCATGTTACTCGTTACTTTCAAAGTAACTAGGTAATAGGGAAAGTAACTTTGGTTTTACTCAGACTGCTCTTGTTAGTGTGTTGCTTCTGTAACTGGATACTCAGCCAGACTGCCAGTCTTCTAGCTTGCTTACTTGCCACAAGTGCACTGTGCCACCTACCAATAGAAAGGAAAAAAATAATGTGCATATTTCCACGAGAGAAATCCCACACCTGGACCGCCATTTACCGCCGCCATGATTCTAGCCTACGTCACTGGGACAAAATATCGGCCTTTTGACTAGAGAACGGCCCACCAATATAGGAAAAATCATAAAGCCTTTGAATGAAAATAAACACTGTTGTGACAGTGATGTACACTGTTTGGATGGTATATATGTATCAATCTATCAATCGTTTGTTGTAAGACTCAGATAATTATTTATTAAAAGCTAGACATTTTAAATGAGAATAAGAAAGAAAAGTATTTCCTTGCGCCCACCTCTCCCTGTTAATGCCCGACATGGACCCCTGGCAACACTTTGCTAGACCCGCCCCTGCACAGTTACCAGCTGTCACCTACATAGAAAAGGATCCTGGTGTTATTTGTCTCTCAGAAACAGTCATAACTTCCCTTCAACTCATTCATGTCACCTAAAAGGTAAACCTGTTTCTCCACACCGGCTCACTCCTTGGCGGCCGCTTATCGGGGCCTGGAGCCTGGGGCTCGCTCGGGCCACTTCGGAGGTGGGGTGCCCCCGGCCTCTCGGCCTGGGGCTCGGTCACTCAGGCGCGGCTGGCTGCCGGCGGAGCTCACGGGCGCGTCACTGCAACTCCCCCTGGCTTCTGCTCCGCGGCTGCTGAGTGAGCCCTCATCTGGGACTCTCCTCAGCTCTTTCTGGGACAGTGGCGCGGCTGCCCCTCTGTTGGTCTTCCTTGGTCTCTTGTGTTCTGGGGGCCTCTGGATGTCTGGAGTTTTGATCTCCTCCATACCTGCTTCATGCCCTGGAGGACGGGGCTGTGGCCCCCCCACACCCTCTAGCAGATCATTACATGAAGGAACCTTTTAAAAAAACAAGCGCGTCCATGCTCACAGGTGTACACACGGGTGATCACACCCACAAACTACACCCTTTTTGGCTCCTACCTCAAAGCACACTGTGTTCTGTTGATCTTATGTGCTGCACAATAATGTTTAATATTTAGTATTTACTGTCATATTCCCATATATCATTGTGATGTTGTTTATTCTATTACTCTTGTTCTCTTCTGCTTGTTTTCTTTTTTCTTTCTCAGCAGGCGATCCAGGTGATTGATATATGCATTTTTTTTCTTTTCTGCCCATTCTGTTGGTTTTTGGTTTTTGCCCTTCTCCCCCGTCCCTCTTCTCAGCTGTTTCTCTTTCCCTCTTTCTTTCTCCCCTTCTTTCCTCCAGTCAAGTCTGTCCCGTATTCAGCAAGTGAAAATAAAATAAACAATAAAAGGTGAATCAAATGGACCATTACGGCAAGGCTGGGATGGTCCATTTGGTAAAGTAAATCCGTTGGGCATCTTTCTTTGTCTTTAGACAACAATTCTGATGGCAAAAGAGCCAAACGGGACAGGCAAAAAAAAAAAAAAAAAAAAAAAACCAAAAAAAACCCTGTTTCTCCATCACCTGTTCAGCTCTGATGATTCAGTAAGGACATCTCCTGGTTTCATCTTCATGTTTCCCTCTCACCACATATCCAAACCATATCATGACCAGCAGGTTTACAGCTGTGGCTCCAGCAAACATCAGCTGATAGTAGAAAGTAATATTAAATAAATTCTAACAACAGCTGATCAAGCTTAAACGTGCTGCTGTTGTTTAGCGCGACATCCGCTGGTTTCCTCTTTCTGGCGCGAAGTGGGCGATAAACAAACAAGAGAGCCGATCAGCTGATCACTGATCAGTTTTCATGATTGAAGTAGAAACAGGAGAGGCAGGGGAGAGAATGAGAGAAGAAGAGGCAGCTGACAGCTTAAAGGCGCAGAATAACTCCAGCTTTGTGTCTTTTTCATTGTAGCTGAAGTCAGGGACAAACTGTTCCTTTTCACCTCAATACAAAACGCATGTTTTCTGTGAATACGAGACGATTCCATTTTTTAGGGGATGGTTGGAAACTCTAATAATTAACCTTAGGAACAAAATAAAGTTCAACATCAGTAACATAGCACCCACCCAGCTGTATGGAAACTCCGTCATGCTAGCTAGCACGCAGTACGAAAAAGTCAGCATAACGAAAATAAACTCCACCTAAACTTGGTTCATATCTGACCCAGATGGACTGCAGGTTATAACTTCTTACCTGAAGTTCAGTTCACCTGACACTCACGGACCAGCGGCCGCTTCGGGTCTCTCCTCTTGCCTCCCCTTTCTCTCATCCACCTGCTGGCTTCCACCACTTGCTAATGTTACTGAATCTGTGGAAGCTCCGAGATAGCCACCACACGAAGTAACGAATAACGATCTAAATCCCAGTAACGAGTAACACGTTCCTGATTTTGGCATAATAACTAGTTACCGTGCTCGTTACCACAATAATAACGTATTTACTGTAACGCGTTACTTAATAACGCGTTAGTCCCAACACTGCTCAAAATACAAGTCAGAGCTTTATAAAAAAAAAAAAATGTTTTCAAAATTGGAGTTCAAGTTATTTTTACTTCCAAGAATGTTAGCATACTACACAGGTCATGAACAAGATTTTATTTTTTTTTCATTGTAAGTGGGCCAAAGCAGTTAATTAAAAGTAGTCTAACATAAATGTAAATACTGTAAATTAACTTGTAACTTGGATGGATTCGATGCTGGCGTGACCACAGCGCACATGTCTGCTGTTGCTCACAGTGGTCCAAGAGATCACACAGGGAGTTTGTGTGTTTGCTCAGTCACATAAAAAATTAGAGGGAATATTGGTCATATGTATTTGTAATGGCATATTCATGAATGATTGCTTGCTGACAATAAAAAGTGCTGTAGCGAAGGAATTAGTTGAAGTTGGCTAAGGACAGGTCAAGGCCTGGGCTGGCTTCCCTTGTGAGCCACAAAGACAAAAAACTCTGTCTTATCTTGTTTTGTCATGCAGTTTGTTGGTCTTGTGTCCCACTGGCCTAGATAAACAATACAGGCAATAGTTGTCTGACGTGGCTGTATTGATAAATAAATATAAATATATATATATATATATATATATATATATTTATAATAACGCGTTAGTCCCAACACTGCTGGGTGTGTTATATATATATAAACACCCAGCACGCCCCTGCGGGTGGTTTATCCTTCAAGCTCGGGTCCTCTACCAGAGGCCTGGGAGCTTGGGGGTCCTGCACAGTATCTTAGCTGTTCCCAGGACTGCGCTCTTCTGGACAGAGATCTCCGATGTTGTTCCCGGGATCTGCTGGAGCCACTCGCCTAGCTTGGGAGTCACCGCACCTAGTGCTCCGATTACCACGGGGACCACCGTTACCTTCACCCTCCACATCCTCTCGAGCTCTTCTCTGAGCCCTTGGTATTTCTCCAGCTTCTCGTGTTCCTTCTTCCTGATATTGCTGTCATTGGGAACCGCTACATCGATCACTACGGCCGTCTTCTTCTGTTTGTCTACCACCACTATG
The DNA here is from genome assembly GCF_057381915.1 of Diplotaxodon limnothrissa. Lineage (NCBI taxonomy): Eukaryota > Metazoa > Chordata > Actinopteri > Cichliformes > Cichlidae > Diplotaxodon > Diplotaxodon limnothrissa. The sequence goes on from NC_140598.1 coordinate 35,273,716, forward strand.
TCCGGTTGGTTAGCCACCACCATTTTGTCCGTCTGTATCTGGAAGTCCCACAGGATCTTAGCTCGGTCATTCTCCGGTCATACACTCAACAAAAATATAAACGCAACACCTTTGTTACTGCTCCCATTCCCCATGGGATGGACGTAGAGACCTAAAATTCATTCCAGATACACAATATAACCATCCCTCCCAAACAGTGGTCACAAATCAGTCCAAATGTGTGGTAGTGGGCACATCTGCTATATTGAGATAATCCATCCCACCTCACAGGTGTGCCACATCAGGATGCTGATCTGACATCATGAGTAGTGCACAGGTGTACCTCAGACTGCCCACAACAAAAGGCCACCCTGGAATGTGCAGTTTTTTGCGCTATTGGGGGTCTGGGGACCCAGAACCGGTCAGTATCTGGTGTGACCACCATTTGCCTCATGCAGTGCAACACATCGTCGCATGGAGTCTATCAGATTGTCAATTGTGGCCTGTGGAATGTTGGTCCACTCCACTTCAATGGCTGTGCGAGGTTGTTGGATATTCGTGGGAACTGGTACACGCTGTCGTATACGCCGGTCAAGCACATCCCGAACATGCTCAATGGGTGACATGTCCGGTGAGTATGCTGGCCATGCAAGAACTGGGACATTCTCAGCTGCCATCTGCCCTGAACAATGTGAACCATGATTCATCCGTGAAGCGCACACCTCTCCAACGTGCCAGACGCCATCGAATGTGAGCATTTGCCCACACAAGTCTGTTACGGCGACGAGCTGGAGTCAGGTCAAGACCCCGATGAGGACGACGGGCATGCAGTTGAGCGTCCCTGAGACGGTTTCTGACAGTTTGTGCAGAAATTGTTTGGTTGTGCAAACCAATTGTTCCAGCAGCTGTCTGGGTGGCTGGTCTCAGACGATCTTGGAGGTGAACCTGGTGGATGTGGAGGTCCTGGGCTGGTGTGGTTACACGAGGTCTGCGGTTGTGAGGCCGGTTGGATGTGCTGCCATATTCTCTGAAACGCCTGTGGAGACGGCTTATGGTTGAGAAATGAACATTCAATGCACGGGCGACAGATCTGGTTGACATTCCTGCTGTCAGCATGCCAGTTGCACGCTCCCTCATTGCTTGTGGCATCTGTGGCATTTTGCTGTGAGACAAAACTGCACATTCCAGGGTGGCCTTTTGTTGTGGGCAGTCTGAGGTACACCTGTGCACTACTCATGATGTCAGATCAGCATCCTGATGTGTCACACCTGTGAGGTGGGATGGATTATCTCAATATAGCAGATGTGCCCACTACCACACATTTGGACTGATTTGTGACCACTGTTTGGGAGGGATGGTTATATTGTGTATCTGGAATGAATTTTAGGTCTCTACGTCCATCCCATGGGGAATGGGAGCAGTAACAAAGGTGTTGCGTTTATATTTTTGTTGAGTGTATATATATATATATATATATATATATATATACATACAGTGGACCCGAACACCTTGTATGTAATGTAAATGCATGGGGGGAGGTACAGTATGAGGTCATTGAAAATTAGTTCGGATTTAAGTTCTTCACAGAAAATAAGCCAAAGCCAATGAATTTCAGGTTGAAAAAATAATTAATTGTTTCATTTTTCTTTTGAAAAAAACTGAAAACGGGTCTCACAGACCCGAACACCATACAAGGGTTAACTGAAAAGTACAGTTTTTAAAGTTAATGTTGCTGAAACAGCAAAATAATTTTTTTAAAAAGTATATCTGATTGAGGAATCACTCATCTTTGGAAAAGAGAGTTTATTACAGAGAAATGGCCAACACGTTAACGAGCTAACTGCGCTAACGCACTAGCTCCCACCAATTGAGCATTGCGTGGCACATCCAACATACTGTTTTACTTTAGTCCATGACGCGCTTACCTTCAGGGTCATACTTCACATGAAGACTGAAATAGTTCCAAACACCAGATCTCAATGAGGGTGGGGGAGGTTCAATTTCGGGTAGCGCTCAGTGGATCTGCACTTGACAGTGCAGCCTAGGCGGAGTAGTCGCATGCAGATCCACTGAGCACTCAACACAAACAGCATCATTAGAAGAAAAGTTGATAAAAAATATTTTTAAAAATTGTATTGTTCGATACATATGCGTGCCGAACCTAAAGCACTGTATTGAACCTAAACTTCACGTGTACCCTATAGGGTTTTATTATTTTCACATATGTGTAATAATAGTGTGTGTGAGGTGGTATATTTGTCTCGGCTGTGCGGACCACTTCAGTTTGTCTTTGGCAGTTTATTCTTGTCACTGGATGGATATGCAGAAGTAAAATGATGAAATTGCAGCACTTTTAGTTGTCAGAAAGAGGAAGGAAGCAGCAGGTTAAACTGAGAAGTTTGTATCTCGAACACAGTGAGATTACAAAGCAGAAATTCTGCAGTCCGATCACATTTTAGGCATTTACAGTAACTGTGCACACTAACTATAGTGGACAGCACCATCAGATACACATCAGAAATCATTTCTTGTATATATCATTTACCTGCTGATGTGTTTGAACTTGTCTGCAGCCACAGCAAAGAGAGGAGGACACCAACCATGAGACTGAAAGGAGCACAAGCTGCAATCATCTGTCTTCTCACTTTGTCAGGTATTTTATATTTACATTTTCATATATTACAGATAACAGACTCTTGATCAACTATAAGAAAATACACAGAAATATAGAACATTTGTAGTTTAGTACTTTCTAAATATTTTAAGCTCCAGCTCTGTTTATGCAAAAGTTGAAGAGAAGATAGTTTCTGTTAAAGTTTTCTCTGCCTCCATTTTGTCACATTAGCAAGAAAACACACAGACACAACACAAAGAAACAAACTGAGTTAAACAATGAAGCTACACTAAAATCACACAAAGGTCCAAGTGTCATTTTAATGATGTTGATAAACCACCTGAACGCAGTCTGTAAAACATTTCTTTAAATATTTTGAACCGTAAATTGTCTCGACCTCTCTTATAGCGAGCTTGTATCCTCAGTTACACAATGAGTACTTTAAATGTGTTGAGTTTACAACTGTGAATGCAGTCACGCTGGGACTGCTTGGTCTTATTCTGACTGACTCAGCTGTAACCTGCTTTTAGTTAGTTTCAGCATCAGTTTTTTTTCGAGAGCACTTTTCCTGTTTGACAATTCTTCCCGCAAGTGCATCATAAATAACTGCTCAGATGCAGGTTGACCAATGTTTTAAGAAACTTTCCCATCAGATGTAAAGTTCCACACATCAGTTTCTGCTTTTCTCATTTATTTCTGTCACATCTCTTTTCTCACAGAAACTTTTCTCTTCAGTTCAGCCTCCTCGTGGCTCACAGGTGAAATTCCTTCGCTGCACCTTCAGAGTGTGTGTCCTCCTGCCTCAGCTCACACACAGGTTAACTGCAGAGAGCGTGGACACACCTTTAAAAGCAGAAGAATTCATTGTTTTGTTTCTGATGTGTTTCAGCAGTTCAGGGTGAGGATGGTTGGTCAGTGACTTACACCTCTACACAGATTTGTGCCTTAAAAGGATCAACAGTGGACATACGCTGCACCTACACGTACCCATCCAGAGTGAATGGGAACGTGACTGTAGTTGAAAAAGCTGTGTGGTTTACTAAAATGAAAGGTGATGAATTTGTGGATGTGAGGACAGAGGCAGAGTTTGCAGGTCGTGTTCAGTATCATTGTGATAACAAAGACTGCACTCTGAGAATCACAGACCTGAGAGAGAGCGACTCAGCTGAGTACAAGTTCAGATTTGTGACAAACCAACCAGGAGGGAAATATACTGGATCACCTGGAGTCACTCTGTCTGTCACAGGTCAGATTTTTATATTTAAATGTATAACATGTTTTCAAAATAAAATGTTTTGGTGGAACTTTGAGACACTACAAGCTATGAATGTTGTGTATATTTTATATTTTGCTGTGTATAATTTTTACACATCTCTATTTAATATTAGTTCTCCAGGCACAAGTGATAAAAACTTGGCCAACCTTGTATCCTACTTGGAAAAAGGTGACGTGTCAGAGCAGCTGTCATCTACCTGATCCTCTTTCCTATGTCTGGTACCAGAATGAAGTGAATATTGACAGAAAGGAGTCTTCTTTTGAAAATTACTTTGATCAGACAGACAGCATTTCCTGTGCTGTAAAAGGATACGAGAAGCTTCCCTCTCATCCAGTGTGTGAGTTTACTTCAGTCTTACACTGACAAAACATCATTAATTTCTGTTTCTAATAAAAAAGATGTTGCTGCATCTTCATGTTTATTTTAGATCTCAGTAAAGCCAATAAATCAACAATAAGTCCCAACAGTCTCCTGCTCTGTGGTGCTGCAGTCAAATCTTCCTCTAACAAATCTGTTTCATATATTTTAGGTGTTGGTGATCAAACCTGTAACAGAGTGACTTACACCAGCAGAAGCATCTGTGCCCTCAAAGGTTCATCAGTGGACATTTCTTGCATCTACAGTCATACACATCCTGCTGTGTCCAAATTCTGGTTCAGTCCTGAACGTAGTCATCAGTGGCAGCATCGCTCACACCCCGAGGACCTCAGAACAGACTCCCACTATGCAGGTCGTGTTGAGGTCATTGAAACAGAGAGAGGAAGCTCCACTCTGAGAATCAGAGACCTGACAGAGAGGGATTCAGCCGAGTATCACTTTAAATTCAAAACACAAAGCTTTGAATGGAAGAGTAGTTTACCTGGAACAACTCTGAGTGTCACAGGTACTGAAGAAAACACACTGTTAGCAGGTTTTTGTTTTTGTGATCTCAGATATCAAAGGTAGACTTACATATCCACACATAAAGCCTCTCTCTACATGATGTCACTGCCGTGCTGTCATATTCAGCTCTGCAGGTGAAGGTGAGCAGAATAATATCAGTCCAGCAGACTCAGACTGAGGCAGAGCTGAAGTGTCAAAGCAGCTGCAGTCCAGCTGGTCGTCTTTCTTACGTCTGGTTCAAGAACGGACAGAAAAACACGACACAGCAAACTTCTGCTTATACAGACTACTTTAATCCTGGAGACAACATCTCCTGTGCTTTCTCTGGATACGAGGATTACCGCTCTCCATCAGTGTGTGAGTTTTATTCACTGTGTCACCAACAACATATCACAGCTCCAAGCCAGCTACAGTTTATCATGCTGTAATGTTACATGAGTTTAAACGCCAACTTTAATAAAGAAATCTTTTATCTCCAGATCCTTTAAAGCTTCCCTCTGTGTCAGTGAGTCCCTCTGGTGAGATAGTGGAGGGCAGTTCAGTGACTCTGACCTGTAGCAGTGATGCTAACCCAGCAGCTAACTACACCTGGTACAAGGAGGATGATAACTCAGCAAAAGCATCTGGACAGAACTTCATCATCACTGACTTCAGACCTGAACACAGTGGGAGTTATTACTGTGAAGCCCAGAACACAAGAGGACGTCGCAGCTCCACCTCCCATCATCTCACTGTTGTGACAGGTAAGTTACTGATGCACCTGATGTTGAAACTGATAATATTATTGTTTGGTTTTCACCTCACAATAAAAACTACTGTGAGGGGACTGTTGTAATTTTTCACAAATAAAATTAAACTGAAAAAAAAAAAAAAAAACATCCTGGAATCCTCGATTATCCAGTTTTGGTTTTAGTTCACAGCATTAAGTCCTGATATTCTAACATTTTTAGAGAAAATTGTATTATTTAATGATCAATCACTGATTAACCCATCAAGTTCAATGTTTTTGTTTCACTTACTTCCAGGCTCATGGGAACTTCCTGTAATCCTCTCAGTCTCTGTTACTGCTCTGGTCATCATACTCCTCTTTCTCCTGCTCTGGATTAGGTGGGATGTTTTAATAACTGATTTGGATTTTAAAGGTGTTTTTTGTTCAAGTCAATCTTAAGACAATAGTCAGAAATACATTTTCTATCAGAAATATTCAACTTTGATATGTTAGTCTCATAACCTAGTTTTTCTCAGGTTTGTGTGATTTCATGGCATCTTTAACAAAAACATGTGATGTAATCCTTCAGCGTTGTCGGGGTTTTGCAAAATGTAATCACAATTGTTGCAACCTTTTGGGAATGAACAAAACATTGAAATGACTTCATCTGACAGATATTAATTCTGTAAATGTACAGGTTCACACTGAGAGCACAGAAAAGACCAAAAACTAAGAGATCATTTTATTAGTCAACTCCAGAAACTTAAAGTCCTCTGAGACTTTGTTGACAATGTCATTGACAAGTTTAAAAGTTATGGTACATGGTGTGAAGCTGATCAGTTAGTACAGATTATAAGAACATCGCTAAACAAGCAAGCAAGCAATAAGTGCTGGAAAAACATACAGCAAAGGGTTTGTGTAGCATTAAAACTTATGACTAACCATCTCAGTCCATGGATTTCACTCGTTTTGAAAATTGCAGAATAATTGTGAGCCAAAACCTTTTATACTGGCAACAATTTTAAAAGAGAGCTGCATAGAGATATGGCCTTATATCTAATTTTGACTTCCTTTGAATGTTTATCCAGACTTTTCTGCACTTTTCTGATATATTTACATTACAACTTATGCTCATAACATCACTTTCCTGCAGGTTAGGTTGGCTGAAGACTGCTTCTGTTAGCTGTGATAATTTATCTTGTTCATAGTTTGGGAATTTATTCCACTGGACATTTGTATCATTAAAACATGAATCCATCCTGTTTGCTGAAATGTGTATATTATTGTCTTATCAGAAGATCATTGAAACACCAATCAGAGGCTGCAGAGAGGCCAGACAACGGAGCACAGGTGAGTGATGAGACTTCAGATATTCCAGTGAAAACATCCTAAAACATAATGTTCAGACTTCAGAGTCACCAATTAGCTCAACCCATCACACAGACTGATTACATCCATTGTATCAATGTTCACCCATATTATTCATCTCGTCCTTCCACATTCATGCTTTTCTGCATTAACTTGTTAGCAAAATCAAGACACCTTGAGGTAGTAACAGATATTTAACTGTAAGAGGGGAGGAAGGAAGAAAGTGTTATGATATTAACGGTTTTAGTTTATTAGTTCCGTATGCAAAAAGTCAAAAAGCCCTAAAAAATGTTCATCCATGTGTTTGACAGACGGATGAAATTCAATATGCTGCTGTACAATTTAGTACAAACCGGCCAGACTTTGCTAACTCCAACTCCAGCTCAGCTCAGCGTGACAGATACCAGGAAGAGAGTGTTACATACTCCACCATGAATGTCAGAAGTGCTAGAAGGTGAGCAGCTCTTCACACAGGATAACTGCACCTCAAGTTTATTGTTTTAATACTTTGCATACAATAGTAGTATCATTTTATTGTTTACTTCAAAGATCAAAACACCAAGCTGCTGTGGAGGATGCCGCTGCACTGTACAGCACCGTTAACAAACATCCCAGAGTGTGAACACAGCCTGGAGCTGCTGTGTGTTTCATCAGGCTCCTCTGTTTCTGGGGGTAATAAGTGACTTGCCATGAATATAAATCATCAACACAAACCTCCAAAAGGACCATAAAGTACAACCAGCATCTCTTAAATCTAATGTGAACAAACTTCTCATTTTATGTTTGTGTATTTTTATTTCTTCGTCATCACAGCTCATAACCGAGTACTTTGCTGTATGTATGATCAATTTTGAAATGTCTCTTTCTGTTGCTTTATCTCACCAGTAGTTAGTAGGAACAAAGATGTTATTTCCCACACTAACTGTATCACAGTTTAGGTTAACTGTTGTTTAAATATCTTGTTTAAAGTTCAAAGAGACAGATTAGTGATCTCTGGTGCCACCTTCTGACAAAAAAAAGTAAAGTTGTGGCTGTCTCAGTTTTTCCAGATAATAAAGAAATGGTAATTTATTTAATTGGTACTTTATTGCCCAACCTGTCCTCTATTTATAAAATTTCTGTTTACAGTAATGTTGGCAAAAAATAGCTTTTTTTATGAACCCATTGTAAAGGCTTTATTTTTTATGGTCAGGAATTTTTTCTATTATTTAATATTTTATATATTATTTAATAACTACTTAGTTGTAGTATGAATAGTAATGAAGTGGTATTTATCAATAGGGAAAAAAAGAGGGCATGTCATGATGTGCATGAATAGTTGTTGCAGTTCATGTGGAAGCCAGAGGGGAGAGGTGTTATGCGAATAATAAAAGTTATGGCAGAAACCTGAGAACACGAGGTCACGTCTGCTCCATAAAGCCATATTGTAACATCAGTAAAGAGTGACTTGCACTTTTGGCCCATGTGTAATAAACCAAATGCTGGGGTTGTTGATTTTGCACTTTAGGGAAACACTCAAGCAAATGACCAACGACTCTCAGAATTGCTGCTTCCAACAGGTTTTACTGTCAGCAAGGACTGAACCATGCAAATTCGTTGCCTCCTGAGTTACACAATCAGAGTTGGAATATCCCAGTGCATGTGTATTCACAATGGACACTACATGGTCTTGTTTTTATTAGCCCTAAATGCAGCAGTGACCTGCTTTCAATAAGTTACAGGGTCGGTTTCCTTTTCATCAAGTCTTCTTACAAGTACGTCAGAATTATCTCCTCTCATGCAGACATACGTTGAGCAATGGTTTAACACAATTTTCCACAAACCATAAAGGGAAGCTGGATTTAAACTGAACATAGTCGTGTTGGATGCAAGTTAAGGAAATACAAGTATTAAGTGTGACTGTGGAGGACATCTCCATCAATGTTCACAATTACCAAAGTGAATGACTACAGACATTTCTCTCAGTCACCTGATTGTTTGGTGCAGAGATGTCAAACCAACCAAAAGTAAGCACAAAGCCCTTCACACCAGCTTCTTTTTCTCTCCTCTTTGGATAGCTTCCCCAGAAGCATAGGCTCCTTGATGGAAATATTTTTGGCATTAGCAGCTGCTCTTTCAGAGGATGGAGGATGTGGTGGAGCTGTAGCTGTAGCATGAAGAAACCATGACACAATTTGTTGGTCTACCTGCAGAACAAGATCTACAGTCTCACCCAGAGTCTTGGGCGCCTCACGTAGTGCCATTTCATCTTGGATGTAATCGGCCAACCTCTCCATAAAAAATGACCGGGGCGCCGTATCTCCCCAGGTCAATTTTGTAGCAGGATCACAGAACTCTGAGATAAAGTGGCACATGGACTGATTACCCTGAATTACAACTATAATGAAGTAACTTTGACTCCACCTATACTTCCTGAAAAGGGGGATCAAAGCTTTTCTTTAACTCCTCCACAAACAAGGCTTAATTATTGCAGGCATGAAACCTGCCATCGTAAAGGGCTGTTGTCCACTCCTGGGCACGGCCAGACAAAATTAAGTCAACCCTGCTGGTAAACAGAAGCTGTTACTGAAAGCAACCACACAGACACTAGTGTACTTTTTACTTGCTAGGGGAGCGTTGGAGAGCAGTGTTGTCACTCGCCTGTCCAAGCAACTCGAACTCCTCTGCGTCCACCTCACTCTTTTATTGACAACAGAGGTTACACATAATTCAGTTAACCATGTGACAGTTTTATACGCCTGTCTGTGTGTTTGTGTTTCCAGCTATACATACATAGACATACGACCTTTCAATGAACTTAAACTGTGTGTATGAGGTATGCAGAAAAGCAGAAGTAAGCGTCAGGAATTTGCAATGGGTCATGTCTCAAATGCACATTTAAAGGTATGAAGTCTTGCACTTGAACAGTCTGGTTTCTAAATCTATAATGGAAATTATAACGTCAAGGCTGCTTCTAACCTAAGAAAGTTCAATTGCAGAAATCAGTAAATGCATTTTTATTTTTTATAAGTCATATATATAAAGCATTCATATTAAATATTGTACTCTGAATTACAACTATAATTTATCTGCAGACAATACTGCTTGCCATAGCCATTACTGGGCTCTCCCGGGCGCCAGTGTGTATAGCGGAAATGGCTCCCATCATTCCACAACCAAACATTTTCCTAGAAGACAGGAGTTGATAGCATTATTTCAGGCAGGCCAAAAGATTCTGCCTAACCAAAGTCTTGTGAAACAGGAAAAAAAATGTAACGATTGAATAAAAGTACCCCAGATGCATCAGTTCCTCCAATCCAAGTAGTTTTGAAGCCATGAGGCTTCTGAATCAGAAGGTACTCGCTGCTGCTGTGCACAGATGCAAGGTGGCCCCCCATGGACAAGCTGTTTCTCTTCACTTGCAAGAGACAGAGAGAGCAAATGTGTTTTAAGATATTTTTCTCAAGTACTGAAGGCAATACAATTAGAAGGAACTTACATCACCGTGAGCCCAACTCATGGCTCTTGGAATATAGACAAAGCAGCGACGATAGAACCAAGTCCAACCACGAGGATAACTAGAGGACATGTTGACCTGGTAACTACTTCCTGGGGAAAATAGTTTTATACGTGACTCCAGCTGATATTTATTCTACATTATTTTAGATAATGACAAATACAATGAAAGAAGAAAACAGGGCACTTTTACTCCTTCACAGTTATAAAGTGTAATTATATGTATGCAAGTGTAATTTTTTTCATAATTATTAATCATATAATTCTAGTTATTACAGTAATACCTAATCTGTTTATACCCCTATTTTGAATAAAGTTTAGAAAGTCCTTTTACAAACATTCAAAATCAAAATCATATTAACTTATGGTCGATAGAAAGTTTCCAAAGAGTCCAGCGACAGAACACCTTATAAAACTTTCTTGTAAAAGTTACGGTGTTAAAGAGAAACTCTGTTGAAGGAGAATAAAACGCATACAAAAATGTATTGCCACCCCTTGATGTCATCATTGTGACTGAAAATATTGTTGCTTTTATATATAAATTGGCAAATGAAAGTTCATCATGTTCAACTAATTCCCTGCTCTACATGGTGTTCTTCACCTTTTGGAGCCATCATCTAAACATAACCTTGACTTCCTCTGCTGCAATCTTTCACTGCAGTCTTTCAGGGTTCAAAACTTCCCTGGATGTCAGCCACGGCATGTACCTGGGCAGGAAGCTGAGGTTGTAGTGTAATTTGTACAGCATCACCTGTGATATGGCCAGAGGATATGGAAGCAAACCAAGTGGGCCCTCTGCTGCACATTGGAACAAAGTTGTTGCTCTGCTGAGTGGAGGAGGTCTCTGGTCCCGCAGTATACTGAAGGTCAAAGAGTTTGATTATCATACCTCAAGTGCATGTCTAACAAAATATCATAATAACGTTATCTACCAGAAGCATCTTGGCACAGTGATTTGAACTACTGCCTTATGTACCTGTGGGATAAAAAACGATCAAGAGCAAATCATAGGTTCTGATAAGCTTTTCTTGGCAAACTGTATGGCGAAGAAAATAGATCTCCTTAGGAAAATAATTTTTTTTTCTACATAGCTCTGTCAGTTTTGGCCGGCGGTCATAGGTTCTTTCCAATAATATGACACGAGACTGGAATAAAATATATCCATGGACTGGCACTTTATTAAAGGAGGCACACTAACAACAATTTTTAAAACAAAATGTATTCCTTTTATACTCTACCTATTCAGGTGAGCATCCGGACTAGCCCAAGTATAGGGGTTAACTAATCAAAATGAAAACATAACCCTCCACAGAAACAAACATACAATAACATTAAAGCACATAACAAACATGTACATATTTCCAACACGTACTATAAACAAACCAATAACATAAGCTTCAACCATTTCTATCTAAATTAAAACCCTCTTTAACCACACTCCCTAACTTGGCACACTGGTCTGCTCCAGGAGCTCTTAAGCGGGTGATTGAGCAGCTTTCACTCTTTTGCTCCAAATCCTGCAAGAAGCAACCAGGACAGGTGAGTACTTTTACAAATTCTCATTTTACACATATTTAGGTTACTGACAAATGATTAACTGTAAGCAGCTCTAACTTGGGCTCTTTTCTGACACAGGGAGGATGGCCAGTCCCCCTGTCTCTTCACTAGTGATGGTGAGATGAAGCCTCGTGATGAACTGAAGCTTTCCATCCAACTGATCGACTAATGGTTCTGAGCATTGTGATGATTCGTTTGCTCTACTGCGCCATCAAGTGGACAATTCCAAGGAAACAGGCTCTGTGATTATAATGATGTGACGTGTAAACCTCTAAACTGAATAAATAAATTGTTTTCATGGTTATTTATCCCAAATATTGTCTCAGTATGTCTGATTCAAAATAGAAAGTGGAAACTATCAAGACAGAGTTTTGGTATGATTGTGTTACTGTGTAATCATGCTTATGCACATCTGGATAATGACACAAACTAGTGTGTGGCGCTTCACTTTTTAATAAACTAAAAGACAGAAATCAGATTATAGCATCTGTAGTGTTTATTTATATTATGTTACTTATCATTTGTGATATTTATTACTGTGTGCATAGCTACTTTAATAGGAGAGATGAAATGAAAAAATCTCTTCCTTGCTGGTTCCATCGAAGAAGAAATGCTCAAGTAACTATGTAGCACGTACATAATCCAATTCCACAACACAGTGTGATGGGAAATCAGCTGTCCATTTTATTTCGAATCTGGTGCGAACCGGTGAGCCAGGTCCTGAATCAGTCACGTGGTACGGACTGCCCGCGAGGCCTCGAACGTCACTGCATACGTAATCAAAGCAAGCCTCGATACGCGCTTCACAAAAACTCCCCCGAGATTACTCGACACACAGGATACATCACTACTCTTCACTTTTACAAGCTGTCAATTTAATTGTCAATACGTCAAGTGAACCTAATAAAGAATTCATAAGAACTAATGTGTGTTTTCTTTATACTATTTTAAATTCTCAATCCATCTATTAATTACTAACAGTGCCAACAAGGTAATGGTTTCCATTACAAGCTCCCTATCAATAGCCACAAAACTTTATTTACATTGACAATAAGTCACTGTGCTGTGTGGGAGGCTTGACTTTTGACTCTTACAAATTTGCCAAACTAACAAATATTACAACTAAGCATATTTTTTCTTTATGTAGGACCCTGCTAATGTTTAAGTAAAAGACATATTTTTAGCCACTGTACATCACCGCAGTGCATTGTAAATCAAACAATCAATATGTGACTGAAGTGCAGACTTTCAACTTTAACTAAAGGGGTTATCCATAAATTTTGCATGACCTACTTAACAATCAGGACCATTTTTATACACAGTTCACCATTTCCAATGGGACAGTTGACTGATAAGCATGGCCAGATGAGGCCTACTCCCTTATTCTTTCATGACAAATGAACTAGACATAATATCTGAAGTTGATTCAACTGTTACTTGTTACTTCAGTTTTATTGTTATTTCAATTAGAATAATATCATAAATACGAGAAATAAATTTCTCAGGCAATTTTAAGTCTTTGTCTTATAAATGAATTAATAAAACTATCAAGTAAAAAGGGGAACTGTTGTGTACATAAAAGCGATGATGAAATAAATTTTTCTTCCAAAACGGAAGTTACAAAACACCATATTGTCTAGACAGAAATTGTAGAACACCAGTTCCAAAGAAGTTTCAATGCGGAATAAAATATGAGTAAATAAATAAATAAGAAAATGAAATAACTCATTGATGTTTCAAACTGACAAGCCTAGATTTTATCCATAACTGAGCACAGAAAACATACAAACATGGGGCCAAAGCTGATTTAAAATGACAGGCAAAATTGCAAAATTACTGTTTTGTAGTCAGACAAATTCAAATTATTTTTGGAAAACAATGAAAGATGTCTAGGACATTATGTTTCAGTCCATCCAACGCCACTAGATTGCTCCGGGTCAAAGAGATCAGTGATGCCTTGAGTTGTACAGTACATCATGGTACCCCTTTTGTAACAGGTTCAACACGGACAGCCAAACAAACATTTGCACTCACATCCATCCCTATGGCCAATTTAAATTTATCCTAACACGGATGTCTTTGAACTGTGGAAAGAAGCCATGGTACCCAGAATGAGCATAGATAAAGAAAGAACATGCCAAATCCACACAGAAATGCCCCAGTTATATGTTGGATTCTTCCTGCTGTGAGGCAACAATGCTCACCACCAACACAATACTGTACTGTGCAGTTATAAACGCCATGCAATTCTGTTCTTAAAAATTAATTTAGATCAAAGTATTGATAAAAAATGTCTATTTCTTACTCAAAAATTCAGCCAATTAAATCATGACTTCCTTTTTTCAAAATGACTTGTGTCACTACTAAACCAGTCATTCTCTGATAACCCTCAAATGAATTACTTAGGAACCAAAATATGCAATTTCCTGTTTTTTTAAGCAGTTTCATCCAGTTTAATGAAATGGTTCCTGCTTCTCATTATCAGCGACATCAAAAATTGTTATTTCAAATTACACATTTATTTTTAACATCAGGGGTTTTTAGTTTTGTTCTTTCCCTATCCAATTGGACAGGTATGACCGTATGTTGATGTTGCATGGGATGGCCAAAATAAGTATCTGGACTAATGCAATGAAAAAAAAGAGAGAACAAAACATGCAACTCTTGAGAGAAAATATAGATGTCATGTTTTCCCTACGGAGAAAGGACATTTGGGAGATGGAGTCCAATGTCTCTGAAATCCAGGGGGGTTGCCTCTACTTCTTGAAGAACAAGTAAGACAGACTTTTACAAATGTATTGTATTTATTTAGTGATCTGGATTGACCCCAGCATTTTCTATAACAGAAACTGCTTCCCAAGGCCTTCCTGGAGGTCTTTCAAGCGGCTAACCCCTTTTATTCTGGGCTTTCTCCACAGGTCCCAGCCATTATAGACACCACAGCCAGCTCACCGGGGGCTGCACAGGCACCGGGGCAGAAGTGCCAAAAACAGAAGGTGCAGGGTCAAGTACCAAGGTCCCCATCACTAAATGTTATCTGTAGATGGGCCATCTTTGATTAACCCTTTGTTTTGCCTTATCACAACAGGTCATAACACGGTAAAAAGTTGCACATTAATCCTAATTATTAAATCTTAAAACAAGGAGTATGTATAAATACTCCAGTGTAGGTTTTTAGTGTGTGTGTGTGTGTGTGTGTGTGTGTGTGTGTGTGTGTGTGTGTGTGTGTGTGTGTGTGTGCATACATGATTATTTAATTCTTAAGGTGATTTTCCTTGTAATGTATTGTCTGTGAAGGTTCTCAGTCATCCAGGTCATCGTAATCTAAGGAGCTTGCAAAGAAAAGCGTCTGGACTTCTTTGAGTTGCTTGAAGACGTTTCACCTCTCATCCGAGAAGCTTCTTCAGTTCTAAGGTCAAATGGTGGAGAGTCCTAGATTTAAACCCAGTGGGAGTTTCCCCCCAAAGAGGGACAAAGGACCCACTGATGATCCTCTACCTAATCACATGAGCCAAGGTGTGAAAACAGGTGTGGGTCACAATCAGCCAGAGTTTCGGGTGAGCTCATTGTGAAACCTGGCCCCACCCTATCATGTGATTTCCTGGGGTCAGATGGCCCAGGATGTGAGTGGGCGTTAAGGCGTCTGGGGAGGGATCTCAAAACTGGATTATAGATGGCAGAGAGTTGGTGTTGTAAACAACCGCCTCTGTTCAAAGATGGTCGCTCACAGTGGACATAGATGGCTTCTTTCACTCCTCTTTCAAACCATCTGTCCTCTCTGTCCAAAATGTGAACATTGGCATCCTCGAAAGAGTGTCCTTTATCCTTAAGATGCAGATGGACTGCTGAGTCTTGTGCCGTGGAGGTGGCTCTTCTGTGTTGTGCCATGCGCTTGTGAAGTGGCTGTTTGGTCTCTCTGATGTAGAGGTCTGGGTTACCCTATCCTAACCCCCTAACCCTAACCCTAAGGTTAACTAAACTTGAAATATGCCCATTTCTATCAAGACCTAACCATTCTAATATAAACAGAGCTAGTGCTTCTATCTGAATACCTCCCCGATCAGAATATGGCTTCGGGGGGTGGGGTGGCTAACAGCTATTAGCAGCTAGCATCGCATCGAGCATCGACAGTAAAACATCTTTAGCTCAAAGCATTCAACACTTATAACACACTGTAAAGAACAACAAGAGAAGTAAAACAACACACCAGATTCTCAAAGCTCCCGATTGTTTTTCGTTCAAAGGTTTCTGAGCTGAATCAGCTAGTGAAATACATTATCTAACTTAACAGGTACCTAACAAAAGCATATGACTCACCGGGATTTTCCAACACAAATAACTTGACAGACATTATTCCCTTTGTGGTCAGAGTTCGGGGCCTAATAAAACAGTAACTTTTTAGCATTTATACGTAACACAATCTGGTCTCATTAACGGGGTTGCAGCATTGCATACCAAGATATTTTTTCCATGCGCTCCGACACACACTTGACCACCATCAGAGGGAAGATCTCACAGGAAGAGACAGGTAATGCTTCCTGCGCACTGGACGCAAGGTTGTCAGAACACAAGACTGCATTACAGCACTTGTGACAATAACAGGCTAAAGCCTTAGATAACAAAAAGGGATTTTGCAGCCCTGTATTTCACATGGGTTACACCAGGAAACTCACCGTGTCTGCGGGGATATATACAGTTAACGTGGCGGGGCTTGGGTGTGTCGCATTGCCAAGACAGGGCGCCGGTCTCGCTGGTTGCCAGAGGGAGCGTTGAGTGCTGCACCACAGGCCTAGCTCTGTTAACAACTTGTGTGTTTCCGTGTCTGAGAGGCAAACATTTTTCTGTCCTGCCACGGGAGCATGTTGTAAACGGTAATCATCCAATTCTGAGATGTCTAAACAGTTTGAAAAATATAAGATGGTTAATGTTATTGTGTACAATTAACTGTTAATCGGGAGAGCAAGAATGAAAAAACTTAACAATATCATTGAGAGAAAGGGGGATAGAACCCAGCTGGCTTAATTCAGAGTCTAAAAAAGATAAAGAAAAACAAAGAGCTTTCAAAAAGTAAGCACAAGTTTAACTAAGTACTCTGCTATGGTTTAACACATTTTCGC
Organism: Diplotaxodon limnothrissa; assembly: GCF_057381915.1. Taxonomy (NCBI): domain Eukaryota; kingdom Metazoa; phylum Chordata; class Actinopteri; order Cichliformes; family Cichlidae; genus Diplotaxodon; species Diplotaxodon limnothrissa. The sequence goes on from NC_140598.1 coordinate 35,290,713, forward strand.
ACACACACAGGCCCATAAACAGATGGCATTTTTGGCCATAAAAAAGTTAACTTATTTTTTGGCTTAAAATGAGAAAAATGCTCTTGATGATAAATAACTCTATATTTTTCATGATCATATTTTTCAGTTATTGAAAAATCTTTTTTGAAAAAGTTTTTCTTAGATATAGTGCAGTCTCTCATCGACCTGTACTGCTTGCCTGAAAGCATTAAACTGAAAAGCTGATGAGCTGGGTGGAAGAAGTGTCTTAATAACTGTAGATATATCTAATCAACAGTTATTTGTGATCCTAAATTTTGATTAAACTTTGATATTTAATGCCCTTTAACACAACAGCAAAGCAACGAAGCTCATGGCTGCAGCAAGAAAACTGAACCTGACCGGAAGCCTGTGCAGAAACTTTAACGAGTTTGTATGAGAAGATCCGTGAGGCTGAGTTCAATGTTTTAAAAGCAAATTTCAAAAAAAAGAATTACACACGACAAGAAGAAAGTTAAACAGTAAAAGATGAAGAAAAGAGGACAAAATGAACAGTAAATGCCTTTTACTTGGAGGGAAATTGCATAATTCGCATGATTAATTTTCAAGGTTGACTTTAATGTCTTTTCTTTTTTCTAAGATTTCCAAAATGCATCTGTGGAGGTGTCAATAATCCTTTAGAGGTTACAGAACCATGATTTTACAGCACATAATTGTCTGCCTTCTCTGATACCCAGAGGTGAGTTCATAGTTTTATTAACGTGTTGTCTTTGCACATCAGATTGCACACGCTGCCTCTTAACTACGTGCTAAACAGTTGTGGCTTTATGAGATCAGTAACTTCCTCCTAGAGAAGCAAACAACCAACCCACAAAGCACTTCACACAACAACCCCCATCAAGCATTTCTTTGTGTAGTATTTTGTATACTTTGTTCTACTGAACGCTCCTTTGATGTCGCCATTAGATGCATATTAATTTTTTTAGTGCGTAATTGTTAAGTGCTGTATGTTTTATTAAACAACCTTTTGTGTTTCCCCTGCTTAAACTATTACTAAGAAAAAAAAGTAAAAATGACATTTTGAAGAAATCGTTTGGTTTTTGTTGCCTGAACAGATCATGATTGTTGTCACATATTGTATTTTTGTCTTTAGAATGGAGACACTGTCTTGTTGTTCTCATGGAAACATCACAAAGTAGTTCAGATCAAGTTATCCTTTAGTGCCATGAAGTAGAGGGATTTTTCATTCACAGATAGCGACTAAGGTAAACATGTCTCTCTTTTTAAAATAGTGTTTTTTGTCATTAGATAAACATGAAATTGTCTATACTGATATCTGTGAAACCATCGCAAACATGTCCCTAAACTTCTTTTTTTCAATTATGAAGAATCAAAATAAGTCAATTCCAAATTTTCAGAAAAATACTTTAAAAAGTGGGATAAACTGAACCATTAAAGAAACAAAAGTGAATTCTCTCCTCTGTGAATTGTATACATTGTTTTATGTAATCACAAAGAACACAAAATGACAAGGTAACATTGTATTTTTTTACTAGGATTACTGAACATGCTGAAAAAGAGGTGATGCTCAAGAATCCAGATGTGTAAACACCACAAGGAACAGCTTTGATAAAAAAAACAACACACACACACACACACACACACACACACACAAATCCAGAGTGGCGAGAACTTCAGATCAAGTAAGATCAGGAAGTGGAGCTTCTGAAATATCTGGAGGAAGCAGGAGAGCAGCTGAAGAAGCTACACATTTCAATGACAGGAAAACAGGCTTTGAGAAAGAGTTTATATGAATACAGTGACTGTCATTGTCAATATCCCTGAACAAAGCACCTGTGCTTAAACAGTCTTCAGTGTGGCTTTAGTCTCTCAGTCTGGACTTCTGCATGCATTTATGAATGGCAATAACTCAAACAAGCCCTGAGTTCATCTGTGCAAATTAGTTGTTACATTTCTTACTTTGTTAGAGGGCTTCTAGCATCTGTAGTGTCCATGACTGTTCCACAACTTTAAATGTGTATTTATTATTGAACCAATGATGAAAAAGGCCCTTTGACCTCCATGGAGTACGTATTAAAGGAATCTTTACCCAACTTAAACCACATAAATTGTAGTTGTGAATGTTCACTATAATAGATGGGAAAGTTTCAGATAATGTGATCATGTAAACTTTGTAAGCCGAACGCTTCATAATGCTCTAGACATTCACATTTATTCGGTTATATCTTCAATATTTTCATCTGAGACACGCAGTTCTGACCATGAGCACAAAGGTCCCCTTACAATTCAAATCTTCTTTCTATGAGGGAAACCAATCAGATGAAAGTTGGCTTATAGGGAGAGAAGCCAAGAAAAGACAGAAGATGAACTGAAGTGTCAAACTGAGGCTAAAATCAAAGTATTTTGAACTCTGAACCATCCAAAGCTGCTTAGGAATCCAAGAATAAAATATATTGTGTTGGAAACAAGGAGAATATGCTCCATTTCCCATTTCAGTGCATTATTGTAACTTTGTAACTACTTCTCTGGTTTGAGGTGCACCATTTCAGTAAAAAGCGGCCACAGTAATGCGGACGCAGTACCGGTCTGTTGTGGTGAAGAGAAAGCTGAGTGTAAAAGCGAAGCCCTCATTTTACCAATCGATCTACGTCCCTACCCTCAGCTATGGTCACGAGCTGTGGGTAGTGACCGAAAGAACGAGATCGCAAATACAAGCGGCAGAAATGGGCTTCCTCCGAAGGGTGGCTGGCATCTCCCTTAGGGATAGGGTGAGAAGTTCGGCCATTCGGTAGGGACTCAGAGTAGAGCCGCTGCTCCTCCACATCAAAAAGAGCCAGTTGAGGTAGTTCGGGCATCTGACAAGGATGCCCCCTGGGTGAGATTTTCAAAGCATGTCACACCCGGAGGAAGCCCCGGGGCAGAAATATATATATATATATATATATATATATATATATATATATATATATATATATATATTTACAAGTGGTCTTAACAAAAATGCTTTTGAAATGTCACATAGAGATCTTTTGTTTTTTGACATTGGCCTCAAATACAACATATCAAAGATTGAATAATAACTGCTATGAAATTTTATTTCAACTTAAGTTTTAAAGAGAATTTTCAAAAGTTGAAGCTTTTTAAGAATTTTATGAGGGTTGTTGTTTAAGCCCTTCGTTGATTGTGATTTCTACAGGGCTAATTTGATATTGTAATTTTGTCTGTAAATTAAAACATAATATAATACACATCTTTCATCAACGATTTGTATATTCTCTCTAGTGAAAAATGGTTGATGAGTATGATAATGTGAAGAGCACATGGTAAAATCAAGATGGACAGAATATCCACATGAAGCTGGCCTCCTTTTTTTCTGAAACCATTAACTCTATCTCTAACTTTCATCTAATATGGTGGAAAGTATATGATGAAAAGCTATCGCAATGGAAAGTTGTAAAGACAAAATAGGCTCAGACGGGAAAATTAATTTGTCGCGGGCCTGGGTCTGAGGGACCCAGGGTTTTTGAATAAGTATGGACATGTGTATTTTTGTTGCTGCTGTCCTTTGTTTTCCATGTGTTTGTGTGTAGGTGGGTTTGTGTGGGTGTGACAGAGCACCTGTGGAGGAGGATCACACACACCTGGAGCTGATCATGCCTCGTCAGGGAGCTTAACAGTGTGGCTGAGCGCTCCTTGATGCTGGATTGTTGCGAGAGACTCCCCTAAAAGATCCCTCACCAACAGTTGTTGGTGGCAGCGAGTGACAGCAGCAGCACAGCAGCTGGCCCTGGCTTCCAAACCTTGTGTTATTTGTGTGTGGTTCCTGAGATTTACTGAGCGTTGTATATAGTGTGTAAATTAGTCTTCACTTGTAAATAGTACATTGTAAATAGACACTGAAACAGAAGGGGTGAGCTGCCTTATTATTTTTTTGTACCGTTTTCTCCTGTTTGTTTCAGTTAGTGAGTTAGGTGTAGCATGTGTCTTTTTTTTGATTTTTGTTTCACAGGGTTTTAGATAGCACCTCCTTTCCTAACTTAGCTTGTTTTGTTTGTTATTTTGGCCTTTGTTCACCCTGGAGTTAAGCTTTTCAGTGTAGAGACAAATAAACCACCGTTCCCTTCAAAGATTAGTTTATGGTTTTGGGGACCAGGGCAGGGTCACTTCCTTTCTAACCCTTATGTTATGTTCCTGTACCCCTAGACTGGGGCGTAACATTGTGTGCAGTATGAATCTGTGTTATTATACAGTACCTACCTCAATTAGATGTAACTTACTGTGATGCCAACAAAGAAAGTTCATATGGTTTAGATTCTGTCTTCATGATTCTCTGAGTGATTAATGTGATTAACGGAGCCACTTGTGTTGCTTCTTGTGCGACAATATGGACAGTATCCTTTGGACAAATTCATGGATTTTGCTGTTGCTGGTATTTAATAAACTCTCTACTTGAACTTTGAAAAAGAAATCTACAGTAATAAGGCAGAGGGAAATATCAGAATGCCTGCATGTCCTTTCTAAAATGCATTCATGCATAAACAAGCTGACATTAATAAAACTTAATTAATGTTTCAGAAATTTATTTAGAATGAAACTAACACTTATGTTGTTGTATTCTAGAACGAAGGCAAGGAACCCAAAAAGAGCAGAGGAAGAAGAAGAACATGCAAGGCCTGGCTGGCTGCTGGATTCTTCTTGCTGTGAAACAGTGCCAACTACTGCACAAAGCATTGATAATGAACACAAAGCTTTTAATCATAACTGGTTTTTAACACATGCCTTCTATTACTACAACCAGTCACCCTCTGAAATCCCCCTGATGTATTTCTTAACCTAAATGTGGAATATCCTGTTTTTAAAGCACTTTTGTTCAATTTAGGAAATGTTAACAGTTTTCTGTTAACATTTGTCTAAAGAAACCTCTGTTTTATAAATACAGGACAAGTTGGGCAATGAACTTCCAATTAAAGAAATTACAATTTGTTTATCATCTGGAAAAACTGAGACAGAGCAACAACTTTACATTTTTATTTTTGGAGTACAAAACATTTTGGTCAGAAGGTGGCACCAGAAATCACTAATCTCTCTCTTTGAACTTTAAACAAGATATTTAAACAACAGTTAATTCAATTTCAATTCAATTCAATTTTAACAACATTGGGAAGGAAAAACTCGCTTTTTACAGGAAGAAACCTCCGGCAGAACCAGACTCAGGGAGGGGAGGGGCCATCTGCTGCGACCGGTTGGGGTGAGAGAAGGAAGAGAGACAGAGAGACAGTTATTTTTTTCATACAAGTATAACAGAATAGCTTTAGTGTTTTGTTTTTTAAAACTTGAGTATGAACTTATACAAAGTGCACCAAGATATTAAAAACAGTTTTATTTATTTAAAATTACACTATATCGGAAACGTATCGGTATCGGCAGATATCCAAATTTATGATATTGGTATTGGACATAAAAAAGTGGTATTGTGTCATCTCTTGTTGAGAAAGAGGGTGGTTTCCGGTTTTGCAACTATGTAAATATATGAAACAGTATATAACCAATAATCTTAGAGCTGTTATCACCTCCATGCTGAAGCTACTGACTGAAAAGGTGAAAAGAGAGCAGACCTTTCTGTAGAAGGAGACCCATAAATTATCGTCTCTCTTTTCTTATTGAACCATCACTTATTTTAACATTTCTGTTTTTTTACACAGATGAAAATGAAGCTATTCAGTGTGTCTACACTTCTTTGTGTAATGACTGCTCTGACCACTGCTGCTGGTGAGTACTGCAGGACAAGTTGCAATATGCAAGTGTGTGTAAGTATTTCAATAATCAGTCAACAATTGCTGTTTTAATTTGTTCAGCTCTGCCAGATAAAGAGGTCAGCAGTGGTGCAAAGGGATTCATCCCAAGAGGTTAGTGGACATTTTCCTGACTAAAAGTAATCACATCTCTAAAGAAAAGAAAAGCACCTTTCTCATGGAAGATGTGCACCTCAGTTTATAGTACAAAGGACACACTATAAGAAGAGAAAAGAATACATTTTATTTCTAAAAAATAGCTGAATATAAAAGAGCGTGTAGCACTAGAGAATATGGGAAAGTTAGATAGAGAGAGAGTGAGAGAAAATGAAACGCAGAGCAGTTTCTGCATTTCACAAGCACAGTCAAAGTTTTGTGGGGTTTTTTTTATTTAATTCACATTTTCTTGATACTGTACTTAGTTTGGTTTAAACTCACATTTTAACTCTCTGTTTGAATTTACCTTCTTCCTTGATTGTGTTTGTCAACTTTGCAAATCCTTTTTAAAGGTACTGTATAAATAATCTATCATTTTAATACCTAGAAAGGCATTATTAATAATCACTAGTGATGTGCGGATCGATGCTGAATTATCGATTCTTCCGATACAAGTCGTTTATGTTCTAGAATTGATTCTCATATTAAAATATCGATATTTTAGCACTTTGCGATAAATTTGTAGTTTATCATTAACAGGAACAGAGTGGAAAGAAACCATATCATTCGGATTGTCTAAATTGGAAGGAACTACTTCCTCTTACGCCTTTCATAGTCAAATGCAAAATACAACTGTATAAATGTGTTGCAGCACCTCGTGCGCACTCACAACAATGGCTGAGCGTAAATGGAGTCATGTGTGGACATATTTTACCTCCACAAACAGCCAAGACGTGGTTTGCAATATATGTGGCGAGACAGTGAGATGTTGTGGCAGCACCACTAACCTCGTATAGGACATCAGTTATCTCCATTGAAGAGAAACTGCTTGTCCATGGACGCAAACCTCGTATCTGTGCACAGCAGCAGCGAATACCATATGATTCAGAAGATGACTGCTCCTCATGGCTACCAAACAACCTGGGTTGGAGGAACCAATGCACCAGGGGTACTTTTTTTTATTTTTTTTTACACAGTATTTCTCTTTTTGTATTAATGATAGAAGATGTTACATTTTGTCAAAAAAATATGTGAATAGAGGATCTAGGGTGGAGATCGGTTACACTGATACAGGGACTGTGACAACGCTTGACCTTTTGAACTAATGCTGTGTTTAATTTCAGGAGCATATTTGGTTTTGGAGTGATGGGAGGCCTTTCCAGTACACAAACTGGTGCCCAGGAGAGCCCATTAGTGGTTCCCGTCCATTTTGCCTACAGATTAATTATAGTGGTAATTCAGAACATGGTTGCTTAATTTGTGAATAATTTAAGTGCTTTAAATAAAATACTACATAAATCAAAACTTACAATCTTGCTTTGGATTGCATCTTTAACACTTTGTGTGACATTTTACTGATTTCTGCTTTTGAACCTCGCAGATGGCAAATGCTGGGATGATGTGTGGTGTGATAATCTCCGTCCTTCTGTCTGTGCCAAGAAGAGATCAGGACTCCTGGACTGACACACATGAAATCTGAATCAAAACAGCAGACTGAAATACAATGTTTCTGTTTTGCTCCTATATCTTTATGTGCAGCATTCTATTTTCCTCTCTGTTTAACACTTAAACAACAAAATCACAAGTCAACAGAAGTGTGATTGTGTCATCAGTAGACTGATTTTACCATGTTTCTTTGTATTGTCTTCCAAGAAAACTATTCTGTTTTAATTCTTTGTTTTTAAGTTTCCTTCTTGCTACATTAAAGCTTTTGGGCAAGCATCTACCTGTGTCTGTTGTGTAGCTACATATAAATTCAATAGTCATAACATGCATTAATTTGGGGTACTTATTGAGTGGGTAATATTTACCTGCACTTATTGTTTTTTATTGTCTAGCTCAGTAATGCTGATTTGGAAATTATATGTCTTTGTTAGTCTTTCTGTAACAGTTAAACTTGGTATGATAAAAAAAAAAGAAATGTGGTACTTAAGTTGCAATACATTTGCTAGAAACAATTTTGAAAATAGTAAGTTATAACAAAATCTGTATTTTCATGTAGTTACTGTCACGGCTAGTGAAGTGAGCTGTGTGGAGGAAATATATGGGGACCCAAGAGCAGGCTGAGATGTGAAGAAGGTTTATTGCAAAATAAAGCACAAGGTGAAAATGGCAAAATGGAACTAAAGATAATCTATACTGGGGAAAACTAAACAGTAGTGATGGCCCGCTTGAAGCTGACGCTCCGGTGCGGGTGTCAAAAAAATCAACACACTTCTTCAGAAGCACTGTGTCGAAGCTTGGCCAGAGTCATGCGATCAGTGACGTCCGAAGCTTCATTTAGAGTCTAACTGCTGATTCAATGGTTTATAAGGAAATGAATCATTCACGGGATTTGTGGTGTTTTGATGGTGACAGATAGCGAACCACTGATCATTCCACTGAGAGATTTGGAGCCAGCGAGGAATAGAAGAGGTTCTGTTGTGTGGGAGAATTTTGAGTTGATTTTGGTCGATCGGGTGGGTTTTACAACTTTGTGTTCTGGCTGTTTGCTTTTGTTTGCCTTTTTCAAAAAAGAAAGTGTAATAAAGCATCAAAAATTCAAAGCTCATAAATAATGATTCTTAAATGTAGGCTACCAGCATGCTGTCTTGCACAATGAAGGTAAAGGTGCAATAACAGTTTTGGTTTTAACGAGCATTTTAGAAGTTATGGTTGGTATGTCTGCATCTAACATGCAACCCATACCTCAAAATGCAGTCATGAATAGCCTGTGTGTAAAACCACAGTGACTAACATCTGATAAAGAGGAAATGCTATTATATTCAAGTCATCTTTGTACTGGACATAAACATAAACCTGATGTGAACTTTTAAAGAGACAGCAACGAAACATGCAAATAAGAGGAATTTGACAGTCCTTTGACCAACATTTTCAATATACTGAACTTTGCAATATTTATGAATCCCTTTTCTTTTAGGGAATAATTACGCATACACACTAGCGATTGTTCCCTAGGATGATTACATCCCCTTGGGCAGGGATAGCTCAGTAGGTAGAGTGGTGGCCCCATGACCGGAAGGTCGGGGGTTCGACTCCACTGAACGGCTACTCTGAGGTACCCCTCAGCAAGGTACCGTCTCTACACACTGCTCCCCGGGCGCTGCATTGGTGGCTGCCCACTGCTTCACTGGGTGAATGGGTTAAATGCAGAGGAACTATTTCCCTATGGGGACTAACATGCACACTTTACTTTGTATCTGACTTGTCTGTGTATGCAGTGACTGATTAACCAAAATGTGCGCACAGAACATTAGTTGTGCCCATAGTTGCATGTGAATAAACCACAAAAAGACATTAGTGTTCTTTTTTCTTTTTCTTTTTTTTTTGTTCCGTTTGGATCTATAGCCATCAGAATTGTTGTCTTAAGGCCAAGAAAGATGCCAAGCGGATTTATTTTACCAAGTGGATCATCATGGCCTTGCCATATTGGTCCATTTGATTGACCTTTATTATAATTATGAATTTATTTTATTTTCAGTTGTTACAAACGGGACAGACATGACTGTGGGATAGGACAGGGGGAAAGAATGAAAGAGAGGGAGAGAAAGAAAACCAAAGGGGAGAAGAGACGGTGAGAAGGGGGGGAAGAGAGAAAAAAAAACAAACAAACAAAAAAAACAAAACACCTGGATCACCTGTATGGAGAAAAAAAAACAGAAGAGAAAGCAAACAACAAAGAGCAACATAATAAGAAAAAAAAAAGCACCATCACAATAAACTAGCTAGCAGTAGATATCAGTAGAAATTAAATAATAAACGATATTGTGCAGCACGCAAGATAGACAGCGCACAATGTGCTTTGAGGCAGCAGCCAAGAAAGCTGTAGTCTGCGTCTGTGAACACCCGTGTGAACACCTGTGTGGATCAGCATGCTTGCATTCCAAAGGTTTCTCCATGTAACGATCTGCTAGGGAGTGTCTGCTTTACATGAAGCTCTGTGAAACCTGAGCGATACCGTCATCAGTTTACCACAAAATAAATTCTTAAAGAAATCCTAAAAATAGCTCTGCAAATTTGATCCTTTTGCTGCTTAAGGTGGTTTAAGTCAGTTAGGGACATTTCGTTTCATCTTCAGATATGAAAAAGCAAAGGGGTGGGGGGGGGGGTGCTCACAGGGGATACTCAGAGTGCTAACAGGGTTTTGTCATAATGTCTCACTAACAGAAGAGTGGTGGAATACAGCTAAGATAAATTAGATCATAGTACATAAACCCCAGCACTGCAATTATTATATTTCTGCAGTGCAGACTATTCCGCAATACATGACTGTGCAGTCTATAAGCTCACCACTTCCTGTAACCAGCTGGGCCTATCAACGGTGGTCAGGATGTGATGGCAGCTTAGCCCAGGAAGATGATCAAACAGACTCTCTCAGAGAGGTCAAAGCTGTATCCAGTTAGACCCATGGGAGGGCAGGCAGAGGGGATTATCTGAGGACACATTGATCAACCCTTCTAATGTATGACTATTCTTAGAGAATGTGCCATGAGTAATGTTTAAACACAGGCTTCCTGTCCTGTTTGCACGTAAATAAATCAACTGGTAAATGAATAAACTGGTAAATGAATAAACTGGCTTAAAAAAGAGAAAAAGAAAGAAAAAAGCTGTATTAACCCTTTAAGACCTACCATAGAACCAAGTCCGCCAGAGCTTATATTATATTTTTACATGCTGTGGAGCCATTTTTGGGAGCTTTTCAAGTTGCTATACGTCAATACAACCATTATAGCCCAAATTTTAATAATATGCATGCATTAAGTGCATAGTAATTACATAAATTGCAAAAAAGTGCAATAAACTACAAAGAAATTGAAAATCATTTTTGTTTTTTAACATATATTTCTAGTTAGAGAAATTTAAGAGGCTTATCCCTCAAAACTGTAAATACAAAAAAGTTGCACAAAATAGTTTCCTACCACACGAAATTTATTTTAAGTGTCTTCATAGTTTTATTTATGAAATACACCAATTTCTATACACTGCAGGAAAAACGAAAATAAATATTATAATGCAAATTTGCAAAAAAGCAGCATATGCATCAAAATAAACTATTTCCAGCAGTGCAATTTGAGTCCTAAGCATCCCAGAAACGACAAAGAAAGTCATAAAGTCAAACATAACTTTTAAAAACACCAGTATAGGCTCATGAGGCCTTGATGGTAAAAAACTACATTTCCGCGAAAATGACGTCACTTCCGGTTTCGGGCAGGTCATGGCGGAGATGCGATAGTTCACGCTGATGGACGTGAACTATGAAAATTATTGCGCTAGCTTACGTGGTTGCAGTGCTACCGGGATTTAAAAATAGTTACGCAAAACAGAGCGTGCCCACTCTGACCGGTTTTAAAGGGTTAAAGCCGGTCGGTGCTTGTTAGCAACAGTATCTCTTTCAAACTGTGCTTTTAGCATCTCCCATGCTTCTTTGGGGGTCTTACAGTTTGTTATCAAGTACTATTGGGGTGTACTTACATTCAGTACCAGCACTGAAAAAGCCTTTTCTTTCTTCCGTTCAAATTCAGCTCGTGCTTGGGCATTAGCATCCACAGCTAACTGCTCCGTCTCCCCTATCATACCCCACAGTCCTTTTGCCTTCAACAGGTGCTCCAGTTGAAATTTCCACGTTGCCCAATTCTCCAGTCCGCTCAGCTTGTCAATAAACAGTCTATCTTCCATTGTGAATCCCACAATTCTGTTTATGACTCCCAAAAGAAAACATGTTAGCAGCTTCCCTTGGCGACCTCTGGGCCCATAACCTGATGTTTTTAACGAACACCTTTTATTGCATGTAATGCACAAAGACACCAACAGAGGGCAGTAATATCCCTTCAACATACATTGTAAAATTACTATTACAACAGTTACTAAATGATATAACAATATTATACAGCTGTTATAAGTTATGTGTGTGATATTTATATTTGTGCTTTGTCTTTATTGTCTTTCCTCAGGAGAACAATCTCAAATAGATAAAGACCTGGTTAGCATGGTGATTGAGGACTCACGACGCTGATGAGCCTCAACTGTCGCTCCAACAACAATATGCGACACAGGAGCATGCAAAACAGTTTTAAGGCAGCCACCTAAGAACTTCTGGTGGCAGTTTGTTTGTTAATTAGTTAGTTTGTTTGCTTGCTTGTTTTAATCAATTTTAAATCATGCCTTTTATTTGTTTTTGTTTCTAATGTCTCTGTAAAGCACTTTGAATCACCTTGTTGTTGAATTGTGCTATACAAATAAACTTGCCTTGCCTTGCCTCCCAGCCATTTAGCATTGTGGAGGACAAAAGATTTAAAAGATTTGTTAAATCATTAAATCCCAGTTATGTTCTCCCCACTAAAAAGGTCATAAAAGCAGTGAAAATTTAGTTTTTACAGAATAAAATGTGGACAGGACTGAGGCTCAAAGCCTCAGTGTGTAGCTGTCCATACCTCAACGTTACAAAAGCACAACCACTGTCCACACCCCAACCACACCTCACCTCACAGTAAATGATTGTTTCCATTTTAAGCATTTCCAAATAATCATTTTACATACTGCCAGTATAAATATACACAGTGTACTGCCATCAATACAATATACATGTTTTACACACTCCTTTTGTTGTTGACATTTACAGAGTGTGTGCAAAAGGCCACACTCTTCAAATTCATGCCAACTAATATTTTTACGTCCAGTAGGTGTCCTACTAGAGCAAATGAAGCTTCAAGAAGCTTTGCACTGGGGTGAACCAATTGGATGAAAAGTTTCAGTGCTTCATGAAGCTTCATCTGCCCGTCACTACTAAACAGCAAACCTGAACACAAAGGAAGGTGGGCGATGGCACATGAAGGCTGACAGCAGGGAGAACACACGGTTGATACACAGACAGACCAGCAATCAGCACAAAAGTAGACACGACTTAAATACATGCAGAAGAACACAGGAAGATTACACACAGGTGGGGAACACAGCGGGACCTGATAAGCCTGACAAGACGGGGGGAAGCAAAACTGAATACAATGAAATAAGACATGGACCTTCAAAGTAAAATAGGAAACAAGAAACAATTCAGACACAGACTTGACACTGAACTAAACCTACACTAAACACGAGGGCACAAGACACAAAACCTAAAAACAAAACCCTAAACCACAACAAACTGAAACATAGAATTATAATATTCAGATAACTAAAGAATCAGAACATAAACCATAATACAGATAAATACAAAAATACAAGAAACTGAAAATGCTGGGTCAAAATGACCTAGAACCATGACAGTTACATTAAAAAATGTTATGTCAGGGGAACTAATTCCTTTAGTATTGCTCAGTCAGAAAAATCAAGTTATCTTAATATCATGTACTCATAATGAACAACTTGCCCTAACTTAGTCTGAACCAAATCTGATGAGACAAGACAGCGAGGGCTTAAAACTGACACTCACACTCACACATGATTGTTAAAGTAAAACAGGAAATTCAAGACAGACATGGAAACGCAGACATGACACTGAGACATGACTGACTGGAAAAAACACACAGAACACGGGAAAGGCAAGGTAAGAAGAACCAAGGGCTCTCCAGAGCCGCCAGCGGAAGCAGCAGGTGGTGAAGCAGCAGGTGGTGAAGCTGCAGGCGATGGCTGGACCGGCTCTCCACAGCCTCCAACAACATTCCCATGAGGACTATGATATTTGCCACAGTGTGGCTTGCGAGTTGTTCACATCCAAGTATCAGAGTGGATATTTCTTGTGAGGGGGAATGTGGGCAGGAATTTTCAGCAAGGACATTGACAGCTAAAGCCAAATAAGGGAGCCTTCTATCTAAATCATTACTCGCACTGTGTACTTTGCAATCTGTATGCTCTCTAAAAAAAATGTCCTCTGGGAAAAGCTTTACTGTCAGTGAGGTTTTGGCACAACTCTTTGACAGTCAAAGTGACACAGAGGAGAATGTGTCAGAGACAGAGGATTGTGTTGAGAAGGACCCTGATTTTGATTCATTCTCATGTGATAAGAATAACAGTGGTGGCCCTGCTGTTGCCTCTCAAGCACCAGCAGACACAATTCCTTTCAGAATGGAAAGATATCACGGTCCCTTGCGCAACTCCAACAACAGGGTAGACTTAGTGCTGCTAATTTTGTCAAAATGGTTCCTGGCCCCACCAGATACACAGTCAAGCCAATATTTGTGTACTAAAACCAACTATGGTCAGCTGACAGCTTATCATTTCTTTAATTTTTCCACACAATAACTTTTTCTTTTAGCATTCTGCAGTGTCGAGGGACCCTGAGCTAGTGCATGAGGGTGAGAAATACTTTAAAGTTTTTTTTAAAGTTTTCAATTGTGTAACAAAAGATATGCAAATGCCAATTTAATAATTTTTTAGGTATTATTAAATAGCACAAGCTACAATAGTAGGAATATACTTGTTTGTTATTGAGCAGAACAATGTCCAGGATGTTTACTGATATACTTTTTTGCATTTGAAAATCACAGTTGGACTGAGTTTAACTGCATTACAAGAAGTGCTGTTAATTTTTCTGAGCTATACTTATAGTGTTTATAGTGTTCAAGTGTTCTACTACAAATCTCAAGTTCAAGGATGATAAAACATAAGCAAAATTGAAACTAGTAAGCTACCACAAAATATATTTTTTTAAATTTGAAATCTTTTTCAGTGGTTAAACAATTAGTATTGCTCACTCAGAAAAAAATAAGTCATCTCTGGTCCTTTGTACTCACAATGATTAAGTTGTCCTAACTTAGTCATCTTAAGTAAGTGTTAGTTTTTTTTTCTAGGCAACACGTTTGCATATGTTTTGTTTTTTTTGAGCTCAGAGAACTAGTTAGATTTTACAGTGCAGATGTATGTGAAATTTAAGAGTACACTCATGAGTATTAAGCATTTAAATGCACAGACCAGTTTGATTCAATGCTTAAGATTTTAATGATGAAGAAGATGAGAAACAACAATTCATTCTGGGAAACAAAGTTTTGCTAAAAGCATTCTTTCATGTACACATGCAATTTGCTCCTGATAAAAGAGATCCTCCAGTTTATGTCACGTGTCGCTTCAATCCTTATGCAGCATTACAGTAAAAGAAAAGAAGTAAATCAAATCAGAACCAGATTCTTATTGTGATATATTAGAGTATTTGCTTTGTCGTCAGGTGGGCCACACCTTCATCACAGCCCAGGAATCATCAGATGGCCTTGACACAAATAAATGGGAATCGGCTGTCACATGTCCCATCATTCCAACACTTGCTTCCTGTAAGTAGATAAAATCAGAATGAACTGAAATCATAATCACAAGGAGAAATGATTAATAATCTTAATATTTTGTTCTGTATAACAGTAGCACCACATGTGTTTACTGCTGCATCAAAACACTATGTAAATATTCAATATGATAAAAAATTGAACTGCTGTCTTTGTTAAAAATAAATGACACTACTTGTTTTACATTTCTGTCACACATTACTGTTTGTCACATTAAATGCATAAAAATTATTTGGGGAATTGTGGGTATTGTTTATTTTTTTCTTTAACATTTACAGTGCTCATACATTGTACTTTTAGGGATTTCACAGAAGGTTTACCTGAAAAATTCACCAGCAAGCAATGCTCGTTTCCCCTATGGTTGTTAGGTTCTCCCCGACACCACTGCGTAAATGTGAAAGAGGTTCCATCGATCCAAAACCAGTAACCCTCCTAGAAAACAGAAAAAGCAGACAAGAATACACTTAAAATTAAGCTACAGTTCCAAGTTCTAAATGTGCAGTTATAGACAATACTATCAAGAATGAATTTAAAAGTCTTGAAAAATCAGATCCCATCTGATCTTAAAGACCTCCTTATCTACTGCAGATGTGTGCTAATCCCTGAGCCTGGTTCTGCCTCAGGTTTCTTTCTGTTAAAAAATGTTTTTCTTCGCCTCTGTCACCAAGTGTTTGCTAATGGGGAAGGGTCATCTGAATAATGATAAGTGAAATTATACCTGTTGACCATCTGAGCCACCAATCCATGTTAGTCCACTTTCATGAGTGGCACTAGATATGACGCGTCGAATGAACTGATACTCGTCGTAGCTGCGTACAGATGCCAGGTTTGCATTCATGTTTAGGCAGATTCTCTACAATGGAAATCAACAGAGTTCATAGAAATGACAACGTAAACAGAAAGATTTAAGATTTCACAAAGAATAAATGATAAATTTAGACCACTGCCTTTACCTGCGCCTGAGCCCAAGTCATTTGATTGTGATTGTAGAGAAAGCATCGATTCCCATACTGAGTCCAGCCACCTGGACAAGATGCTGCTCTCTTCTCAACATGATGTCCTCCTGAAGGCAATCAAAGATTATTGAGTTACTTTACTGTATAAGAAAAAAACTCAAAACCAGGAACAAACACACTAAAAATACACTGTTATTTATTTTAGCTCCATGCTTTCTCGCATTTCACTTTATAACAACCTTTCCACCTCCACCCAGATAAAATTCCACTGCTGTTTAATTATGCACATTGACTCAACAAAGAGATACATCACCTGATCTTTGAGTCAGAGTTTTTTTTTTGCATGGTGAATGTATTTGTCCTTTACTCATCATTATCCACACATACTGTTGGCAAAACATGCCAACAGTATGTTTCTTTTTTCTTCTGCCAATTGGAAAATGAGACAGAAAAGGACAGTTAGGAATGACTTCCATGTAAAATAAAAGTCATTAGATTGTCTATTAGTACACCAATGAACAATGATTTTCATCTAGGAAGGAGAAGTGTATAAAAGAGTGACAGACTTCCCCAATTCAGGTTTCTGCATAGACTCTGAATGCTGTTAGTCCTCTTGCAAGATAAAATGAAGCTTTACGTCTCTGCTGAGTCTATGTTTGTCATTTGATATTTCTCCTACAGTACCTTGGGAACTCTAGGTGTTCTGAATACTTTGAAAGCTCTGGATGCATAGTCAGGGGTTGAACTCAGCTGCTTCCTCTGGTGACTGGAGGATTCCCTTACCCTGGGAGAGTGTGGGTGCAGAGGTTAGATGGACAGTAGTCATTCTCACCTGAGGAACAGGTACGGATGCAACAATAGACTGGGTCCTGACCACCCTGACCATTGGAGCAAGGATGAGTGCAGGTGTTAGAGTTTGTATTGTTGATTGTCATTTATGCTTAGAAACATTTACTCATATATGCTTAGAAGTATATAATCATTTGTAGATTGAAAGAATGTCTCATCCTAAGAGGTCTGTAACAACTCTGTGTAGCATGAAGAGGGGGTGAGTTCACTCCCCTACAGAGGAGAGATCGTATCTTCTTTTGCTGATTTATGGTATAGCAAACACACGTATATCTGTTTAAGTATAAGAGCCTTTTGTTTAGATAAATCTGCTAGACTTCTAGGCGCCAGCCTTGGGGAGTCTTCACAGGGTCACATCTTGACCTCACACACACACACACACACACACACACACACACACACACACACACACACACACACACACAGGCAAGGTACTCTTTGTGTGAATGTAGACGTCATATGTTAATGAACCTATGCATATTCATGTAACCTCAATAAAAGGACAGTGGTACGGGAGAACGGACGAGAGCAACTGGGGTCAAGCGAAGGGACGGCGCTCTGTCCGGTCTCTCCCGTGCACGAGTAACATGAAGAACTTTGCCTACTTCGTGTCTTGCTTTGCAGTGTAATTATATTGTCTTCAACGTTCCAGCGGATGGGTTCAAGCTACAAACCTATCAGCAGGGTTAGGCACAGGCTCTGGTGTAACCCCACATGGGGTAGGACAGCTAACTGACTGAGTTCAAAACTGAAACAATAAAAGGCTGAGAAAAGGCAGACTCAGGAGTTGAAACAAAAGTTCCTTGGGAAAGTGACTAATTAAAATAATCAGTCTTTGGGCAGTTTATAGTCTCTGAATGAATCTAATGTTTGTATGCCATAAAAGTGTTGGAGGCAATTCAGAAAAGGATACGGAATCACTCGCTCAGGAAAACAAGACTTTAGCTATGTCCTTATTGCGACATTAATAAGGACAATAAAGCCAGCTTGCTGACAAACATATAGGCTGTCTAACAGTTGATTTGTTTTTGTTTTTTTGTTTTGTCCACACAGGTGAGACATGGAAAGTACAGCCTTCAGCGTACATGATTCAAGGTGAAAGGCAAAGACGTGGACCAGGCAACCAGGAGAAGTGGTGTGCCCCAGAGCCACATGAGTACCGTGGAAGAGTGGCTCGTATTCTGGCCTAAGCCACCACTGCTATTACAAATGTCCTTCATAATGGAAAGTGCTACTCTTTGCTACATATAAAAATTCTGGTCTGATGGGTCCATTTCTTGATCTTGGCTGCCTACCTGGCCCTCTTACCTTGGCCTCAGAAACATTTCAAGTCAAAGAGTACGCCTGTCACGTATACGCCTTTTACTAACACTCAACAATAACCTTAAGTAACTCTATATATCTGAAGCTCCCAAATGTACCCAAGGCTTGTAGTGCTCATTTCATGTGTGTACTCAGCCTGTGTCCACAGTGTGTGCTGTGTGTGTCTGTGCCTGTGTGAGGTTGACTGTGTATTGCACAGAGGGTGAAAGGAATTTATCCCAATAATGTGTTTAATGAAGCTCTTTATTTCTCTCATCACTCTCACCTCATCCCCAACTTGTGAAGGAAGATGTTTGAATTTCTCAGAGTTCGTTCTGTTCGAGATTTATTTCCTTCCTAAATAGTGCTTCTGTTTGCAGCTCAGAGATAATGTGAAAATCAATAAAGGCCTAAACCAACTAGCTTTGCCAATGGGATATTATTTTCAACAGAATTAAACCGAGTATAAGAGAAAAAATATTTGTATTTACTTCTACAATTAGAAGTAAAGCTCACATTGCAAAACAAAGTTGTATAGAAAGCTTTCTTTTAATTATACAGACTTTCCATGTAGAAAATTATTGCCTAATAGCAAAACTCATATGTACAGATAATACACCGGAATTTGAAACTGCAGTGCTCTCACGGCCCCAGTGTTGCACTAAAACAACATAAAAACAACATAAAATATAAAAAGATAGTAGCATTAGCTCCTCTTCTCTAGGCATTTCCACCCAGCTGTTCAACAAGAGCGGGAGAAAATATTATATGAGGCCCTGCTGTTTGCGTGTTTGTTTACAAAGAAATGAACAGTCTCTAATGTTTACTGTAATTATTCTGGCTGTCAACAGAATTTGACTTTTCATCCTGTCACCAGCTCCTCCCATTAGGCTATGAATAAGATAGGAAATAAATATGAAAAATTAAAAAGGGTAAATTTAACTAGGAAGGAATAAAATATAAATTAAGGTTAAAAATGAAATAACTGTACAACACAAATTAGAATGAAGGGTAAATTTAACTGGGAAAGAATAAGATAAAATATATAAATTAAAGTTGAAAATAAAATAACTGTACAACAAAATACACAGTATAGAACTATATAAGAATGTATGAAGAAATATAAATAAATATATATATATATATATATATATATATCTCCCCCCTGACGCCAGGTCAGGGGGGAGATATCATCACCCCCACCCGAGATTGGGTACATAGCCCCAAGTGCGATAGGAGAAGGATCGTTGAGTGCGAGAGGAACTGACCTGAAAAATAGGATCATGGCCAAGCTTGAAACCTGGATCCCCCGTAGCCGGTTACCAAGATTACGTGAAGTACCCTCAGAAGGTCTGCTAGATGATGTTAATGCAGCACTACGGGCAATACCTACAACCACAATTACCGACACTAACAAGCTGATCTACAATACGGCAGCAGTGATCAGTGAGATGCTTGGTTACAAGTTGAACAGCCACAAGGGGCAGTACCCTCCATGGAGAAGGAGGCTAGAGGGCAAGATCAAAGTAGCACGGAGGGAGGTTAGCCAACTAACAGAGTTGCAGAAAGGTGCGACAAATAAGGTGCCTAAGAAATACAGCAAGCTGTCCATACCTGAGGCCTTGGAAACTGCCAAGCAAAGACTCACAGCCTTGGCCAGCCGCTTGAGGAGGTACACCAGAGAGATAGAAGGCAGGAGAATAAACCAGCTGTTCTCCACAGAACCAGCAAAGGTGTACTCTCAGTGGCAAGGGAAGAGAACAGCACCACCAAGGCTGGAGACGGAGCAATACTGGAAGAGCATATGGGAGAAGGATGCAACCCATAACGGCAATGCTCAGTGGCTAGTGGATCTGAGGGCAGACCACAGCGACCTCCCTGAACAGGGTCCAGTAACCATCACAGTGGCAGATATCCAAGAAAGGGTCTCCAGTATGAAGAGTTGGACAGCACCAGGGCCCGACATGGTTCATGCCTACTGGCTGAAGAAACTGACTGCACTCCACGAGCGTCTGGCAGCACAAATGAACCAGCTGCTAGTTAACGAGAGACACCCGGAATGGCTAACTGAAGGCCGGACGGTCCTGATCCCCAAGGACCCCAAGAAGGGACCGGTCCCCTCCAACTACCGACCAATAACCTGCCTCAGTACTACATGGAAGCTCCTGTCAGGCATCATATCGGCTAAGATGAGCAGGCACATGGGTCAATACATGAGCGGGACACAGAAAGGAATTGGCAAGAATACCAGAGGTGCAAAACACCAGCTACTGGTAGACAGAACAATCAGCCGAGACTGCAAGACCAGACTGACCAACCTGTGCACTGCCTGGATTGATTACAAGAAGGCCTATGACTCAATGCCCCACAGCTGGATACTGGAATGCCTAGAATTGTACAAGATCAATGGGACCCTAAGAGCCTTCATCAGGAACTCAATGGGGATGTGGCGTACAACACTAGAGGCCAACTCCAAGCCCATAGCACAAGTTACCATCAAGTGCGGGATCTACCAAGGAGATGCTCTGTCCCCACTGCTGTTCTGCATAGGCCTGAACCCCCTCAGTGAGATCATTAACAAGACTGGCTACGGATACCGACTACGGAACGGAGCAGTTGTCAGCCACCTCCTGTACATGGATGACATCAAGCTGTATGCCAAGAGTGAACGAGACATCGATTCACTGATCCACACTACCAGGCTATACAGCAATGACATTGGAATGTCGTTCGGACTGGAGAAGTGTAGTCGGATGGCAACAAAGAGAGGGAAGGTAGTCAGAACTGAGGGGATTGAACTACCAGAAGGCAACATTACAGACATAGAGGACAGTTACAAGTACCTGGGGATCCCGCAGGCAAATGGGAACCATGAAGAGGCCGCTAGAAAGGCTGCAACCACCAAGTACCTGCAGAGGGTCAGGCAAGTCCTGAGGAGTCAGCTGAATGGTAAGAACAAGATCCGGGCCATCAACACATACGCCCTGCCCGTGATCAGGTACCCTGCTGGGGTAATAGGCTGGCCAAAGGAGGAGATAGAAGCCACTGACATAAAGACAAGAAAGCTCCTGACCATGCATGGAGGGTTTCACCCCAAGTCCAGCACCCTGAGGCTGTACGCTAAGCGGAAGGAAGGGGGCCGGGGACTGGTGAGTGTCAGCACCACAGTCCAGGATGAGACAAGGAACATCCAAGAATACATTGGGAAGATGGCCCCAACTGACCGAGTGCTCAGTGAATACCTCAGGCAGCAGAAACCCAAGAAAGAGGAGGGAGACGAGGAACCATCATGGAAGGACAGGCCCCTGCACGGTATGTACCACCGGCAGATAGAGGAGGTGGCTGATATCCAGAAATCCTACCAGTGGCTGGACAAAGCTGGACTGAAAGACAGCACAGAGGCACTAATCATGGCAGCACAAGAACAAGCTCTGAGTACAAGATCCATAGAGGCTGGGGTCTATCACACCAGGCAAGACCCCAGGTGCAGGCTGTGTAAAGATGCCCCAGAGACAATCCAGCACATAACAGCAGGGTGCAAGATGCTAGCAGGCAAGGCATACATGGAACGCCATAACCAAGTGGCCGGCATAGTGTACAGGAACATCTGTGCCGAGTATAACCTAGAAGTCCCGAGGTCAAAATGGGAGATGCCCCCAAGGGTGGTGGAGAATGACCGAGCTAAGATCCTGTGGGACTTCCAGATACAGACGGACAAAATGGTGGTGGCTAACCAACCGGACATAGTGGTGGTAGACAAACAGAAGAAGACGGCCGTAGTGATCGATGTAGCGGTTCCGAATGACAGCAATATCAGGAAGAAGGAACACGAGAAGCTGGAGAAATACCAAGGGCTCAGAGAAGAGCTCGAGAGGATGTGGAGGGTGAAGGTAACGGTGGTCCCCGTGGTAATCGGAGCACTAGGTGCGGTGACTCCCAAGCTAGGCGAGTGGCTCCAGCAGATCCCGGGAATAACATCGGAGATCTCTGTCCAGAAGAGCGCAGTCCTGGGAACAGCTAAGATACTGCGCAGGACCCTCAAGCTCCCAGGCCTCTGGTAGAGGACCCGAGCTTGAAGGATAAACCGCCCGCAGGGGCGTGCTGGGTGTTTTTTTTTTTATATATGAATATGAATAGGATGAGGGACCTATGGATTCTTCGATACCCAACATCCACAATGACGGCGAAACAACTAGTAGCTCAGTGTTCCAACATTCGAAAGAAGGGACTGCTCTCACAGCTAGAGATTGACGAGGTACAACACAAATGCTACGGCAAGGAGGAGTCAGGACGCCAGGTCAGGGGGGAGATATCATCACCCCCACCCGAGATTGGGTACATAGCCCCAAGTGCGATAGGAGAAGGATCGTTGAGTGCGAGAGGAACTGACCTGAAAAATAGGATCATGGCCAAGCTTGAAACCTGGATCCCGCGTAGCCGGTTACCAAGATTACGTGAAGTTCCCTCAGAAGGTCTGCTAGATGATGTTAATGCAGCACTACGGGCAATACCTACAACCACGATTACCGACACTAACAAGCTGATCTACAATACGGCAACAGTGATCAGTGAGATGCTTGGCTACAAGTTGAACAGCGACAAGGGGCAGTACCCTCCATGGAGAAGGAGGCTAGAGGGCAAGATCAAAGTAGCACGGAGGGAGGTTAGCCAACTAACGGAGTTGCAGAAAGGTGCGACAAATAAGGTGCCTAAGAAATACAGCAAGCTGTCCATACCTGAGGCCTTGGAAACTGCCAAGCAAAGACTCACAGCCTTGGCCAGCCGCTTGAGGAGGTACACCAGAGAGATAGAAGGCAGGAGAATAAACCAGCTGTTCTCCACAGAACCAGCAAAGGTGTACTCTCAGTGGCAAGGGAACAATAAGAGAACAGCACCACCAAGGCTGGAGACGGAGCAATACTGGAAGAGCATATGGGAGAAGGATGCAACCCATAACGGCAATGCTCAGTGGCTAGAAGATCTGAGGGCTGACCACAGCGACCTCCCTGAACAGGGTCCAGTAACCATCACAGTGGCAGATATCCAAGAAAGGGTCTCCAGTATGAAGAGTTGGACAGCACCAGGGCCCGACATGGTTCACGCCTACTGGCTGAAGAAGCTGACTGCACTCCACGAGCGTCTGGCAGCACAAATGAACCAGCTGCTAGCTAACGAGAGACATCCGGAATGGCTAACTGAAGGCCGGACGGTCCTGATCCCCAAGGACCCCAAGAAGGGACCGGTCCCCTCCAACTACCGACCAATAACCTGCCTCAGTACTACATGGAAGCTCCTGTCAGGCATCATATCGGCTAAGATGAACAGGCACATGAGTCAATACATGAGCGGGACACAGAAAGGAATTGGCAAGAATACCAGAGGCGCAAAACACCAGCTACTGGTAGACAGAACAATCAGCCGAGACTGCAAGACCAGACTGACCAACCTGTGCACTGCCTGGATTGATTACAAGAAGGCCTATGACTCAATGCCCCACAGCTGGATACTGGAATGCCTAGAATTGTACAAGATCAATGGGACCCTAAGAGCCTTCATCAGGAACTCAATGGGGATGTGGCGTACAACACTAGAGGCAAACTCCAAGCCCATAGCACAAGTCACCATCAAGTGCGGGATCTACCAAGGAGATGCTCTGTCCCCACTGCTGTTCTGCATAGGCCTGAACCCCCTCAGTGAGATCATTAACAAGACTGGCTACGGATACCAACTACAGAACGGAGCAGTTGTCAGCCACCTCCTGTACATGGATGACATCAAGCTGTATGCCAAGAGTGAACGAGACATCCATTCACTGATCCACACTACCAGGCTATACAGCAATGACATTGGAATGTCGTTCGGACTGGAGAAGTGTAGTCGGATGGTAACAAAGAGAGGGAAGGTAGTCAGAACTGAGGGGATTGAACTACCAGAAGGCAACATTGCAGACATAGAGGACAGTTACAAGTACTTGGGGATCCCACAGGCGAATGGGAACCATGAAGAGGCCGCTAGAAAAGCTGCAACCACCAAAGTACCTGCAGAGGGTCAGGCAAGTCCTGAGGAGTCAGCTGAATGGTAAGAACAAGATCCGGGCCATCAACACGTACGCCCTGCCCGTGATCAGGTACCCTGCTGGGGTAATAGGCTGGCCAAAGGAGGAGATAGAAGCCACTGACATAAAGACAAGAAAGCTCCTTACCATGCATGGAGGGTTTCACCCCAAATCCAGCACCCTGAGGCTGTACGCTAAGCGGAAGGAAGGGGGCCGGGGACTGGTGAGTGTCAGCACCACAGTCCAGGATGAGACAACGAACATCCAAGAATACATTAGGAAGATGGCCCCAACTGACCGAGTGCTCAGTGAATACCTCAGGCAGCAGAAACCCAAGAAAGAGGAGGGAGACGAGGAACCATCATGGAAGGACAGGCCCCTGCACGGTATGTACCACCGGCAGATAGAGGAGGTGGCTGATATCCAGAAATCCTACCAGTGGCTGGACAAAGCTGGACTGAAAGACAGCACAGAGGCACTAATCATGGCAGCACAAGAACAAGCTCTGAGCACAAGATCCATAGAGGCTGGGGTCTATCACACCAGGCAAGACCCCAGGTGCAGGCTGTGTAAAGATGCCCCAGAGACAATCCAGCACATAACAGCAGGGTGCAAGATGCTAGCAGGCAAGGCATACATGGAACGCCATAACCAAGTGGCCGGCATAGTGTACAGGAACATCTGTGCCGAGTATAACCTGGAAGTCCCGAGGTCAAAATGGGAGATGCCCCCAAGGGTGGTGGAGAATGACCGAGCTAAGATCCTGTGGGACTTCCAGATACAGACGGACAAAATGGTGATGGCTAACCAACCGGACATAGTGGTGGTAGACAAACAGAAGAAGATGGCCGTAGTGATCGATGTAGCGGTTCCGAATGACAGCAATATCAGGAAGAAGGAACACGAGAAGCTGGAGAAATACCAAGGGCTCAGAGAAGAGCTCGAGAGGATGTGGAGGGTGAAGGTAACGGTGGTCCCCGTGGTAATCGGAGCACTAGGTGCGGTGACTCCCAAGCTAGGCGAGTGGCTCCAGCAGATCCCAGGAACAACATCGGAGATCTCTGTCCAGAAGAGCGCAGTCCTGGGAACAGCTAAGATACTGCGCAGGACCCTCAAGCTCCCAGGCCTCTGGTAGAGGACCCGAGCTTGAAGGATAAACCGCCCGCAGGGGCGTGCTGGGTGTTATATATATATATATATACACACACACAATAACAGCAGCTGTACAAGTATTAACTGAAATGAAGAATATAATGTCCAGTGTTGTGCAATCCACATTATGTCTTGTGCAGTGCAAATATGCTTAAAGTGATTTAGTGATGAAGTGAAAACAAAGTCCAGAAAGTCCAGTGTGTGTGTAAGAACTATATGTGTGGGTCAGTACTGTGTGGTGGTGTGATTGTGATTGAGAGACCGTATCGCCTGCGGGAAGAAGCTCCTCCTCAGTCTCTCTGTGTTGGTCTTCAGGGAGCGGAATCGCTTTCCTGACCTCAACAGAGAGAACAGTCTGTTGTTGGGATGGCTGAGGTCCTTCACGATCTTCCTGGCCTTGGTCCAGCACCGCCTGCTGTAGATTGAGTGCAGGTCAGGGAGCTCGGAGCGGATGGTGCGCTCAGCTGATCGCACAACCCTCTGTAGAGCTCGTCTGTCCTGCATGGTGCTGTTCCAGAACCAGGTTAAGATGTTTCCCGTCAGGATGCTCTCTATGGTGCACGAGTAAAAGTTCCTGAGCACCTTGGAGGGCAGTTGGAAGTCTCTCAAGCGTCTGAGGTGGTAGAGACACTTACGGGCCTTTTTCACCACGGTGTTGATGTGACAGGACCATGACAGGTCCTGCGTGATGTGAACTCCGAGGTATTTGAAGCTGTCCACTCTCTCCACTGGGCACTCGTTGATGACAGGGGTCTGGTAGTTCCTCTCCTGCTTAGTGCTGAAGTCCACTATCAGCTCCTTTGTCTTACTGACGTTTAGAAGGAGGTTGTTCCTCTGGCACCAGTTCTCCAGATTCCTAATCTCCTTCAGGCAGGCCGTCTCGTTGTTATCAGAGATCAGGCCCACCACGACGGTGTCGTCAGCAAACTTGATGATGGTGGTGGAGCTGGTAGTGGCCATACAATTCCTTGTAATTAGAATGATATGATCTCATAGGGTGGCTGTGGTTCAGAAGGTAAATGGCCTGTATTTGTATAGCGCTTTACTTAGTCCCTAAGGACCACAAAGCACTTTACACTACATTCAGTCGTCCACACATTCACACACTGTTGATGGCAGCTACATTGTTGCCACAGCCACCCTGGAGCGCACTGACAGAGACGAGGCTGCCAGACACTCGTACCACCCTCTGACCACCACCAGTAAACAACGGGTGAAGTATCTTGCCCAAGGACACAACGACCAAGACTGTCGAAGCCAGGGCTCGAACTGGCAACCTTCTGATTATAAGATGAACTGCCAACTCTTGAGCTACGAAGGTAGCACATCTATTAATCAGAAGGTTGGGGTTTGATCCCTGTGCACTCCAGTCTGCATGCCAAATATCCTTGGGCAAGATACTAACCCCAAGTTGTTCTCCAGTGTTTCCACTGCAGTGTGAATGTGTGTGAATGTGGGATAGAAAGCACTTAAGTATAGAAAAAAAGCTTTTGTGATTAATGAGGCATGTTGTATAAAATGGTGTGAGTGATCAGGTAGAGCAAAAACAAGCTATATAAGAAATACTCAATGTCCACCAAGTTACTACTTCCAGAATTAATTCTTTTTTTTTTTTTTTGATTTCTTTTCTTTTTATTTCAGGCAGAAACTCAAGTTCACCTTGTAAGTACAACTTGTTTTACTCTGATTATGTATTTTATAAAGTTTATGTATTTTATAAAGAATACCAGTGATTTTTCTTCTTTGGAAATAACAGATCCACACATACAAACAATGGACCCACAAAACAATGTTCAAATCTCCAGTTAAACGAACACATAGAAGGTGTTTTTTAAATAGTTTATGTGAACTTTCCTTTTTGTGGAAAAACATTTTTCTCTTTTTGTTTTATAATCCAAAGGGTTGTTCAGTCATTCAATTCAAACAGTTTTCATGTTACTATATTTTAACTGTTCTGTCTATAAATAATTTACTTGCACCATTTTGGTTATTCATTTATTTAAGCTCAATAACGTAACCACCTCCTTCATCACATTGGTTTCTTTCATTATATTTTTTTACAACTGAAGACATGGCTTATATATATATATATATATATATATATATATATATATATATATATATATATATATATATTTTTTTTTTTTTTTTTTTTTTTTTTTTTTTTTTTAAAATTCTGAATTAGTTCTGAAGTTCAGAAGCGATATTTGAATTCTGCACTTACATTCTAATCTCTGCACTTATTTATCCATCTAAACATCCAAGCTTTCAAAGATCTGTGATAACCTTCGTTGTTTTAATAATATATGTTGATTAGCTCTCCATTGTGTAGCCCCTTTAAAATACAGCTCATTTCAAACTGTCAATCCTTCCTCTTAGATGCATGATTATATTCCTTGATGATAATGTAGAAAAGCTGAACAGATGTGGAAAAATACAAACCTTATTAACCTTGCTCAACTGACTAAATGCTGTAAGAACATCTTGCTTTACTGGCTTGATTGGCAATAACAAAAACTATAAGCACATCCTTGACAGGTCACTATTGCATCAGATGAAGGACTGCTTTGTCATTGAGTGAGTGACAAAGCAGTCCTTCGGTGTAACCCTACCTCAGAAAAAAGTCTCCACAAATATTTGCGTACTCATACTCATGCTTGATTTATTAGTCACTGTCTAGTGAAGGTGTCTGATGATCAGTGCGTCAACGTTTTAAATTTCTTTATATAAATGGTAAAATTTTGGGTTCCAGAGCCCAAGTTGTGCATTAAGGTGACCCTGACTATATCTCACTGGTACTCCTCAGAAAATATATGATGTTTAGATAATTTATGATGTTTGTGCTTAAATGGTTTTATTTCATATTTAAAAAAAACCCTACAGTTACAAGCAAAATAGAGTGGAGTAGAAAGCATTCTTTTTATTCAGGCTTACTAAAAGCAGAAGAAAACCCAAATCTCTGGTGTAATGCACACACTACCTCATTCCTTAAGCTGCAGAACAAAAGAGAGAATAAAAATGCAGAAAAATTAGCCAATCACGTTCATCTGTAATTCAGACATATGGATTACAAACTAACTGAATTACAGGTGAACTGTTAGTTTGTTTCAGTGATGGAATGATAACAGATTATGATAACACATGACAGCAGTGCCAAAGACAGATGGGAGATTAGCGTCATTCACATAAAAACAGAATTCAGATTTCCTCACACACAGGCAGTGAGAGCAATGGTGATCATGACAATCAAAACAAAAGTAGTTTATCAAAGCAGCTGCTCAAAAGACACGAAGAGAAAAAGAGGTTAATGATCTTTTCTGTCAGTTTCTCACATACAGCAATAGCATGACTTCTGAACTTCAAGAATTCTGAACATTGATTTATGTGTCATTAGAAGTGATCACAGAGATGCAGGAGTTAAACACAACTACAGCACAGAATGATTCCTTTCAATTTTTAATTCAGTTTTATTTATATCGCGCCACTTCACATAATAATATATGATTCACTCTGTGTACTGTAATATGAGAATGTTTACAAAGCCACTGTATCAGTTAAAGAATCACCTCTCCATTTGCTACCAACTCCTATTGAACAAACACAGCTCAATGTCATCACAGCGCATTATTAACTTTGCTGTATGACTGATCTATGTTGAAACGTCTCGTTATATTTCCAATGTTAGTTTCTGTTGCTTTATCTCACAAGTAGTCAGTAGGTATGCAGATTTTATTTCTCAGACTAACTGTGTGACAGTTCAGTGTAATGATGATAAAGTATTTTTAATTTCTTTAATTGGTAGTTCATTGCCCAACCTGTCCTGTATTTATAAAATAGAGAGTGTCTGTTTACAGAAATGTTACCAGAAAATAGTCAATACAATATAATATAAATACAAATTGACAATATACAATTGTCAACCTGAAAAATATTTCAAAGTATTTCAAAATATTGAATTTTGACTTTTTCTTTCTCTTTTATTATAGTTTGGAAACTAGAGATCAACACCAAAGACTCAACTTTTTAATGTATTTTTTAATTTTTTTAATCTTTTTTTCCTTTGGGTCTTTTACTTCTCCACAAATCAAAGATAGCCAATTCTAGCATTCTGCTCTGGTTTGTTTCATTTAAAAACTGCTAAATAAGAATGAAAGCTGAATTTACCTGAAGGGTAACAGCCGAGCTACTCCTCGTGTTGCTTCAAAGTAACATCTGGAGTGGCTCCTCTTTTTTTAAAGGCACATGCTACTACTTGGGAAAAATGCACCTCTGCAGTGATTGATCAAAACTTTTGACTGGTCACAATAAAACTGGCCTAAAGTTCACATTGGGGTGATCATTTTCATGCTATACTAACCAGTTTTCCTCAACTTGATGAAAGTGCTTTAAAACAGGAAATTGCATGTTTAACTTAAGAAATACATCAGGGGGTTATCAGATGGTGACTGGTTGTAGTAATACAAACCATGCTGAAACAAAGTAATGATTACAAATTTTATTCTCCATTATCAATGCTTTTATCTGCCACTTTTATTAAGAAGAGAATGATATTGTGTTTCACAGACAAAAAAATAAAGTCCTCCTAGATTTTACATGGGTGGTGACTGGTCTATAAAAATATAATAGCCCTGGTGTCTCAAATCCCTTTAACTGGTTAATATATAACTGTTTGCAAGATGCTTAAAAACAAGCAAAATGAAGTTAACACAACATCTTCTACTCAGCTTTTTGGCTTGCAGGCAAACGGCAAGAGTTCAAGAACATGCAGAATTATTCTTTATAATTTCTGACCTTACCAGTTTTTCAAGGATTCTCGCTTCATCTTATTTTAGAACAAACAGTGTGAAATCATTTAGAGATTTGAGATAACTAGATGCATAAAAAAGAACCATACCAGCATCTAAAAGACTTCAAATGAACCTGTAGCTAGCCACGCCTGTGTAATCAGGGTGGCCACAGTTTAGCAACCGCTATCGCTCCCACAGCAGATTGCCCCAAGCAGCCAGCAAACCAGGCCAATTGGTTGACAGTAATGAGAAAGCCTTACACAAATACTTTTATTCTGTGAATTGCTGGAAAACAAGAAAAAAGAAAGCAAGATCAGTTAAATATCTATTTAAAATCTGTGTTTTTAAATTCTTATTAAACTAATCATTGTTGCACTCTTAGAAAAGAAGAAGTTAATGGAAATCACTGGTTATCAATCTGATACTCTGCTTCCCTCTAGTGGCCTTGCTTGTCACATACACAGTCATCCAGGTGATTGTAGTCAAAGGAGCTTGCAAAGAAAAGCGTCTGGACTTCTTTGAGTTGCTTGAAGACGTTTCACCTCTCATCCGAGAAGCTTCTTCAGTTCTAAGGTCAAATGGTGGAGAGTCCCAGATTTAAACCCAGTGGGATTTTCCCTCCAAAGAGGGACAAAGGACCCACTGATGATCCTCTACCTAATCACATGAGCCAAGGTGTGAAAACGGGTGTGGGTCACAATCAGCCAGAGTTTCGGGTGAGCTCATTGTGAAACCTGGCCCCACCCACCATGTGATTTCCTGAGGTCAGATGGCCCAGGATGTGAGTGGGCATTAAGGCGTCTGGGAAGGGATCTAAAAACTGGATTATAGATGGCAGACAGTTGGTGTCGTAAACCCCCGCCTCTGTTCAAAGACGATTGCTCACAGTGGACATAGATGGCTTCTTTCACTCCTCTTTCAAACCATCTGTCCTCTCTGTCCAAAATGTGAACATTGGCATCCTCGAAAGAGTGTCCTTTATCCTTAAGATGCAGATGGACTGCTGAGTCTTGTCCTGTGGAGGTGGCTCTTCTGTGTTGTGCCATGCGCTTGTGAAGTGGCTGTTTGGTCTCTCCAATGTAGAGGTCTGGGCATTCCTCGCTGCACTGTACAGCATACACCACGTTGTTAAGTCTGTGTTTTGTATGGGCTCAAATAGTGGTTATAAATATTTTGTACTTGTATATCAGGATTTGTATGTGTAAAAAATATTTGTGTGTAGACTTAGCCAAAAAATACAAGATTGTAGTGAATGTAACAAAACACTGATTATTCAGAATACAAAATGCTTTGACTCTTTGAAATTAATTAATTAATTAATTTAATGCTTTTCATACATATTTTAGGGTTAGAGAAACCATGACCAGACCATGATAAACAAAATTTTCTGGTCAATATATCTAGAGGATAAAAGGACTGTGGAGCTGGCTACCATCATCACGGTGAAGCATAGTGGTAGTGGTGTCATGCCCTACTGCATGATACTATTACCACTATGTGTATCAGCAGCAGGAACTGGAAGATGAGTTGTTTTTTTTGTAACACAGACCAAGTGTCATGATCCAAAGGTATGACTGGAAAATTCCATCAGGAACCTGATATCTGTTGGTTTTCCCCCAGTGTCCTTCGCCTCGCCACCTTTCTAGCTTTGTTCCTTTCTCTTCTCAGCGGGTACCGCTTTGTTCCAGTTGCACCTGTGAATTCCTAGTTTTCCCTTACTGACCCACGCCCTGCTCTAGTAACAGTTTTCGACGAATTAATCTCTGTTTCCAAATCAAAATTTTAAAGCTGCCAAGATTTCTTTTTTAAAAATCTGCTGCAATTTGGTGGGTAAATATTCTGTTAATGTTGCTGCATTCTTTCATATGGATCAGCAGACACTGTCACTACACAAATACTAATAAATTGACCAGTGAATGTCAATATTTGTGGAGACGTTGTCCTTAGGCAGGTTGGCAAAGGGCACCTCTTTGCTCCTCTTTGCTTTAAGCAACAGTTTGCGACAGTGGGAGGAAAGAGCAGGTTATACAACTGATTGCCTAAATGGGTATACATTTTCTAAAATAAAGAGTTATAGTTATTATATCATGCTGTAATACTATTGAAGGACGTTACCTCCTGGCCTGAGGAAAGACGAGAATAATACAAATATGACTCAGCTGTTTCCAACTTCCTAAAAGGATGAATGTTACAGCCAAACCTTGAGTCCAAAACAGAATTTTGAGTTAACGTTGGGGTCATGAGACACAAAAATGAAGAAGCAAAGAAATAGGCCACTTAGCTTGTTAAATTAAAGAGAAAAAGGCTTCCCACTCTTTACATACCAGTACCGTTTAATAAAGGTATTTACATTTTATAAAAGTTGCTAATCTGCCTGTTCTAGGCAAAAATACAAATGTTAGCATAGCACTACACTTTGCATCGTAGTACAGTCTGTTTGACAGTCTGGAAGCTGTGATCTAAAGGTTACATAATAGAACAAACAAAACAGGATGAATGGCTCCATAATTGTCAGGGTCCTGGGACTGGGCGACCCAGGACCCCTGGGCAGTCATGGACCTGTGTTATTGTTGTGTATTTTGGTGTTGCTTCCCTTCTCTGTGCTTGTGTATATATATGTGTGTGTGTGTGTGTGGCTGAGCACCTGTTTATAGGCGGCGTCAGGCCTGGAGGGTGTGGCCCTGCAAGGGGACTGGCCACACCCGAAGCCACACACCTGCTGCTGATCAGGCCTCGTCGGGGGAGCTACTTAAGAGAGTCTTGGAGCTTCCACTGGCGCGGGATCATTGCATGAGACTCCACGTTAGTCTTCTGTTTAGTCTGAACGTGTATGCCTGCCATTACGGAGTGTCCTGACAGCTGCCGCTATTGTTTCCCGCAGGAGGAGCGTGGAAGGCTTGGGAGAGCAGCGAGCACCGGGGGGTGCTGACACGGGAGCAGAGAGCACGAGGGAGACACGACACGGGAGTCTGGGGAATACACTGGGGTTTATTGTTACTTTCTACCATCACTGTAAATAAACGCACTGTTTATACACAGAGTACCGCGCCTGGGTCCTCCTTTTCCCCACATCCCCACGGTTTGCCATGCCATACCGTGACAATAATAATGACACTAATAACACCCCTGCAACAGCCCTCCCTTGCCTCTGGTCCTCTTGGATGGCTGCCCCATCTGGTGCCTCCGTCCTTCTTCATAGGATGTCGAAGAAATGTGTTGTCTCAGGTTTTCAGTAGTTTTGGGGGCTGTGGCCTAGATATATTTTTCTTCCTGTCCCTGATTAGATATTATAATATCATACCATATAAAATTTTATAATGGAAACAACAAATACAAATGAATAAAGAAACAGATAAAAGAAACACAAGTGAAGCCAATAGAGAATGTATAGAGCTGATCTTCAAAAAGTAAAATGTGTTTGGCCCCACAAGCATTCAGATCAGAGTTCTGATTGCAAAAACTGCCAGACAGGACATAAATTTAAAAAAAAAGGAAAAATGACATTAGTGAAGCAGGGCTTAGCATGTGGTTGACCAAACTGTATTTATTCCAAGAAAAAAACAAAACTGGAATAACAAGATGACAAGAGACATGTTGCAACTCGTCCTCTCTCAGAATAAAATAACAGAGCAGTTTCAGTTGAAGCTGAGCTGCTCATTGCACCACTAAGTAGCACAGCTGTAACATAGCTGCACCTGCTCGAGTTACAAGATACATGCACAGTAAATAAATAGGCTTATATTTAAGAAAAATGAGAAAGAATATATTATTTACAAAGATTGTATTAACAAGTATTATTTTTCAATAGAAATACATTAATTTGATATTAAAGGAGAGAAACAGAGGTGCATACAGTTAAAAAGGAAGACTGTCACAACAATTAAGAATAGGTCAATACAACGAGAACCAAAATAAATAAAGCTGTTAACTTATTATTTATCTACAGATTATATATTGTACAGATGTGCTGCCTCATTTGCAAATAAAGTTTTCTTGATTTGGACTGTATATAAATATAGCCTATTTAGACCTTAAAACGATGTTGTTTGGCTCTTATTAGTCAGATCGACTCTGCCATGCATGGCACTTAAATTCATTATGAAAACTCTTTCTAATACAAGACCTTTATGAATGGTGCCTCACAGAAAAGTGCTGCTTCTGATTTAGCATTGTAGCTATCACAGATTGTTAGACTCAGTGCAAATTTAACAGCTGGTGAAAGTGACAGTCATCGACTGTAGGTTAGAGGTAAGAAGCCCTTCTTTGGTTGCCTAGATGAAGTTAAAACATTTTGGGTCTTTTGAGGTTTCTACAGTGATTTTAATTTTACTTCCTATATTATGGCCATGGACATGGTCCAATCCTGAGGCTCACCGCTCCTGATTGGCCATTTTAAAGCAAAATTAGCTACACTAGGATTGTCAGTCTGTGACTTTGGGTGAGACCCAAAATAGCTGTTTTTCCTGAAAAGGTGTGTCTACAACCAGAAAAGTAGTTACAAAGTTACAATAATGCACTGGAATGGGAAATGGAGCATATTCTCCTTGTTTCCAAGACAATATGTTTTATTCTTGGACTCCTAAGCAGCTTCGGATGGTTCACAGTTCAAAATAATACTTATTTATCTTTGTTTTTAAGCCTCAGTCTGACACTTCAGTTCGTCTTCTGTCTTTTCTTGGCTCCTCTCCCTATAAGCCAACTTTTGTCTGACTGACTGGTTTCCCTCATAAACAGAAGGTTTGAATGGTAAGGGGACCTTTTGTGCTCATGGTCAGAACTACATGTCTTAGATGAAAATATTGATGATATCCACTCTCTATAATGCAATAAAAGTGATTACATGACCTCATCACATGAAACACATACTACAGGTCATCTAACACAGTAAGAAATGTAACAATCAATTTGCACAGATGAACTGAGTTGAGTTATTGCCATTTAGAAATACATACAGAGAGACTAAAGACTGAAGACTGTTTAAGCACAAGTGCTTTGTTCAGGGATACTGACAATGACAGTCACTGTATTCATGTAAACTCTTTTTCAAAGCCTGTTTCCCTGTCATTGAAATGTGTAGCTTCTTCAGCTGCTCTCCTGCTTCCTCCAGATATTTCAGAAGCTCCACTTCCTGATCTTACTTCATCTGAAGTTCTTGCCCCTCTGGAGTTGTGTGGTTATCTATCAAAGCTGTTCCTTGTGGTGTTTACACATCTGGATTCTTGAGCATCACCTCTTTTTCATCATGTTCATGAATCCTAGTAAAAATACAGTGTTAACTTGTCATTTTGTGTTCTTTGTGGTCACATAGACCAATGTATACAATTCACAGACAAGAGGATTCACTTGTGTTTGAATATTGGCTTAATTTATCAGGCTTTTTAAAGTATTTACCCCCTATTTGGAATTGGTTTTATTTTGATTCTTCGTGAATGAAAAAAGAAGTTTAGGGTCATGGCACATTGTTGACATGCTTGCCATGTTTTCTCAGATCTCAGTAGAGAACATTTAATGTTCTTGTAATGACAAAAACACTATTTTAAAATGGAAAAAAAGAGAGACTTATTTACCTTACTCGGCATCTGTGAATGGTCAGTAGAATACTCAGAAACACGGCGAGTAAGCCCGGAACCAAGACCAATTTCAAAGACCAGGACGGGACTGGAAGATATCATGTAACATTATTAAAAACCACAGTAGTTTCACATATGGCATATGAAGCATTTCATCATGAAATCTACCTGGAACATGTATGTGTGTCTCTCTGCTCTGGTTGGTGTTCCTCTGTTGGACTCTGCAGGTGATGTTGTTGCTGTGTCTCTTCTCCACGGTCACTCTGCTGCTGACAGTATAGAGGTCATCAGGACCTCTGAGGGTCTCTGTAGGTCCAGCAGAGAGGAGGTTTCCCTCACCGTCCAACCACAGCAGCTCAGGCTCTGGATACCAGCCTGCAGACTCACACTGTAACACCACCCTGCTGCTGGTTTTACTTATTACCGTGACTTTAGGAAAGGAGACAGCACCTAAAAAAAGAAAAGACAACCAAGACCAGGAGAAATACTTTAAATTCACAGCGCCAACATTGTGGTTATTGGTTGATTATGTTTGTAAAAGGTATCAGTGTGACCAGTAATTTAGAAAAGTGAACAGGAAAAGCAGAAGAAAATGAATCGATGGAACAACTTTGCTAAAATAACCAAAGAGACACATATACACTTAAGTTAATTATACAAGTTAGTTATTATGAAAGCAAATTACTAACATAGTGTTGCATTTTGAAGAAAATATTATTGCATTTTGACACGGTACACCCTGGATAGTTTGCTAATCTGTGGAAAGGTTAACACATAAAGTCAAAAAGCATTCACGCCTACAGACAATTTTGAACTGCCAGTTAACCTGACCCCACTAACTGCATGTCTTTGGACTGTGGGAGGAGGTGGGGGTACTGGGAGAGAACCCACACAGCTGTGGGAAAAACATGTAAACGCCACACTGAAAACACCAGTCAAACCCATCAGAGCTAATACCCAAAACACTACTGTGAGGTATCACTGCAACAGCATGCTGAACATAAATGTATTCATTTGTTGACTTATTAAGGGGGCAATAAATAAGTTAACCTCTTAAGCCGCACAGAAAGCACAGAAAAAAAAAGTCTTATTTTAATTTTTGCTTTTTTGACAAAAGTTATGGTTTGGGTTTGAGATCTGGTTGAGGTCATCAGTGGAGAATTAGATCTCTCGAAGTTAATGACATATCCTGAGTCATGCATACATATTAACAAGAGGATCCCAAGCTTTCTTCCCTCAAGGTTGAAAAATCCTTCTACTCCATGCAGGGATCCAGTCCCATGACACTAAAGGATAACTTGATCTGAAGTAGTTGTAATGAGTAGATGTAATGTTTCCATGAGAACAAGAAGCCAGTGTCTCCATTCTTTTCTTTCAGTTACATGAGATTTTTAAACTCAAATTGAGCACTCAAAGTACTTTAAAACACATTAATACATAAAGAAAGGACATAAAAAATAATATAACGTGCATTTACTTACCAACAATGAGTTTAATGAAGGCCTCTTGTCCCACTTGTGGCACAAGGCATCTGTATATTCCCTCATCAGAGATGGTCACGTTTGAGATTTTCAGTGAAATGTCTCCATGTTCCAGTTTTTCCTTAACCACTGATGTCCTTCCTCTGTACGACGGCTGTTTGTTCACCACGTGTTCTTTTTCGTCTGCCCACTCGTAAACAAACCCGGGTGTTAGGTCAGGTCTCGCCCACTCCAGTCTCATCCCATTAGCATTCATTTCTGGTTTAACGTGGCACGGCAAAACAACCTCTTCCCCAACTGTGGCCACGACTGCTCGCAATGGAACGACAATGAGAGGCCGCCCTGAGGAGGAAATGGAAACAGCGGAGTAAAGTGAGCATTCCTGACAGTGTAAGTCACAGTTACTGTCAAACCTCTTACAGTTTACAAACAAGTTGACATTTATATAAAATTAGACCAAACTGGAAATACTACTTCTACTACTACTACTACTACTACTACTACTACTACTACTACTAATAATAATAATAATAATAATAATAATCTAACCTATTGTGGGGGTTTTTCACGTCTTAAACTTGTACTTTCTTACATGACCCAAATATTTCCCATGTGTGGGACTAATAAAGGTTTATCTTATCTTAACTTACCAAGCACTTAACCTTGGTGACGTTGAGCTCAGAGAAGAAAATGAAAAAAATGTACAAACTGTACTGTAAACTGCAGTCAAACCACATGACAGTCGTTTACACAGAAGGCATCTGACCCCAGGATATAATAAAAAACAAACAAACTACGATATAATATAATATAATATAATATAATATAATATAATATAATATAATATATGACAACAATCATGACCTGTTCAGGCAAGCAAAAATGTGGCCTTTGCTTCTGTTTTTTGGTTTAAGAAGGAGAAACACAAAAGGTTGCATAACAAAACATATAATGCAATTATGCAGTAAAAATGTCTAATAATCCAATGGCGACATCAAATGAGCGTTCAGTAGAAAAGAGTATTCAAAACACAAAAGACTACACAAAGAAATGCTTGATAGGGGTTGTATTGTGAAAGGCTTTGTGGGTTGGCTCTTTGATTCTGGAGGAGGAAGTTACTGATCTCAACCACAAATGTTTTGCACGCAGTTAAGAGGCAGCGTGTGCAATGTGAAGTGACACCATGCTGATAAAACTATGAACTCACCTCTGTGTATCAGGAGAAGGCAGAAAATCATGTGCTGTAAAATCATGGCTCTGTAGCCTCTCAACGATAACTTATATCTCCACAGATGCATCTTGGAAATCTTAAAGAAAAAGAAAAGTTGTAAAATTAACGAGATTAAAGACAATCAAAATAAATCATGCTAATTGTGCGATTTTGCTCCAAGAGAAAAAGCTTTTTCTGTTTGTTTTGTCCTCTTTTCTTCATCATTGACTGTTTTTTCTCCCTCTTCTGGTCGTTTTTAATTCGTTTTTTATATTTGCTTTCAAAACAATGAACTCCCCCTTCCAGATCTTTTCATATAAACCGATTGTTAAGTTTCTGCATTGACTCCGGACTTAGTTTTGTCGCTGTAGTCATAAGCTTCTTGCTTTTGTGTTAAATGACATTAAGTATCAAAGTTAAATCAAAAATTTATACTCACAAGAGATACTTAACTGTGATTTTATCATGTCATATAATGCGAAAAAAGCTATTCTATTCTATTCTATTCTATTCTATTGTTTTAATCTCAAAGCCAGAAAACGACAAAGACATATAAACGATGTTGGACGGTTTTAAAATCCCCCGAACTGCTGTGACCCCTTCCGTCAGCTGAGAAAACTCTAACATTTAAATCGACTGTACTTGGATGGGTAACGAAATGTTTCTCCCACTGAAAACGCTACAGCGGGATGACAGAATCGACCTTTTGGGAATTGCGACTTACTGCTATTGTGTCCTTGTTTACTTGCATTCATCTTTTATAAGGCATTGATGCCTCTTTTGTTGTTGGACCCTATCTGAAAGTTACGGATACCACGTTCACTTTCACTGTATTGTTGTCTGTTTCTTCTTTGTATTATTTGTTACGATATATTTATATAATTGCACATAAACGTTAAAACCTTTACATCGACACTGTAAGGTGTTTTACTTCTATAACAGTTCTGATGAGAATAATCAAAAGTATTTAAGAGGAATTCTTACCTCAAAGAGAACAAAAGTCTACGACTTGCTGCGCAAGAGCTGTTGTTTGTTTACACTGTCACGTGCGATCAGCCGCGTGAGCTTCCTGTCTAAAACGAGGAAATCGTGACGACGATAATATAGCTCAGTGTTTTTAAGCTAAACGTTGTTTGCAGATGCCATGTATATGTAAATATATAGCAACATATATATAAAACCTCGTGTCTCAGCGTTACCGTGAGCTTTCACTGATATGGCATTTCTGGTGTCACTTTTCTCTATAACGCTCTCTCTCTCTCTCTCTCTCTCACACACACACACACACACACACACACACACACACACACACACACACACACTGTGGTCTTTGATTTCATCATTTTCATATTTTGACAAATTTGTTTGAAGGCTGTAAAATAAATCGATTTAATAACGTTCTTTTAAAAATATATTTTATTTGGGTTAGATCAACACGTTTTTGTACATAAACGTGAAACTGGACTCGTACAGTCTCTCTATAAGAACAGAAACACCCTACAAAGGCTCGTTATCAGTGCAAAATTGCATTGAGGTTTTGCAAAAACGACGTGCTTTACCTGCTCTGTAATTCAGCCTGAAGCTGCCTCAGACCTAATAATAACTAAAGTAATACACAAGGCTTCGACAAAGATAAGTAAACTATATACTATGGCAGACTCCACGAATCAAACTATAGAGCTGGAAAGTTGACACGTCGATGAAGCACCACCAGCCCGTTTACTGTGTAAATCGAGTGTAATGTTTCATTTTTAACACCAGATGGCGACCCCTGGAGAGGTCAGGAGCACCACCTTTTTTCTTCTTTTTTTTGTTGGTGTTGAAGCGTCAGTGTGTCAGCAGGTGAGAAACAGCGGAACTGCTGCACCGCCCACAGCCAAACCAAGATCAAAAGTCTGAGGTTGTGAGTAGTGATGGGCAGATGAAGCCCCATGAAGCACTGAAGCTTTTCATCCAATTGGTTCACCCCAACGCGAAGCTTCATGAAGCTTCATTTGCTCTAGTAGGACACCTACTGGACGTAAAAATATTAGTTGGCATGAATTTGAAGAGTGTGGCCTTTTGCACACAGCCTGTAAATGTCAACAACAAAAGGAGTGTGTAAAACATGTATATTGTAGTGATGGCAGTATACTGTGTATATTTATAGTGGCAGTATGGGAAATGATCATTTACTGTGAGGTGAGGTGTGGTTGGGGTGTGGACAGTGGTTGTGCTTTTGTAACGTTGAGGTATGGACAGCTACACACTGAGGCTTTGAGCCTCAGTCCTGCCTGTTCACATTTTATTCTGTAAAAACTAAATTTTCACTGCTTTTATGACCTTTTTAGTGGGGAGAACATAGCTAGGATTTAATGATTTAACAAATCTTTTGAATCCTTTGTCCTCCACAATGCTAAATGGCTGGGAGTCCTCAATCACCATGCTGACCAGGTCTTCATCTATTTGAGATTGTTCTCCTGAGGAAAGACAATAAAGATAAAGCACAAATATAAATATCACACACGTAACTTATAACAGTTGTATAATATTGTTATATCATTTAGTAACATTACTGCATGCTATATTATCATTGCATTTGATGGCTCACCTGGTTTTGCTCCACGATCGGTGTCCCCCTTATTCTCATGCAAAGCTCTGTAGTGCCTAAGCATGGATGAGGTGTTGCTGTTATATCCCAGCTCCCTGGCACATAGCAAACACTTCACCTTGTACAAAAGTCAAGACAGCTCAACATAAATTGTATTGCACCATCAGTATCATGAAAATACATCTTCTGTAGAAATACCTTGTTGGGAGGAATAAGATCAAAATGTTCCCACACAGGGGAGGACATCCTCCTCTTCTTAGCTGGCTCCATTCTCTCCTGACTTTCTCTCCTCACTCTCATAAACCTCCAAACTGTCTCCAAACTCTCACTAACCGCAACTCTCCATCAAACACCCACATTTTTGAATGAAGTCTGAGGGGTTTATATCGCTGTCATATCTCGCGGCAAAGTTCGAACCACTTCATGAACCAGTCACGTGGTACAGCCGGGCAGCGAGGCTTCGGACGTCATCATTTTCAGCTCCTCCCATAAATGAAGCAAGCCTCGATACGCGCATCGCGGAAACGCCCCCTCCATTACTCGACACACGCTCCGAAGCCTCGATACAGAACGTCCCATCACTAGTTGTGAGTGTCAGTCAGTGTGTATGATCACACTGATCTGAAAGGCTTCTCGTGTCTGCAGAGAGAATGATAACTTCCGAAACATTTAATTTGGTTCTTCAGTAATTGAGGGGGAAAGTCTTTTGTCCTTTAGGGATGTATCGTCGTCTTTTCGTGGTTGCCAGTCTGCTGTCATCCTATATGGGTAAGAAAGAGAGCTGGGTTATGCTGATTTTGTTTAGTGCAACGATTTAATTCACGTTCAGTCAAAGACTAAAGTAGGGGAGACCGGGGATAGTTGTAACATTTTTGACATTTCTGTCTGTAAATTGGAGCTCTTTTAAGGTAGTAGATTCAAAATGTAATGCAAAGTATTTACATGTCTCTGCTATTAAATAGTGCAGCTATTTTCTCTGCAGCACAATTACCCATTGCATGGTATGGTCTCAAACACGAAGAGTGAAATGTTACAATTAACCCCATAGTCTGGGTTAGTTGTAACATATCCTGGGGTGAAATGTAACACAATGAAATAAGGGTACTAACAAAACATTAACGTGTAATCTTTGTTTATTCAACACATGAATGCACTTAGAGCCATTTATGTAGCTATGTGTGTGTGTGACAGAATGCAGAAATCCAGCTTTTGAACATATTCCAACCCCCCAAAAAGACAAATTATGTAATTTTCTGCAACTGAATATTTCATTAATTTTGGTTGGTCTTCCTTGAGTTTGGCCTCATTGGCTCAGTGGGCATTATAACCTACAACTCTTGCACTAATTTTGAACATAACAATGAAGCTGAAAAAATGTAGTTGTTCACCAGCATCGCAATTCCATTACTTTTTATCCTGGCTTACCTTGGTGTGGTTTGCAAAGTTGTAACATCTGCATTATTGTTACAACTAACCCAGACTGTTGCTGTTACAACTAACCCAGACTGTTGCTGTTACAACTGACCCAGACTCCTATAGCCATGAACTAGCTAACATTACAGCCACCAGCTAAAACATTAGCACTAAAGACCTACACAGAATATATCCCCATAGACATACAAATAACATAATTTAAGTTTGATGAGTTTAACTGCAAAGCAGATAATGCTATTAGAAGTTGAAATTAAGTAGAAAAACGTACTTTTTGTCATACAAATCACTTTTTTTCATGTTAAATTGTCTGTGTTTGACAAAATGTGCTGATTTTTCACATGTGATAGCAGAACTGAATTGGGCATGCACAGGATGAGTCACATCATTTGAAACTTAGCCCTGATTGGAGAAATTGGAAGTGTTACAACTGACCCACGTTACAACTATCCCGGTCTCCCCTAAATCAGAAGTGCCAAAGAACGTTAGGGATTTTACTGAAAGGAAAATTTAAAAGGTCGGTTAACTGCAAAACGCCCTCGTCATGCATCGCTGTTATCAGATAAAGATCACAGGAGCCAACAGGTTGTTTTTTTTTCAGGATTTCTTTAAATTAACTTTTTCCAAGCGGTGAACAGTGATTCCTGGCCGTCAACAGGATACTTAACAGCACAAGCTCAACATGACCTTTCATTGCACGTGCCGCGGATCCAAGCAATACTGCGATTGTTTGTCTTCCACTAGTGCGAGAAAGTGTTTGTTTAAACTTCACCTGTTGCCGTTACCTGTGTAAATCATGCCAAACCAGTTAGCTGAAAAATAATAACTCAGCGTCCTTAGGTCAAGTTTCAAATCTGCAGTGATCTCAGGACGTTGTTAAGAGATTTTCAGAATAAAATAATAGTTTTCAACATTATAGACAGGATTTCATATTATACATTCTGTAGTAGTGCTGTATAATTACTACAAACACTGTAGTCATAGTATTTTTAACCAGTGCTGAAATTATGGTTATTTAATGTAATTACTCACAAAGTTTGAAAAAACAAAACCATAATGCATTTAAAAGTAACCCCAAATCAATACGAATATAATATCTATAAATGGATAAGAGAGGAAGAGAAAATAACAGATATGTCAATTAAATATGCCA
Source organism: Diplotaxodon limnothrissa (assembly GCF_057381915.1). Taxonomy (NCBI): domain Eukaryota; kingdom Metazoa; phylum Chordata; class Actinopteri; order Cichliformes; family Cichlidae; genus Diplotaxodon; species Diplotaxodon limnothrissa. Next base: position 35,334,466 of record NC_140598.1, read on the forward strand.
CAGTCTAGTGCAGAGGGAATTTGGGGGACTTGAAAGAGGAAAAAACACAAACATAATTGTGAACAGCAATGATGTGCAATCATTTAATCATAATTGTTCTTTAATTGTTAAAGATGCACACACTGCATGCCTGAATCAAATGAAATGTACGGTTTGTTAACTGGTGCAGAACTGTGCACCATGTTCAAAGTTTCTGATGTTCAGTCTTAACTATGTCTGCATGTCTTAATGAGGAGTTGCTGCCATGTGATTTGTGTGAATAGATATTTGCACTGACATGCAGTTGAACTGGTGTACCAAATAAAGTGTGTTTCTATGCATCTTGCTTACGTAAATGTCACAATTATCTGTGTCCTGAAAAAGTGTGGGACATAGAGTATGTGTGAGACAGTGTGGGACATTTTCATGTATGTACAAAGTATACATCTTACAGGTTTGGGGACTTCCCCACCTTACCTCATGAACATCACTGGCATATATCTTAATCACGCTGAACCAACCAGTGCAAACCTCAATAGATGGACTCGTGCCAATAGTTGTATCATTAACCAAATACTATGCATTTAAAAATAAATGCCATCAGAAATGCAGTGCATTCAGAAGTTCATGATTAATTGGATGAGAGAATATTTGAGTGACTAAGCCGTCATTGTTGCGTCACAGGAAAGTACTGCTGCAATGTTATGCAGGTGAAAAAGATAATAAGTGCAAGCAGCTGATTGTGGCATTCAAAGTCCTCAGAAACAAAACGTCCTTGTCAGTCTTGCAGCTTTGTTTTCTGTCGGGCTCTTTGGGTGGCAATTTTCTTTCATTTCAAATAAGATACGATGGCCAAACCTGGATAAGAGAAAAAATAAATCAACAATGCCACCAAAAAACAAACAAAGAAACAACAAAAAAAAAACAACAGTTTAATGTGTCAGAATATTTTTTTTTCTCTTAAAAAGGGGCTTTCTCTTCTGAATGTCGTACTTTTGTTACAGATGTATGCCCTTATAGCTTTAATGTGGCATTAAAAATATATGGGATAGACTTGATTGTCTCTGTAATGTAACTGTAATCCTGCTGGTCAATACTCAGAGTATTGATCAGGATTTGAAAAAGGCTGGTAAACTGCAGAGTTTGCCTTGCAGCTCCGTGCTCTCTTCACCTATAGAATAACATACAGGAGTCAATCCACCTGGAGGCGTAAAGTTTTACTCACATTGTTTATTGCCTACTTCAATAACTTTAGTTTTTATCATTTTAATATGGTTGTTTATCCTTTTTGTGTTTCTTTTTTCTTTTCGTTTCTTTTTTCTAGGTAGATCCCCTGCTCAGGATCAGCCACTGCACGTTCTTGCCTTTGCTGGTGGAGATGTTATTCTACCGTGCAGTTTCAATATCTCTGACAAGGAAGACTTTCCGACTGTTGAGTGGTCCAAGGAAGGCTTGAAGCCAAATGTTGTCTTCTTGTACCGGGATGGTTGTGAGGCCTACGAGATGAAGAATCCAGCCTTCGAGTACAGGACAAGCCTCATCATGAAAAAGCTCAAAGATGGAAACATCTCATTACGGATCTCCAATGTGCAGGTGTCTGATACTGGAAAGTATCAGTGCCTCGTATTCCAGAAAAATGTCGCCAGGAAGGTTTCAACAGTGGAGCTGTTTGTGGGTATGTCCACTCATGTTCATTTCTACACAAAGAGTTCACCATTGAATTGCCTAAGTGTGCTCCACCCACTTAAATGTTGGATTCTTGTCCAATTCAGCTAAATTCATTTAACATGCGATCAGGATCTGGGTTTTACTTTAGAGTCAGAGCTTGAAGGGGCACAATTTTGAATTACAGGAGGATAAACTATGCTCCACAAAGTTTATGCTAGGTTAGATGGTGGTCATTGATATAAGTTGACCCTACCCCTAACAGCACAGAGCTCTTGGCTTTAAACATAGACAGTATCTGTGAGCTGCTTCTTTTCTTCATCTGTATCTCATTTCATCTTCTATCTATTTGATTTTCCTTTTGAATAAACAATTGAGCTATTAATAATACCTAAAAATCTGAATCCATTCTTCGGGTCGTATAGCAACTGAATAAAAATCAATGATACGTCCATAAATCCACACACTTGTAAAACTTCTCACATTTCAGCCTTTGGTTGTCAACAGTCTAAAACTACTTCAAAGTTAAATGAGTCTTGATGAGTATCGAGCTTTATTGGTTGATAAGGTTAGCCACTATCTTGCTAGAGCAAACTTTCCTTCTGCTCAAATGTTCTGTTTATGGAGGTCAACAGACGAAAGCATAGGAAACAGGGGAAACTAGCTTCTTTTAGACAGTGGAGCTGAACAGAAGAGTTGCACCAACGACCAATAAAAGAGGAGTAGACCATATTTTGACTGTGACATATACAAAGCTGCTCTAGTTGAGTTCAAAGATAAAAACATAACATAATAGATCCAAAAAAGGAAACTTTAAACAGATTTCCAAATGGAAGGAACAGAACAGAGATTATTTAAACACAGAACAAGCCACTACTTTCAGCTAAATATCACACTTTAGTGGCAAGTATCCCGAGTATAGGCTGTAAATATAGTAGCAGTTATGAAAAACACCGAGAATCAATTCCACTTTGCTCTTTAAGTAATACATTGTGTACATAACATTTAATCCTATGGGTTAAAAATACGCGACTGTATTCTGCGTCATTTCTGAAGCTTAAAGTACAAACAACAGCTTCATCCACAGGAATGTCCTTTGAGTTCAGTGTGTGTACACATTTGACTCTTTTTTTTTTTTTTTTTCTTTTCTTTTTAATAGTTGGGTGTTTCATAACAGGCTGAACTGGTTGATCATTAGCCTCATTGCTCATGTAGCAATCGCCCACCTGTGGGCTGGACCGGAAGAACATATCCGGTGTGTCCTCATTTGGTTTCATGTCTCTCTGTTTAAATGTGATTTAGACCAAATGTGGACATTAAATCAAGCTGCCACTGCCAATAATGAAAAACAGGAAATGAGACTATTGCATTTCTTGAAATTCTTGTTTCATTCGTGTCTTCATTAAATCCCTGAAGTTGAGTCACAGTCATTAGACCTTAAACAAGCAACCATTGCATCACCAAACCTCTGCCAGGGGTAGTTGATAAAATTCTGTTATTGTTACAAATTTGGATATATTTTTGTCCCTAATGAATGAAAAATATTAACACAACCAGAAACCATGGTGATACCTGCATCATTTTTTTTTTTTTTTTTTTTGGGGGGGGGGGTCTGTAAAGTAAATTGTGTGTGCTAAACTTTCAAATGACACCAGCTTTATTTCATTATTTTACTGGGAATATGGCCAGTTGGCCTTGCTCAGAAGTGCATATTATACTATTAATAATATTTGTCCAATGTAAGATTTAAACTTCTGTAAAAGTTGCCATGGTTAAGGATTGGTTCACATGAGATAATCTTTCTTTCATCAGAGGAACAGACTTTCAGGATGTCTTTTTATAGGAGGAGACACTCATCTACTTAAACGCTCAATTTCAAGGAGCTTTAGAAAAGTTGTTTACTTTATAAAAAGCACAGCTCCATATAATTATCATAGGGTCGTGACCTTACAGTTTAAATCGCTCTGAGGCAACTGCTGTTGTGATTTGACACTGTCTATAAATAGTGTAATTTAATTGTGTAAAAGCAGTTTGTATTGTCTGTGTATCACTTAGAGTGTCTTTCATTCTTCTTCAGAAGCCAAGAGTGTTATAAAGTGTGGGATTGACGTCATAGATGTAACTTTAACATAAAAACAATAACAGGTTTATCAGAAATAAGGACAGGTGCATCGGATGGCAGATTTATGATCACACCTTCTGGTTTTGTTGTTTTTACAGTGGCTGTTTCTGAGCCAAGGCTTTCAGTGATTTCAGCGGAGGGTGATGCCATAACTCTGCATTGTGAAGCAAAATGCTGGCTGCCAGAGCCTCAGGTAACATTTCTGGATGACAATGGAAAGAACATCTATGGGGAAAACCCCAAAGGACAACAAGATGCCCGTGGATGTTTCACTGTGACACAAAGAGCCACTCTGCAAAGAGCTACCAGCAGGTTATACATATTTTTTTAGACATTAATAATTGGATAAGCATTTTTAATTTTATTACAGTACTGTGCAAAAGTCTTGAATCTCTCTCTTTATATTCTGATAGGACAACAGGAAAACGCAGCGTCAGAACTCATTGTTTCTCTGGCTTTAATCTCATTAAGTAACTGTCAGGAGTAGTTCTCATGTAGTGTAACCTTATCTACTGAGGACTGGCCTCCTGAGAGCCAGGACCCCTATATTCACACTGTGAGATCATCATGACACAACACAAAATAAACATCCAAAGGAGAATTTCAGTGACCTTCAGAAACCCCGATGAGTATTCTTGAAGACTACCTAAAGAAATGACAAGAAACATTGCCTAAGAGAGTTCAGACTGTGTGCCCATTTGTGTTTGTACTTTTCAATAAATCACTGCACTTTCCCCCCATTGAATTCTTTAGGTGGGAAAAAGTGCAGTGATTTATTGCACGTAGACTGGCTCAAGACTTTTGCACAATACTGCAGATTATGTTTAACCAACTAACTGTAAAATTAGATTTTCACTTATATGATGTGATTTATAAACTGTGTATTTGTCAAACAGTATAACCTGCAGAGTTCATCTACAAGAGTTTAACCAGACCAGGGAAACAAAGATCCTCATACCAGGTATGCCAGATCTTCACGTGTGCATTCAAACACCCATATTCACATTTTGTTTAATGCATTTGCTATCTATTTAGGGTTTATGTGTAGGTTTTATTGGGATTTCGTGTGTGGAGTTTTATCAGATGACCCCTATGTTAACCATTTGCTCTCTTGTTGCTTTCCACATGTCACTTCACACCAGGATTGACACCCTAACCCACTGTTGTCTTTATTCTAAGCTGTAAGAAATCCACACCAGACCTGGGTGTACCCTCATGCTTCGCGCATCTTTTATTATCTCTGTCACGCTTGCTGTACACGCTTGGCTGCCAGTCATACACATCAACGATGAACCCCAAACATACGACCCTACACAGATTCTAGGCTGATTGCAATGCACAGGTGCGTCTGCCTTCCCTGCAGCAGCACCGCAGAACACACCTGTGATTGATAATGTAGTTCTAGCCAAAATATCTATACTTAGAAACCGATCCATCCATCCATTCTCTTCCACTTATGCATGTCTTTGGATGCTGGGAGAAAGCCAGATTACCTGTGGAGAACTCACGCAAACGCAGGGAGAACATGCAAACTCCCCACAGAAAGACCCCGCCCTGAAATTGAATTCTTTCTGTGAGGCAACAGTGCTTACCACCGTGTCACTGTGCTGCTTAGAGATCATGATAACAAATTGTATCTTTACTCCAATACAACCTATGTACGGCCTCTGCACCACATGCTTGCCAGTTTGCATATCGCCTCTATTCTTGACATTGTCTGGAGTCCTGTTGAGTTTTGTTGGCAGATCTGTCTGTCTGTCTGTCTGTCTGAGAATTATCTGTTCATATGTCAACACAATGTTATGTCATTTCAGGTGTCTGCATGAAGTCTGATCCTCACACTATCGCCATCACCATTGGAGGAACAGCACTTCTTTTCTTAGTTGCAGCTGGATTCATTGCCCTTTCATGCATAAAATGCTTCAGATTTGGTGAGTCACAGTTCTGAATTATACAAAAAAATGCAAAGCAAGGGCCATTGATATAGACTGCCAGTGAGCAGTTGAGAAACATTTTGAAATGACAGCAAAGTGGTTTTGGTGTTTTATTTTTTATTGTTGTTGTTTTAAGGATGAAGAAAAATGTAGCTGCTCTTTACATAGAGAACACAAAGACAGAATTGCAAGTCTTTAAGGTGGAAACTCAGGAGTTTTGAGACTGACTCAATAGTATACACTGATCAGGCATAACATTAATAATAACTGACATGGCACCAGTAAGTGGGTGGGATAAGTGGGAGCCAAGTGAACATTTTGTCCTCAAACTTAATGTCAGAAGCAGGAACAACTGGGATAGGCATTTGAGCAAGTTAGTTTGGGCCTAAATTGTGATGGCTAGATGACGAAGTCAGAGCACCAACGAGTTCATGTTGAGCCAAGGCTCGCTGATGGATGCGTGATCCAATCCAACAGACGAGCTACTGGAGCTCAAATTAAAGAATTAATTAAAGTTAATGTTGTTTCTGATAAAAGGTGTATGAATACATACACTGGGAAACACTTGGGAAACACCTGGTACCACAATGTACTTTTGGAAAAAGGCAAGCAGCAGATCCTGTTATACTGTTCTGCTGGAAAATCATTGCTCCTGCTACCCATGTGGGTAATACTTTGATACGTACCACCTACCTAAGAATTGTTTTTGCAGACCATGTACCCCTTTCGTGGAAATGGTTCCCTGAACTTTTTAGCAACATAATACACAACGTAATAAAGCAAAAACGGATCATGAATGGTTTATGAAGCTCAATCCAATCTGTTCGTCTGTGACATGTGTTTGGGCAAAGAAGTCCAGTCCAGTCCACTTCACAACTTCCACGACTTGAAAGACGTTTTTCTAACATCTTGATGTTTTGACAGTGAAAAAGGGACCAAAACAATATTCAATGGGTGATCATATTGTTTTGCCTGATCTGTGTATTTCTTCGAGTTCCTTTGTCTGTACAGTGATGATAGTTTTTGTTTTGTTTTACTGAAGTCATAAATCAAGTGAAAGCTAGGATAATTTTCCTATAGCCAGCTGTACAGTTTGAATTCTATTTGCCACAAGATGATTCAGCTTTTTTGTATTTTATTTTACACAGCTATTGTAAAGCAGCCAGTGAACAGAAAGACATCAAATCAAAGCCTCCTCCACCCGACAAGAGTTAACAGCACAGACAGCTCGGTAAATGGCAGCATTGGACAGATGAAAAGACAGTCTGGGTTTCTTATCGAAGATGAGACCCAAAAACTAGAGGACAGCAAAGTTGTTTCCTACAACAGTGGAACAACTGTCCAATGTCATTCCACAACCACAGCAGACGTTTCAAAACCCTCCAAACTACTGTTAACTCACGGCCCTGACAACAAGAGCTTGACCAGTGTGTACAATCCAAACCCATCTTCAGTTTCAACCAGCTTTAAAACTCCAAAATCTGATGACTTACCCAAAAGCAGGGGTTCAAAGCTTATCATCAAAAGGCAAAACAGCTTTCCAGTCCCTGGTCACATATCTCAAAGAAACCACCGTATGTACAGCAGTCCAGATATTTTACAACTACACTTACCAACATCCAACCCTTCTTCTGCTCTCAGTAGCCACCAGATGATCAACTCCAGTGTCTCACCCCATCAAAGCACCCACCATCCTCAGCGTAGACACTCGTCAGTACTTCCACAGTTAGCTGAATTTCATAACCGTCACAGCCTCCTGAGAAATTTACCTGAAGAAGATGAACATAGAAGTTTATTAAGAAATGAAAAGTAAAGGAAATGTAAGCTGTACATTTCAAGCATAAGGCAAGACAATGCTTGCTCGGTTTAAATGACTGAAACTCCTTAACTGAGCAATAACTAGAAACTGAAATTTCACACCAGTGATGGAAGCACGGAGTAGGGGCTTGACAGTCAGCTGCAGTGTCTCCTGTTCTTTGAATGTTTTTAATATTAAGCATGATTTCTTTCTTTTTCTTTACATTACCAGTCAAAAAATGGGACCAGACCATGATGTATGGTGCTTGCGATACTTTTGCTTATATATAAAAGGCTGTTTCTTTTTACTTTCATATTAAGAGTTGGGGCTAGTTTGTATCTTTTTGTTTGTTTGGAGAAAAAAACAGTTCTTTGTTAACATTATTAACACTCTGTGGGGAGATCGTGGCTCAAGAGTTGGGAGTTCGCCTTGTAATCGGAAGGTTGCCGGTTCGAGCCCCGGCTTGGACAGTATCGGTCGTTGTGTCCTTGGGCAAGACACTTCACCCGTTGCCTACTGGTGGTGGTCAGAGGGCCCGGTGGCGCCAGTGTTCGACAGCCTCGCCTCTGTCAGTGCGCCCCAGGGTGGCTGTGGCAACAATGTAGCTTGCCATCACCAGTTTGTGAATGTGTGGATGACTGGATGTGTGAAGCGCTTTGGAGTCCTTAGGGACTAGTAAACCTGTACAAATGCAGGCCATTTCACCATCACTTTGTTAACATATAGGAGTGCTTTTCCAATAGATGAAATAATTTTAGCTAATTTTTTTCTTGCACTTTAAAGCCTTTTTTTACTTGCTATTGTATTTTTTTGTATACTGTTATGTATTAATGTGCTTGAGGGAAAAAAAATATATTTCCAATTATGTTTTTGCATAAACTGTGCAAATGGAAATTGATATGTTTGTATTTTTATAGATGAACCATTGGACATTGAGCTCTGTTTCAGTGGCTCATGTAACAAAAATGTTTTGTTATCCGAAAAAAAGAAAAAGGCTCCCAAATCATTCTTGTTTGCTAATGTTTTGCACAAGGTCATTTGTGCCTTTGTTTGCTGCCCTGATTATCCCAGTGTACTTTCTGCTGCCATGAATCAGAGCTAATTTCCCTGACTTTACTTTTTACTCAGGAAATGCTTTTATCGCTGCCCCGATTTTAAGTGTCAGATGACTCCACCAGGAACACTTAACCCAGGTGTTAAGTGTTTATTTATTTCATTGTATCTTTTCATATCTATAATGTATATTGATGTAAGTCTTTGGTATTACTTTTATGTCTTCAACTGTGTCTATTATTATTATTATTATTATTATTATTATTATTATTAAAAAGTTGTAGTTTGTAAAGTTTGTAGGGCATTTGTTGAATTTGCACACACTGACGACAACGATTAATACATTGAAAAGTACAAACACAAATGGGTACAAAGTCCGAACGCTCTTAGGCAATGTTTCTTGTAATTTCTTTAGGTAGTCTTCAAGAATATGCCTCAGGCTTCCTGAAGTGCATTCACAGTCAAAAATAACCACTTCATACATTTTCCCAATGCATTGTCATGTGACTTGTGTCATCCGTGTATATATTCAGGTTGGAACGTCCTTGTGTGGAGGGAGAAAATGTTCTCCCACACTCATAAACGGAAAGAAAGAAAGAAAAAAGTCAAGGCATCAAGTGGCAAGTTTAGTCCATTGTGCTACAGCGAAACTGGTAGCACAAAATGCTTTTATCACTGTATTTTATTTTATATTTTAATGACAGTTTAGCACATTAGGTAGCTATAAACACGGAGTGTACTTGAACGCACCACACACACACACACACCGATAGTGAAACCTCATGAATGAACTCCAGGCAGTGTCTCTGTGCGTCCTGTCTACCGTACCATCTTTAATGGGCTCGTCCTGTTTTCAGACCGGTGTACACTTTCTATGAACTTTTACACCATTTCAGAGACTAAAGGGAAACTTCAGCCTTTCCCCCTTGGTGATGTATCAGCGCCTTTTTCTGTGTGCCAGGTTGCTGCTATTTTTTACAGGTAAGGAGGGGAATACTACTTCAGCTGCTATTATTACTTATATTACATGTGTCTATAGCTATATAAATGAGCTGCAAATTTATGTAATCCCAATGGTAATGACAAAAAAGATTACAAATGAAGTTACACAGAAGAGCAAAGAGGCAAATGTCCATGATTTGTACGTTTGAGTAACACAAAGTTTAAGGCTAAATAACAAATAAGACAAACTTGTTTTACCAGCTTTAAATTCCAAGAACATGACAGCAAGAAGATCGTTGTGTTATTGTTAAAATGATAGTCTTGCTGTTGTTTGTACAAACCGTCTACTACAAGTGAAGCTATTTAATGGAGCCAGAAAACTCATTTCCTGTGCTTAGCATATTAGAGTAATGACAGTAATTCTGTTTAGTAAAAAAGCAAAATCTGATGCAGAACATTTCAAGAAAAGAAGTGCTTTACAAAGTCCAGATAGATACACATAAAACAACACACAAGCCTGTCTGAACAAATTAGTTTTAGGCTGGTTCTCCTGCCTCCTTTAGTCAGCCTGCAGAGTGAAGGAGGCCAAGAGTCAAGGGTGTCAAGCTGCTCCAAAGTTTTGGATCCATAGTTTTTCAGATGGTCATGTGAAATCACTAAAAAAAGACCTAAGAAACCACGTCGGAGAGTAGTGGTGAAGTAGTTTGACAATAAGGGTGGGGACCTCACCCCATAAAGCCATAAAGGATAAAAGTAAGAGCCAAGGTTTTAAACTGAAGTCTAAACCTGACACAAAGCCAGTGTAAAAGCCTGAAATGGAGTGATATAAAAGTTATTCTGCTCATAATGTTTATGGACAGAATTTCTAGGTGCAGCAAGTGGCGGAAGGCTTTCAACTGGGTGGTCTCAGAATGAGTCAGGGACGGGTTCCTGCCCCAACTGGAGGAGTTTAAGTATCTCGGGGTCTTGTTCACATGTGACAGGAGAAGGGGAGATCAATAGGCGGATTGGTGCTGCGGCTGCAGGGATGCGGATGCTGTGCCGGTCTGTTGTGGTGAAGAGACAGCTGAGTGTAAAAGCAAACTGGCCTGCATTTGTATAGCGCTTTTCTAGTCCCTAAGGACTCCAAAGCGCTTTACACAACCAGTCATCCACCCATTCACACACACATTCACACACTGGTGATGGCAAGCTACATTGTAGCCACAGCTGCCCTGGGGCGCACTGACAGTACCTCCTGGGTGAGGTCTTCAAGGCATGTCCCACCAGGAGGAGGCCTCGGGGCAGACCCAGGACACACTGGAGAGATTATCTCTCTCAGATGGCCTCGGTGTCCCAACAAAGTCCCAGATTCTAATTGGATTTTCCTAAATGTTTTTATAAGTGCAAAATGTTTACATGGGAATGCAATTACATCATTAACTGTATGTTGACAGAACCACCTTCGTGTTATTGCTATTATAACAGTAATTACAGGCCCACAGAGTGATACGAGGGAGATATGACTAGGGATGGGTATTGATAAGATTTTCACGATTCCGATTCCATTTTCGATTCTGTTTAACGATTCGATTCTTTATCAATTCTTTTTAAAAAAGGAGAACACTAAGGTCGATTAGCTTAGAACTTTGTTTTATATCTTTTCTTTGAACAAGATAGAAATTTAGGAGTAACATGGCCTTACAAACCCAACAGTGAGATCTTAAGAGATCCAGCCTACGGCTCTTCAATGTGGTGTCACAGGGTCCCCAGGAAAAAAGATTGTAAATGTAAAATAATAAAATAAATATTCTTCTGTAGCAATAACAAAGTATAACATAAATTATTCTGTAGCAATTACACAAGAATATCCAGTAATGTCCCTGCCTACAATTAAACACCTTCACTTACCGAAAATTGGGGGCATCTGCTGTGGCAAATGGGTGCAAGGCTTTGACCACAAACTTAGTCACTGCTCGGTGACATTCGTCTATCCTGGCCTGAAAGGAGACGCTGCCGGTAGACTGCAGCGAGAACTGCCAGCATCTGAGCCAGACTCTGTCTGTCTCTCTCATCATGGTCACCTAAATGCACAGTAATGGCAGGTTTGTAATAAGGCAGATCACGCTAACATAATATGCACTGTTAGTTGATTATTTACCTGCCGCCATGTTTCCTGCCAGGTAAATGATGCTCTGCAACGTGGTGACGTTATTCGGGGCGACAGGAATCGATAAGGGAATCGTTTGCAAAAATGGCAAACAATTCCAAGGAATTGAAACAGTGGGAACCGGTTCTCAACAAGAACCGGTTTTCGATGCCCATCCCTAGGTATGACTCACACATTCTTGCATTCACAGTGTTGGAATATGAGATAAGTTATTGAATAGTTTCCACTCATGAGTCGGATTAACTTAAGACCTGTTTTCACATTTATACCTTGTGGTAGGATGTATGCAAAAGGTTATGTCAACAATACAAATCATTCTTTCATCATTCATCTTCTGCAAGAGGTGCAAATATTTTTCCGGGAGCAGAGATTTTGCTTTATGCCTCCGGCTGTTTCATGTGATCATCACTGTAATAATGCAGCTTACAATATTGTTATATTTTAATATTTTACTACTGCTACTGTTATTCCTTACTAGTGTCGTTTGAGAGTCCGTGCTAGTTTGCTAACTTGGATTAAAGGGCAACAGCCAAATTTTCTGGATCTCATGGGTGGCCCGGAATATTTGGTGCGCCTATGATTTATCAAAGGAACCCCAACCAGGAAACCCGAAAGTGTGCAGCACCACAATGTTTGTCCCTTGTCCAGATATTCTGAATAGTTGTATGTTTACAGGGATTGCTGCTATTGTGCCTTATCACACTGCACTATTTTTGTGGCAGTTGTTTGTGTATCTGACTCTGAGTATCGTTTCAGTCACAAAGGCCTTTGATTTCATGCAGTTAAAGCAAAGGCACAAGAGCGATCCAGCACTCAAAGCACCCTTAATGGAAATTTATGGGAAAATTTTGCAACATCAATCAACATTAATCGGGTCACATTTAGAACTTTTTTTAAATAATGTTTATGGAAAAACCTTTAACAGAAACAACTATACAATCTAAAAATTTGGGGACTCCTGAAATGTAAGATCTTTATTTGAAAGCTAATCCACTGGTGATGTGGTTGGTGTTGTGTGTTGCATTTTTTAATGTCCTGGGAATTAATGAAGTATAGCTAATTGAACACTCTTTAAAAATAAATGTATTTGATTGTTAAAGCATTTTTCTTGCATCCACAAATGTTAGCATGATTTTTATGATTTAAATCTTCTTGAGGCATATTCATCGAAAGATTTCCTAGATGTGCACAATTACATTGCATTTCTCTGGAGTTTCCATCAGTCTCACAGTCGGAATGAGCGCCATAGGTAAAAAAAAACAAAAACAAACCCATAGCTTTACTGTTTAGCTATCACTACTAATAATAATCATTATCTTATTACCTGTGTTGTGTCACAAGTGAAAAAGGATCTTGTTTATTTAATCTCCTACATGCATTGTTGCACTAAGTTATCGCAGCATAAAACTATGAAGTTGTCAGTCTGACGCAGTGGACTTTTTTTTTTTTAAACTTTTGTTTATGCTGCTTGATTTTGAAAGTATGAGGAAGCGCTCTCTATCTGCCACGTGAGGTGGTAGAGTTTGTCTTTGGTTTTACAGTTGTTTGTAATTCCTCGATCATTATTAATTAACCATCTCTTTTATCTTATCTGGTTATGCACTGCCATTTGTGAGTGATACAGTGTTGCTCAAAGAAAGTCACTCAGCCCTTCTTTATTTTATAGTTTTTACAGTCGGTGGCTGCAAATCATCTCACGTTTGTGCAGCCTGATGAGACAATCATGATGACATGATATCTGCTGCCATATCAAGGAAGGAAAAACACAAGATTGCGTAAGCAAACAATTGTTCTTGCGCAAGAAAGCAAATGCAAGCCACTGAATAATTTAAAGAGCCAAACAGCAATTGGCAAATGCAAATGCTATATCTCAATCTGGTCACAAGTAGGAAACTGACTAGTATAAAAAACTGAAAAGTATGGCAAAATAAAAAGTTCAATTCCTTTAAGGTTGCACAAATAAGGTCCAAGGTCTCATTATTACAAGTAAATGCAATACCATCCTATAGGAGTCAGTGGAATAGTAGTGCTATCCAGTGCAGCTTTAAAAAAAAAACAATCATGTCTTTGTTTTATTATTTGTCTGATTGTTAACTGCATAACTGAAATAAATGAAAACAAGCCCAAGTTATAAATATAGTGACTGAAAGAAGAAGAATTCTGTCAAGGCCGGCGGGGCGAGCCGTGTGGAATTAGTAAAGGACCCAAGATGCAGGCACTGCTGATGTGAGGTAGCTTTATTTGTGGCGATTGAAAATACAAAAAGGCGACGGTGGCGAAAAAACAGAACTGAGAAAACCTAAACTGGGAAGACTAAGCATAAAACAAACCTGAAGCCAGAAACAGAGATGCAGGAAGACACAGAGAGAAAACCATAACATGCTGTAGGGAGATAACGCAGATGAACCAGCAACTAACAGGCAGACACAAGGCTTAAACACACAGAGGGATAACGAGGGACTGAGACACAGAAGGAGGGCACAGCTGGGAGTAGTCTGACATGGCGGGACAGGTGATAACTGAACACACTGCGATCAGACACGGACCTTCAAAGTAAAACAGGAAACACACACACATGCAAAGACACTGACTTAGAGACCTGACTACACTAGAGGGGATACACAGGCAGGGATGACACAAAACAGAGGGAGCACAGAATAAACACTGGGAAACCAAAACACAAACAGTCATAATTCATAATAGTATCAAAAGTAAAAGTACAAAAACCAAAAACACTGGGTCACCGACCCGGGACTGTGACAAATTCAGGCCTTCAGAGTCAGAGTAGAACTGCTTCTCCTTCATAGAAGCCGTTTGAAGTAATTATGACTGGATGACTCCTAGGTGGGGTGTTTTGGGTGGATTCGGGTATGAAAATTGCTGAGGACACACCTGAAAATAACTGGAGTAATTACATTATTAAGTTGGTTTGGGAATGCCATGGAGAAGGAGGTCTGGGCAGGTCTGTTTAGACTGCTCGTCCCTCACCCAGAGATGAATAAGTAGTATAAAATGTAGCATTAAATGAAAACATTTATTCATATATTTATGTATTTTTTTTCCTAGGTGAACATGCTGCACATGGTAAACAGAGGCAGGTTCTAGCATTTGCTGGCGGAGATGTTATTCTACCATGCAACTTCAGGATCTCTGACAGCACTGACTTTCCGACTGTTGAGTGGTCCAAAGAAGGTCTGAACCCAGACGTGGTCTTCCTGTATCGGGATGGCTGTGAGACCTACGAGATAAAGAATGCAGTATTTGAGTACAGGACAAGCTTGATCATGAAAGAACTGAAAGATGGAAACATCTCATTAAGGATCTCCAATGTGAAAATGTCTGATGCAGGGAAGTACAAATGCCTCAAGCTCTGGAAGAATGCTCCTCGGGAGGTCACAGTAGTGGAGCTTGTTGTTGGTACGTCCTCTCAAGTTCACTAAATAACCAAAGCTAGGAATGCTGCACAGGCCTCGAACCTTGTCAGGTTTATCAAATCGTAGGCTGAACGAATCAAGTAATGTGAATGACTCCTTTTATACATTTCTGTGAATTATTCAGATTCAGTGTCCAAAAAGACCCAGTGACGGCATTTTGATGGATTAAGCCAAGTCACGTCTAAATGATGAAAGAGGATAACACGCTTGCTTGAGTGTAATTTTCGTAGTATTCGCCTCTCAAAACAGCATCAAAAAGAGTTTTTGGCTGATTGTAAGATTGTAACACATGGTTAGATAGACATTTTTGCAGTACAGCTGGCTTCTGTGAGGCAACAGTGCTAAGCAATTTTTGGCCCATAAAAATGACAAAAAAAAAAAACCCAGCTAGTTGTTAATACTTCAATAGTAATTTCATAATAGAAAACATTTTTTAGCAGCTCCATTACACTTTGTGGGTAAATCTAGAACCTGTGTTTACTGTGAGTATGAAATGAAGCTTGTGAATGGAGTAACTGACACTTCTAAGCTTGTGTGAAGTACTGTGTCAACAAAGGCTGAGAGTTCAGTCTGTGCACACATGTGCGTCAGAGTGTCTCAGGTTCAACTGGTTTTGTCCTCATTATGTTGTCATTATGTGCTCTCTCCAGTACTTTAAATTGTGTACAGAGTAAACTGTGTACACTATTTGTTCCCCATGTAGTTATTCTAAAAATCACGTCTCTTTGAAGTTGTTTACCAAGTTTATGTGATTAATTGGTCGATTTTTCACTCTAATGAAGCTTCTAAAGAAGACTTTTTATAGTGTTTAATTTTATTAAGAAAGATTTTAATCTTTACCTATTTACCTTTTGATAACTTGGTTATCTTTAGCTACTCACAGTGAACTACATTTGGTATAGTTGGTTGCTTGAAGCTTAATTAAGACGATGGCTTGAATTATGCACATAAAACTAGTCATGAAGCTGGTTATTCAGGAAGTGATGACAGATGAAAGATTCAGTTGGCACACCTGATTAGATATTTTTGTTTACAGGTGCAGTCTCGGAGCCAAAGCTCTCAGTGGTTTCGGTTGAAAGATGTGGGGTGACTGTGCAGTGTGAGGTGAACTTCTGGCCAACAGAGCCTCAGGTAACATTTCTGGATCACCAAGGAAACGACATCCCTGCTCAAGGTTCAGAAAGAGATCGAGATGCCAGCGGACGTTTCATCGTCAAACAAAGAGTTACTCTGCAGGAAGCAAACAGCAGGTTCAACTGACATCATTGCTCCGTCTTTCAAAACTCACTGATAATTTATTTTGTGTAACATAAACAAAATGTTTTCCTTATGCCTCAGACGCATCAGAAGTTGCTCTCTCATCTGCAAGAGGTTGCGATGCAGTACATCATGTATCATGAAACAGACTTGTTGTTGAGTTAAGACATCATTAGTGCAATGTGAACAGGAATCGTTTTAAATCTTATGACCTTATTTTGACTGGTCATTGGCATTTATGATTTCTTTAAAGGTAAAACTCTTGTGTATGAACGTATTTCTCTCTGTGAAGTCTTAAACGTCCAAAGCAATAGACACAAGAGATGTGAAGAAAAGAGCGAGGGCAGAGGGTGAGATGTGCATGGATGACTTGCTGCAGTCACCCCTAAAGGGAGCACCCAAAAAAAAAAAAAAAAAAAAATTAAATTTGGTTCTATTAAATTGATCCTGTTTTCTTAAAAGATTTAACCAGTGATATACTATGTTTGGTAAGTAAATCAGACACAAGCATCCAGTTTTTTTCCCCAACTCATCATTATATTTAATTTCTTAAAAAACATCTATACATCCATTTATCTTCTTCCAATTATCCGGGGCCGGAAGTCTAAGCAGAGAAGCCCAGACCTGTCTCTCCCCAGCCACCTCCTCCAGTTTGCCCATAGCAACACCAAGGCGTTCCCAAGCAGCTGAGTGTTCCACTGGGAGGAGGCCCGGGTGGTTCAGGCATTTGACACTGTCAGATGCCTGAACCACCTCAACTGGTTCTTTTCGATGTGGAGGAGCAGCGGCTCTACTCTGAGCCCCTCCCGAATGGCCCAACTCTCTAAGGGGGAGGCCAGTCACTCTTCGGAGGAAGCCCAATTCTGCCGCTTCTATCTGCGATCTTGTTTTTTCAGTCACTACCCACAGCTCATGACCATAATTGAGGGTAGGGAGGTAGATTGATCAGCTAACAGAGAGCTTCACTTTGACACTCGTCTCTCCCTTCATCATGATGGACCAGTATGGCGTCTGCATCACTGCAATCACTCATGGTGCAGTAACTCGTCCCTGAGTGGGCACTCCTCCCTTTTCCAGCTGATTCTCATTTCCACCGCTTCACACTTGGCTGCGAACCGTTCCAGTGCGAGCTGGAGGCCATTACCCGATGATGCCAACAGAACCACATCATCTGTATAAAGCAGACATGAGATTCTCTGTGAAAGCCTTCCACCGCTTGGCTACGCTTAGAAATTCTGTCCATAAAAATTCTAAACAGAATCGGTGACAAAGGGCACTTAATGTTAAAAATCTTTTGAAAACAAAACACCTTTGTCCACATAAAATGTTACTAATTTACTCTAAAACTAACCAACTTGCATGTGCTATATTTGTTCTCACAGCATCACCTGCAGGGTTCACCAGCCAGAGATCAACCAGACCAGAGAGACAAAGATCCTCATATCAGGTACACGGGGACTTCAACATCACACATGTACCTGCTGGCTAACAGAATAAGAGAAATGCAGCCTGTTGCAGGAAGTTCACTTACTTTTAAAAACTCCAATCTGCTCAGGAACTCCAGATGCAAATTAGTGTTAAACTCTGGAACAGTGCATCAAATGACAACAATCATTTTTATATAATACATTGTCCCTTTTTAACTAAAACAAATAAAAAAAGAACTACCACCACACATATCCAACCTCAAATCAAATCATATGCATTTTGATTAATCTGTTCATTAAATAAACAGTTTTCTTGCATTATATCACATCTGAGTTGTAGAAAGTCGAAGGTGATTCAATTGTTTTCAGGTATAGTCTGCAAAGTCTTCCGATAATTAGCTCGGGAAACATCTTGTTGTAATAAAATAAAAACATAAATGTGTTTTATTTTGTATACATGGAGCCATTTATGTGATTATGCAACACTTCTTAAGAAAGGAAGCTGCTTAGTTTGCCATAGTTCCTAGATATTGGAAAATCAGTTCTATGTTGAAGACATCATGTTTGTGATTTAGCAGATAATGTGATCAGATGTTAACATCATGCATGGTGTTATTTCAGCCACCTGCAGCTCCGACATTTGCACCGCTGCCTTTGCTGCTGGAGGGCTGGCTTCTGTCTTATTTTCAGCTATTTTAGCTCTACTGATATATAAGGAACACAATAAATCAAGTAAGTCACTGTCTTCATTTAACAAAGATGATACAGCTAAAAAAGTGAAGACATGAGCGAAGTGGTGAGCATCTAAGTGTTTTCTCTGCCTTGAAAAGGTTCACGTCTGTAGTGTTGTCCAACTGCCACAGGATGGCAGACATGCACCTCTCAAACAAGAACCACATGCTCAAAGAGACCACAGACCTCAAAGTGCTGTTGCTGAGTACTTACTCGTACTTAAAGACAGCTTGTTTCAGTAGAAAAAATAATAGCAACAGCTTTGCTTTTAGTGCTATCAAAAACATCAACCCACTCTTCAAAAGAAAAAAAACACAATGTCCTGTAAGACTTGTGAAAGTCTATTAATGTCACATATTATAAAACAAAAGCTAGAAATATAGTTGCAGTGCTCTTAATGGCCAAAGGTGCACACATAGTGGCAGCTGTGGCTCAGGTGTTAGAGCGAGTCATCTGCCAATTGTAAGCCTGGTGGATTCGTCTGACTGACTACGCGCTGAGGTATCCGTGTTCAGATACTGAACCCCATTTTGACCCCAGTGCATTCATGTAAATGCTATAAAGTACTTAAGCGCTGCATGAACACATGTGATTGGGTGAATGAGACTTAGATGTCTGCTCAACTGAGTTGAAAGGTGATATACAAGTACCAGTCCATAACATTTACTTCTCCATAATCACCAAAATATCTTTATTTAGTACCTCTACTTGTTTCATGTCTATTCAGGGACACCTCTAGAAATCTTTCATATGGGGGCCAAAAAAATATCGGGGTGGCACACCAAAGACAGAACAGTGAGGGACATCTAAAGTGACAAAAATGATATATGCAGGAATAAATAACAAGTTAATGTTTCAACTCACTGTAGGGTGTCTTGCCCTCTCTTGTGTTCACTTGTGTTCTTGGTGCTGGGGGTCACTTGGGGGGCCAGTGCCTCCCTTGGTGGTGGTCCTGTACCTGACACCAATCAAAAAAAAGAAAGTACAACTATGCAGTGAAGTTAAGGACGGGCGACAAGCTTGTGAAAAGTTGCCTATAAGTGTTTTAATGTTTTTATTACCTTCAGATTCGAATGTTTGGTGGGAAAAATCTTCATTTTGTTGCTTCACAGCTAAAGTCACTTTAAAATTATGTCTTCTTTTACAAAAATAGTTTGGGTTGCTTTTACTTTCCCTTCTTGTTAATCCGTAAATTAATGTCACATTATTAATGACACATTTTTTTTCTGTCTACACAGCCCAAAAAAAGAAGCGTCTTCACAGGAAGTCATCAGACCAAAGAAAGAATAGCAGCACTGAAAATATGTTAAACAGTTTAACTGAGCAGCTAAAAGAAAGATTGGCTGGACTCAAGTCAGAGCTTCAGGAGAAAGAAGAGATCATTCGCCAGCTAAAAAGAAATGATCAGCCGTCTCGTGCTGTTGCTACCCAGCATGACCAACCAAATTGGGGCCTTTTCACGTCCAAACCAGAAATCCCCGAAAAACCTTTCAATCATTATTCTGACCTGGACTCCAACGCTAGTTACTGTGCTGATGACTATAATCCAAAATCCACAGCTTCAACCAAAACTTACCCTCCAAAATCTGGCAGTTTACACCACAAAGGTTCACATTTAGGAGTCAAGAGGCAAAACAGCAGTCCAGCACCGGGCCAACCAATCCAAAGAAAACATCGCAACAGAAGTAGTCCTGCTATTATGTCTTTAGCGTTACCTAGCTTGTCTTTAACCAGCAATGCAGAGAAAATGCTGGACCACATTAGCAGCTCAAAGAGTGAAGCTGAAGCCCTGCTAGATCAAGATGCATTCTCACCACTGCATAGAAGTTATTCAGGAGGTTCTCATTTAGCTTGCAGTAATAACCGCTTTTATGTACTGGAAGATTTAACTGAAGAGTCATGAGCTGCCAATTCACAAAAGGAGAACAAAAACTGGAAAACTTTCAGTTAACATCTACTAATGACTGCATCTTAGCCAGATGTTTTACAAGCTTGGCTTCAGAAACTAGAAGATATCAACTTTGAAATTACTTTGGCCTTATAGTTCTTTTATAAGATTTGCATTTGGTTGTGCTATGGGGAAAAATCCATGTAAAGCATGGCTAGAATGCTGATGGATAACACTTAGGCAGACATTCATGAACCGACTGTTTTAATTCCTATTTTCTCTTTGTATTTTTGTTTATGGATGGTTATTTTTTTTACACCAACAGTTATTTAAAAGGTAAGAGCTGAAAATGAAGTCTTGGGTTTTAAGCTAATGAGCATTAAACATAATGAATCAGATTTGGATGTATTATATAACCAACATATTGTGTGTGTGTGTGTGTGTGTGTGTGTGTGTGTGTGTGTGTGTGTGTGTGTGTGTGTGTGTTGATGTTTTATTGAATCTCAGTACCTTAATTTTGATTTATGTTTTACTGTAATGTAAATGTTGCTTTATGTTACCATAACATTTGATGTCAAAGGTTGTATTGAGGGTTTACATTATTTAAAACTGCTTTGTAATACAAATTTTAAATGTTCTGTTTGGCTTAATGTTTCAGGTTTCAAAAGCTAAATACTTAATGAAATATTTATGTGTCATATAAACAAAAATGATCATTTTCTCAAGCTTATGCTTTGTATTTCTTCCACACTCAAGTTCATTGTTTATTTCTTCAGACAATATTAGCCTGAAACCTGAAAGAAAATAAAGTGTGAAAACTACTGAAGTACAGGAAACCTCCAAAATTCACAGGGATTACATTCATAGAGCACCTGCGAATTGTGAAAAACTGCAAAAAATTCCTATTTTTTTATAGTTCAACCCCTAAATGTGTATTTGGGTGGCATCTTTGGGCTTTAATAGGGAAAAAGAACAAGAAAGCATTCAGTGCAACACTTAAAATGCGGAACTGCATTTGCCAGAGATGCAACAACATGTTGTTGCAGCTGAAAAGACATATCAGAATCAGAGAAACTTCATTAATCCCAGAGGAAAATTGAGCATGTGAAAATGATCCAGAAATACCACCTTCTCTGGGCAGGTTAGACATTTCCTGAATATAAGAAGCTAATGAAGTACGATACTCTGACTTCAAACATGAATTAACTTGATGCTATGTGAAGAAAGTTTCTGTAACTACTCAGTTACTCACTTACATGCATGCACGCGAGCACACACACAGACCTTGCACAGTTTAAGAGTTTGTTGGATTTTCTAATCTTTATATTTTGAAATACCTGTTAACAGTTGAGATGATTTTTAAGTTCTACTGAATCTTTATAGTTAAGAGCAATTTGAAAGGTAAAAAGAATAATACATTTAATAGTCATCCGTTTTTCCTCATCTTATTTGGCATAAATCAATTGTTTGTTTGTTTTAATGTGAAACTGAGGAACATTTAAATGATCACCTTAAGGCAGAATACAGAAGAAGAGCACCCTCTTGTGGCGGAACTGAAACATTCCATGTAAATGACTCTCAAACTCGTGACTGATGTCATTAATCTAATCATGTTCCTGCCTGCCTTCTCCAAGCCAACCAGGCTCTACTTTGCTTGCTTTAGTTCTTAATGTTCTTCTGTCTTTCATTCTCCAATTAGTGCAATAAGCCTCCTGGACCCATCCAAGCTGCAATCTTCATCTTCACTCCCATGTAGAGTCTGGGGATCCTGTTCTAAATCATGTCACCACTGGAATTATTTCTGCTTTGATGGGTCGTTGGAGTCAAATTACCAAATAGCTTAATATAGTTCAGTATCTGAAAAAATTGTTAAGTGTCAAGTTTTTCTATTGAAGTATTATTGTGGATATTGCTGGATTGTCTAATTAAACGTAGAAAAAAAAAGAATCACTATATTTTAAGATAATTTTTAATCAGATTTTTCAGGTAGCTGTCACACCACCTTTGATGGCACGTCTCATTCTAACCTGTTAGAATAAATGAATTCTCGTTTTGCAGTGTAGTCAGGGTTACACAAAAAGTCTTCTAATAATTATTAATGAAAGGAAAAAAATCCAACACGGATCTGTCAGTGAAAGCTTGTCTAATACTATCATATTTATGATAAATCTGTATTTTCTCCTTTTTGTAGCTGAGGTCTTTTAATTATTATTTTTGAACCTGCTACATTAAATATTCATAAATATTTGTGTGTGTGTGTGTTTTAATTAGCTCATCTCAGGAAATACCGCTCTAAATAGAAGAGCGGAACCACCACCCACCCACTTGATTTGCAAATTCAATATGGACCTCCAGCCATCCTTTAAACGTCTTGGAGTTCAAGTTAGTGTTTTCATTTTTTGTTTTGTTGTTGTTGTATTTTACAGGGAAGTTAGAGCTGGTGTTGGCGTTTCATGTGTAAGCGAATGAGAAGTAAAAGTGTAGCAATCTTTAACACACCCACCCATAGCACACACCCAAGCCCAGGTCCAAAGTCTGAAGTTGACAATTCAGTTCTCATTCAGTGTGACTGTTTTTTCGCAAGTCTGATCTTAAAGAGTCGCTCGTGTCTGAGGAGAGGATGATTACTTTTGAAACATTTAACTGGTTTTATTAATAACTGTGTAATGATGATGTATCATCGTCTTCTCGTGATTGCCGGTCTGTTGTCAGCTTATATAGGTAAGAAAGAGAGCCGGGTTGCTTTAAATTGACGTTGCGCATGTCAAAGTTAAATTACAGTTATTCAAATGGAAACATGACTTGAGAAACAAATTAAGCATTTCGCTGAAAGACAAAATTAATAGAACAGTTGACGGCAAAATGCTTTTTTTCTGCGGTTGGCAGAATAAGAATCACAGGAGCCAATCGATAAAACAACAAGCATGCGTTTGGATTTCTTTAAATGTCCTTATTTCTTTTTTTAACCCGAAAAGCCGGTTAAAGCCAGTATAGCACATCACGAGGATGTTTCAGTGTATGTACTGAGGAGATGCAAGCAGTACTGCTACTGTTTATCTTCCACTGCTATGGGAAAGTGTTTATATAAACTGCTTCACCTGATGCCGCTACCTTTTGTAAGTCAATTAGCTGGAAAATGATGTCCGATCAAAACGTTATTAATAAAATTTGTGGATTATATTTCTGACACTTAGAAGAAGAGCAGAAAAAGTTCCTCTTGGGTGTTATAGGTGGGATTTTATATCATGTATACATACAGTAACAGGAATGTATGATTATGGCAAAAAAAAAGAAAAAAAAAAGAAAAACATGTATTTATATGTAACCCCAAGTATAATTCATCTGCATGCATGAACTGAGTGAAATGTAAAATTATAACTGTGCATAAGTTTAAAGTTCCCGAAATTACTTTTCTTTCTCATTTTTAAACAGTTTAAACATCAGCAGGTTGTCTTAACCACGTCTGCATGTCTTAATGCAATAATTTGTCGCCATGTGATTCGTGTGAATAGATATTTGCTGTGATGGCTGCACTTACAGCCACACAGTGGTAATATCACCATGTTAGTGTAGAGGCTTATAAGTAACATTGCATTCACATTTCTTTCTTTAAATATAGGAATTTATTTACAGAACAATAAATAACTGGTTTTGGTTTAGAATTCATTCACATATCCACATAACACTGCATTCTAAAATAAGTGCGCACATTTTAGTTTACACTGTTATGTATGATTAATCTTTTGTTTTCTGAGTTACCTTAGTTGCAGCTGTTCCAGTCCCTTGATTAAGGAGCCAAGAGGTGGAAAAGGGGCGGAGCGAGGTTTAAAGGAAGGCTACAAATTGGTTCACGCCATAACTCAGGACCATGGGGGGGAATTGGAGTTCAGTATGTTTGGTTTAGTTAGGTTTTGTGTGTTTTACCCCTTTTCCTGTTTTTGTGGGCTGATCAGCCACTATTTAAGTTTCCCCTTTGTCGCATTAAGTTAGGGCAGTTTGTTTGAGTTATCAGTTGTGTTGTCAACTTTGAGTAGAGTTTTGTTAGTTTGACCTCTTTTATGGGCCCAAGATTTTGATTCTTTTTGCATGAGTTAACCAATTATGTTTTTTGGGTTAAATAAAAAAATCATTTTTTGGACTTTAACCTGTGCCTAAGTTTCCTTCACTGCTCGGTCCATCACATTTGCATTAACATGCAGTTGAACAGGTGTACCTAAAAATTGGCTGGTGAGTGTGTACTTGTGTTATTGACATGACATGTTTATCTTAATTGAATGTCACAGTTTTCTGAGTCCTAACAAAGTGAACATAGAGTATGTTTGTGTGGGACAGTGTGGGACATCTTCATATAAAAACTATACATCTTACAGGTTTGGGGTCATCCCCTTACCCCATGAACTATACCTTTCCTTTTCTGTCAAGAAGTGGAACAGTGTTATTCACTGATGTGCACCCCTAGTTCAACCTGTGTTTTTTTTATTGGTGAACAATATCTTAATCGTCCTAAACCAATCAGGAACACTGTGCAAACTTCACCACATGGACTCGTCCCAATAGTTGTACCATTAACCAAATACTATGCATTTTGTGTGAACCCCAACAGAAAAGTCAGTGCATATCAAATGTTTATGAGGAAATCGATGAGAAATGCATTCGAGTGACTAAGCCTCCAATGTACTTGCATCACAGAAAACTACAGCTGCAATTTATGCAGCTGAGAAGATTATTAGAAATACAGCTGATTGTAGCGTTTAAAGTGCTATGAAAAAAAAACAGCCTTGGTGCTTTTTTTCGGTTGGGCTCTCATTAGGGTGGTAATTTTCAAATATTACCTAAATTAACTTCAATTTCAGGAGCCTTGAGGAGTCAAAAAGAATTTTAAAAATTTTTAAAAGGTTTTTTTCTCCTGTTGAAGTCAAAGGTTTACCTCTATCTCTGTTGTCACAGATTTATGCCCTTACAGATTTAACATGGGGATAAAAACATATAGGTTATACTTCATTTTCTCTGTAATATAATTGTAATCCTACTGGTCAATACTCTGCGTATTGACCAGTATTTTAAAAAGACTGGTAAATTGCAGAGTTTGCCTTGTAGCTCTCAGCTCTCTTCACCTATAACACATAGAATAATGTAAAGGAGGCAATCCAGATGGAGTTTGCACACAGCTTTATTAGTATAAATATGGTTGATTATTCCTCTTGTGGGTTTTTTTCTAGGCGGATCCCGTGCTCATGGTCAGCCACTGCACGTTCTTGCCTTTGCTGGTGGAGATGTTATTCTACCGTGCAGTTTCAATATCTCTGACAAGGAAGACTTTCCGACTGTTGAGTGGTCCAAGGAAGGCTTGAAGCCAGATGTTGTCTTCTTGTACCGGGATGGTTGTGAGGCCTACGAGATGAAGAATCCAGCCTTCGATTACAGGACAAGCCTCATCGTGAAAGAGCTGAAAGATGGAAACATCTCATTACGAATCTCCAATGTGCAGGTGTCTGATACTGGAAACTACAAATGCCTCATATTCCAGAAAAATGCCATCAGGAAGGTTACAAAAGTGGAGCTGGTTGTGGGTATGTCTACTAATGTTCATTTCCACATTGGTAATTCGGCTGTGAACTGTGTGGTCCACCAGCCTGAGAGTTGAATCCTTGCCCATTTATTATATGTACATTAGAGTCAGAGCTCTTAGCAGCATGTAGTTTAATTATGAAGTAAAGCTATGCACCAAGTCTTATAATAGAGGATGTGTAAGGCTATAAAAGAAACGTTTTTTATAACTTACCTGTACTACATTTTTAGTTGATGCTGGGTTGGGGTTTGGAAACCAAAACTGTTCAATTAGGCTTACAATAAGACAACCGACCTTATGGTTTTCCATGGTGACATAATGTAGATATTACAATCCTTTTTTTATTTTATATAACATTTTGCTTGCCATGACTTTGGAGACTTTGTTTTATCCGATATATTTTTACCAGGATAAGCTATTCACATCATCATCATTCAGAGGACTCGTTCTTAAGCAGGACCAGGTTCAATCACGTCCTATTAACTTGATTGAAGTTGGTATTCTTTTTCATGAACTGATCATGTTTCTCTTTCATTGCAAGGAAAACCCTTCCTGGATTACATTGGTATCATTTACACGAATGCCTCTGCTCACTATCTTCATCTGTTGGATTCTGTCTATCATGGGGAGTTAAGATTTATAACTGGCTGTAAACTTTTAGCTCACCACTGTGCTTTATGTTCACTGGTTGACTGGTCCTCATTGGCAGCATGGTTCATTGGTATCATTTTATCTATCAATCTTTTTCTCCTTTACTGTCCTTTTATTTATCAGAGTATATGTTTAGTCATAGACTGCAGCATTGGGACATCATTACATCATTACGTTTACTGTTCCAAAACTGACCTTTAAACAGCACCAGCCTTATCTAGTGTTTAGTCTTGAAGATGGGCATATAACCAGCTATATTTAGTCTCTTGCTGTTGCTTTTTACTACTTGACAGAATTGCATATTTTATGATATTAGTGATATTTGATAAATATGTGATTTAAGGTCCTGCAAAAGTTGGCATAATTAAAGATTGGTTCACAGAAAATACATTTCCTTTCCACAGGGCACAGAATTAGTTTTTTCGGATGAAGGGACACCTTGACAAACCACAGTCATCTACTTTGGCTTGACTCCATGTAGCTTTTGAAAAAAAGTAGTTTACTTAATGAAAAGCACAGCTTCTTAAAATTATTGTACGGTTAAAGACCCTTTCAACAATAATAACCTTAAGACAACTGTTACTGTGATTTGTCACCATGTACAGAGGCTTGCAAAAGTATTCGGCCCCCTTGAACTTTCCCACATTTTGTCACATTACAGCCACAAACATGAATCAATTTTATTGGAATTCCACGTGAAAGACCAATACAAAGTGGTGCACACATGAGAAGTAGAACAAAAATCATACATGATTCCAAACATTTTTTACAAAAAAATAACTGAAAAGTGGGTGTGCGTAATTATTCAGCCCCCTTTGGTCTGAGTGCAGTCAGTTGCCCATAGACTTTGCCTGATGAGTGCTAATGACTAAATAGAGTGCATCTGTGTGTAATCTAATGTCGGTACAAATACAGCTGCTCTGTGACGGCCTCACAGGTTGTCTAAGAGAATATTGGGACCAACAACACCATGAAGTCCAAAGAACACACCAGACAGGTCAGGGATAAAGTTATTGAGAAATTTAAAGCAAGCTTAGGCTACAAAAAGATTTCCCAAGCCTTGAACATCCCACGGAGCACTGTTCAAGCGATCATTCAGAAATGGAAGGAGTATGGCACAACTGTAAACCTACCAAGACAAGGCCGTCCACCTAAACTCACAGGCCGAACAAGGAGAGCGCTGATCAGAAATGCAGCCAAGAGGCCCATGGTGACTCTGGACGAGCTGCAGAGATCTACAGCTCAGGTGGGGGAATCTGTCCATAGGACAACTATTAGCCGTGCACTGCACAAAGTTGGCCTTTATGAAAGAGTGGCAAGAAGAAAGCCATAGTAAAAGAAAACCATAAGAAATCCTGTTTGCAGTTTGCCACAACCCATGTGGGGGACACAGCAAACATGTGGAAGAAGGTGCTCTGGTCAGATGAGACTAAAATGGAACTTTTTGGCCAAAATGCAAAACGCTATGTGTGGCGGAAAACTAACACTGCACATGACTCTGAACACACCGTCCCCACTGTCAAATATGGTGGTGGCAGCATCACGCTCTGGGGGAGCTTCTCTTCAGCAGGGACAGGGAAGCTGGTCAGAGTTGATGGGAAGATGGATGGAGCCAAATACAGGGCAATCTTGGAAGAAAACCTCTTGGAGTCTGCAAGACTGGGGCGGAGGTTCACCTTCCAGCAGGACAACGACCCTAAACATAAAGCCAGGGCACCAATGGAAAGGTTTAAAACAAAACATATACATATGTTAGAATGCCCCAATCAAAGTCCAGATCTAAATCCAATCGAGAATCTGTGGCAACATCTGAAAACTGCTGTTCACAAACGCTGTCCATCTAATCTGACTGATCTGGAGCTGTTTTGCAAAGAAGAATGGGCAAGGATTTCAGTCTCTACATGTACAAAGCTGGTAGAGACATACCCTAAAAGACTGGTAGCTGTAACTGCAGCAAAAGGTGGTTCTACAAAGTATTGACTCAGGGGGCTGAATAATTACGCACACCCCACTTTTATTTTATTTGTAAACAATGTTTGGAATCATGTATGATTTTCGTTCCACTTCTCACGTGTACACCACTTTGTGTTGGTCTTTCACGTGGAATTCCAATAAAATGGATTCATGTTTGTGGCTGTAATGTGACAAAATGTGGAAAAGTTCAAGGGGGCCGAATATTTTGCAAGCCACTGTAAATAATTGAATTGTTTAACAGCAGTTTTTATGGGGGTATGTGCCTTTCATTCTTCTTCAGAAGCAAGTTCTATAAAAAGATTTAGGATTAGACATCATATATTTAGTATAAAAACAAGAGTAGAACAAGCAAGAAATTAGGATACATGTGTGGCAGATATATAAATCTGTTTTTGTTGTTTTTACAGTGGCTGTTTCGGAGCCAAAGCTTTCGGTGATTTCAGTGGAGGGCGGTGACATAGCTCTGCATTGCGAAGGAAACTGCTGGCTGCCAGAGCCTCAGATAACATTTCTGGATGACAAAGGAAAAAAGATCTCTGAGGAAAATCCAAAAAGAGAGCAAGATGCCCGTGGATGTTTCACTGTGACACGAAGAGCCACTCTGCAAAGAGCTACCAGCAGGTTATAAATATATACTTATACTTTCTAAAACATCTGTAAAATGGTTTAGAAATGAGGAAACAAAATATTCATCTTGGCATTAAATGTTTTACATACTCTGCAAAACATTTGAACCTCTCTCTTTCTATTCTGCCAGGAAGATGGTAAAACACAGCTTTAAAAAATTATT